>NC_136809.1:15652482-15997482 GCF_951216825.1 Electrona antarctica | reverse complement strand
ATTAGAAAGCCTACTTTCCTTAGTGGAAGCACTCTGAGTCCCCCACCACACGTATAAAAGGTACTTTTTGGCCAGAAAGGGATTTTTTTTCACTGGAGGCAAAATATTCTGTATGAGGGTTTTCTCTTGGCAATATCAGTTTCGGTGGAAAAATAATCGCTTTTTGGCCAAAAAGTACCTTTTTTACGTGTGGTGGGGGGCTCAGAGTGCTTCCACTAAGGAAAGTAGGCTTTCTAATGACACAACCCGCCTTTGTATTGGTGAGAAGCAAAAACGTTATTTTTATTTATGCTAAAGACGAGAGGCTGGTCTGCATTTATGCGAGCCCTGGAAGTCAGTAACATAGCTCTAAACGGAAACGGCATAGAGCTATGGACCAGAGCTAGGACCCCCACTACATATTGTATAAAAATATGTTGCAGAATAATCTTTTTCAAGTTATTTTCAGCTAACGTTCCCCTCAAAAAATGTAAAAACATAGTTCCTATCACGCAAAGATTTGGTGCCCCTCTGTACTAACTCTGAGGACCCCCTATGGATCCCGGACATCCTGTTGAAGACTCCTGGTCTGTGGGACTGTCACTTTCTTGTAAGTGTGTTTCCTGTACGTTTTTGACGAATTGTGACACTGTCTGGTAACCAGATCTGCACAGCATCAACGTAACTTCCTGGGGCGGTATAACTATACTTCCTCTACTTCCACTTAGATTCCAAGTGAAAGTACAGGACACTTTTCAGACGCAGTTCTTGTCCATTCTACTGCACATGTAGAGAGGGGTGGTGCATGGGGGAGGGGGAGAGAGAGAGAGAGAGAGAGAGAGAGAGAGAGAGAGAGAGAGAGAGAGAGAGAGAGAGACAGACAGAAATACAAAGGAAATGAACAGAAAATGTGATTGATTAAAGAAGGACCTGAAGGAAGAGTGGGACAGAGTGATGGGAAATGACTACAGATCGACAAGGAGACCAGAAAATAATGGAATGAGATGACGCCACATAATGATAGAGAGAATAGACATGACAGTCCCAGAAAAGAAACACACTATATAATACACACATAGAGAGAGAGAGAGAGAGAGAGAGAGAGAGAGAGGAAGAGAGAGAGAGAGAGAGAGAGAGAGAGAGAGAGAGAGAGAGAGAGAGAGCACGCTCAGTGGTTCAACGAATGACAGCTGATGCATGCAGGAGGTCAAATAGTACACAAAAGAGGCAGGCAATGCATCACCAATCACCACAATTCTTTTAGCACCTGGCCTACATCAACCTCTTCAAGTCTGTATGTTTGTTTGTTTGTTTGTTTGTTTGTTTGTTTGTTTGTTTGTTCGTTTGTTAATAAATAAGACTATATCATCATGCTATTTCCAGTACGTTATTAAGCCAATGATGTAGCCTATAGCCTACAGTACAGTACAGCCCTATAGCCTACTGTGGTCAAACTGTGCAAACTGTTGGGAAATAAATGTTTGAGTAGTGAGGAAACACATGGCCTGCTCATTCACAGTGCACGCACGCACGCACGCACACGTCTCACACACACACACACACACACACACACACACACACACACACACACACACACACACACACACACACAATTGGCGCGCACATGCATGACATCAGCAGGAAACATACAATGTAGTATGTAAAGTTGTATCTCTATGAGTTCAGTTGTAATACTTTTAGATTGATTTGAGCCATTATCCATTTGGCTCCATTTGGACAGGATAGACCTAGCCTAAGATTTAGACTCGTGGATGTATTTCTCGATTCTGACGTCATCACCCGACGTCAGAATCGATAAATAAAATACATCTACGAGAGTCTAAATCTTAGGCTAGGATAGACCTATGTGTCTAAATTCATAAACGGTCTGGAGAAAAGGAATACATGCTTATATTAATGTCACATGATCATATAGTTAGCCTACTAGTCAACATCAGCAAGCACACAAAGTTAAATATTTTAAATTCACTTACTTCCAACCGGCGCAAAGAACAGTCAACTTCTTTGTCCAGTTCCTTCTGTCTTTTGTGCTCTTGCTGCTCGAAAGTGGGAATTATATTACTTCTCTGACTCTTTCTTTCTTTCTTTCTTTTTTTTCTTCCTCCGGGGACGTTTTTCCACCAGTACAGTTACAGTAACAACCCCTCTACTATTTCAACGCTCACATCTGTTTTACCTCTCTCTCTCTCTCTCTCTCTCTCCACTCTGCTCATGCTCTGCCCCTCTGTCTTCACACACACACCCACCCACGCACGCACGCACCCACGCACGCACGCACGCACGCACGCGCGCACACACACACACACACACACACACACACACACACACACACACACACGCACACACACGCACTCTATAAACTCTTGAGTCTTTGCAACTATAAATGGAAAGTGCTTTCCTCTACGAAACACACTACGCACACATCGTGCGCGCGGTATGAGTGAGTGACGCAGCTTTTTCAATGCTCTGTGCAGGCTGGCTGAACTATGTTATGACGCATAATGGTGCTGCAGGTCTGAGTGTGACTGTGAGCTGATAAAAACCTAAATTGTGTAGGCTACACTTTAAACTTTTTTTAAAAAAATGTTTTTTTTTAGCCTACTTTGCTTTAGTCTTCTATATAGAGTTTACAATTAAAGTAGGCTAATATTTTCGATATGAAAATAAAAATATATAGCCTACATTTGAAAGTGAAGGTGGTTAAATCAATGAAACGTATAGCAGTGGGCGTGGTTTTCTGGACCCACTGAAAAGTGGGTCATTCATTTTTTCTCATATAGATTTAGCTACAAAAATATTTATACCAATTATTTTATGCCTAGAATCAAGCCATCCAGGAATCATTACCATAAAACATTTGATTCAGTGAAGAAAAATGTTTGAATATTTGATATAGCCTACTACATTTAATAAATACCCTTTGTTTAGCGGTTTTCATTTTTCTTTCTTCACAGAAGCAAAGGTTTTCTACTCATGATTCACCAGGATCCTGGATGGCTTAATTGATTCTAGGCTTAAAATAATTGATATAAATATTTTTGTAAATCTCTATGGGAAAAACGAATGGCAATTTTCAGTGCGTCCAGACAACCACACACACTGCTATGCTCTAGTCTAGAGTCTAGTCTATAGCCTAGTCCTACTACATGACTATTGATTGATTGATTGACAATTGTATTCACAGTATGTAGAATGGGTACATTTCAAACGAAAACACGAAAGTCAATACAACAACTGTTACGAGGACGAAACCATGAAGCACCAAGACTTGTTTACATGATACATCAGGGTCCTCCATTTTCAATTCATCAAAACATTACAATGTTCAAACAACAAACAACAGTTCAAATAACTACTGTATGCATTGAATCAGATCGAGGTTCCATGCAGGCAGCAACAATGATCACATGCCAAGCCTCAACAACACACACTGCTATGCTCTAGTCTAGAGTCTAGTCTATAGCCTAGTCCTACTACATGACTATTGATTGATTGATTGATTGATTGATTGACAATTGTATTCACAGTATGTAGAATGGGTACATTTCAAACGAAAACACGAAAGTCAATACAACAACTGTTACGAGGACGAAACCATGAAGCACCAAGACTTGTTTACATGATACATCAGGGTCCTCCATTTTCAATTCATCAAAACATTACAATGTTCAAACAACAAACAACAGTTCAAATAACTACTGTATGCATTGAATCAGATAGAGGTCTAGTCTATAGCCTAGTCCTACTACATGACTATTGATTGATTGATTGATTGATTGATTGACAATTGTATTCACAGTATGTAGAATGGGTACATTTCAAACGAAAGCACGAAAGTCAATACAAAAACTGTTACGAGGACGAAACCATGAAGCACCAAGACTTGTTTACATGATACATCAGGGTCCTCCATTTTCAATTCATCAAAACATTACAATGTTCAAACAACAAACAACAGTTCAAATAACTACTGTATGCATTGAATCAGATCAAGGTTCCATGCAGGCAGCAACAATTTGATCACATGCCAAGCCTCAACAACACACACACACACACACACACACACACACACACACACACACACACACACACACACACACACACACACACACACACACACACACACACACACACACACACACACACACACACACACACACACACACACACCCTTCCTAGTCTGAATTGTGTCAGATTGCTCAATATTGTTAAGCACTACTGCAACATAATTGTCAGTTTTGCTCAATACTGTTAACCACTTAGACCCCATGGTTGAGTGGAGTCCCGGCCTCAGCCCAGGGCTCTATGCTGGTGTATTTTCAGTTTTCTGTTATTGTGGGTATTCTGGGAGCTAGTCGTTCTGCTATCTTCAGCCAAAGCTTTTGCCACAATTCGGATGCTGCATGGGTTTAAGAAGTGGTTAAGCACTGTCTGTAAGCACACTGTGTAATTGTGAGAATGAGCCATTTTGCGGCTGGAAGCAGTAGGCCTACAGAGGCGCTTGTTGTAAAGTGCAACCAAAAAGTGCTTTATTCAACAACAGCCAAAAACACAAGCTCCAGGTGACATGGTGGTGACTGGCTCTCATCCGACCACCAACTCTCTGTTGTATCCTTTTATACTCAGCTCAGCTGGACGCAATTAGTTTGGACTGCACCATGTCAAGGGGTATATTAAAACTCCCTGAACTACACCACAAATGCTTCTAGAACAATATCCTTCACAAGCTCTAAACACACATTACAATAACCCCCCTCTGCCATTCTAACTTGGTCCAACCCAATTATATTGGCAAACATAATTTACATCATCACTTTAATTCACTTATATTAGCATTACCCATATTTCACACATCTTAATGGTCTACTCTCTGTTGCATTTACCAGATTATCAAATATTCTGTCTCCAGGCCACAGGTGGATAGTTAGCTGAGTGTCTCCAGGCCACAGGTGGATAGTTAGTATATTCTGTCTCCAGGCCACAGGTGGATAGTTAGCTGAGTGATATCAAATATTCTGTCTCCAGGCCACAGGTGGATAGTTAGCTGAGTATAATATTCTGTCTCCAGGCCACAGGTGGATAGTTAGTATATTATATAGTAGATAGTTAATATTCTGTCTCCAGGCCACAGGTGGATAGTTAGCTGAGTATAATATTCTGTCTCCAGGCCACAGGTGGATAGTTAGCTGAGTGGCCAGCTCAGCTGGACAGGAAAGACAGGAAACAACTTAAAACAGTTCAATGTAATCAACGATTCAACAAAACAATTATGACTGCATTTCTTTACTGTGCAAACTACAATGTGCAAATTACGCCATGAAAATACATATGCTATCAATCAAGACATACAGGTTACAATGTCTATGTGCAAAGGACAAGTACAGACCTCTGTTACAGTTCATTAATTTCTAGCCCTGAAACATGACTCCACGTCATAATCACGACAGTCATGACGCAAGTCACGCAACTGAAGCCAGTTTTATGCGATCGCTATATTTACACTGGAAACATGTACATAAACATTCAGATTTCAAATATAAAGTACTTATCACGTGTGCCACGGGTGTTAGGAATTTGCTGGGGCAGTGATTAGCATTGCTGCATCCCGTGTTGTTTAATAAAAAGCATTTTTATCCGAGCGCCCCGGCTACGTTTCTCAAACGGGGTGCGTTCAGAAAACTCACAGTTGCACACCGGGAGCGCACTCGCCTATTAGTCTGTATTTGGCAGTGCGGTCAGCGTGCCTATATCAAACACACCCATGTGTTTCAGAGTGCCACACTCCTCCCGACCGATAGGGGCGCGTAGTTGATAGCCGCAATGGCCAAAAAACAGCTCGGATAAAAATACCTTTTACGCGGAATGCAGCAATGCTAATCGCTGTCCCAGCAAATTTCTAACACCCGTGGCCCACGGGATGAGTATACTTTATATTTGAAATCTGAATGTTTATGTACATGTTTTCAGTGTAAATGTAGCGATCGCGTAAAACAGGCGGAAGTTATGACGCTCGTGAAGTACGTACGAGCGTCATGTGAACCATGGCTAATTAATTTCATATGTTGATCTGACCTCATCAAAACTTCACTTACATGCTCCATACTGTATGTGGTCAGTACAAAACCCTAGATCTCCGTGACCAGATTTGACTGAGAGCCTGCCATCGCGCAAATTACAGCTTTTCACCAGAGGAGAAAAACCTTTTTTTTTTTTTTTTTTAAATGAGTTTATAGCACAGGCAGACTCTTCACATACTAGAGCATGTCTGAAATAAATGTCAGAGCTGAAATCGACATCAATACGTCAATATTAAATAAATGCCCAAACATGTAGCTAGGTGTAATGTTAGAGACCACAGAAGTGAACCTTTCAAGCCTGTTTTCTCAACTCGCTGTTTTCTGCAAGACATTACTCTATAAGCCATATCTCCAAAACTGGTGGGTCAAACTGAACAACCAATATGTAAATTTGAAGCTATGATTCCCTGCTTTCATATGACATGAAAAAACAAAAATTCAAAAAAATCCAATGGCAGTCCCTCAGTCACATTTTGTCACTACGGAGCTGGCCCGTTCTGACATATCACAATGATGGTCTGTCAACTCTACCTTCAAAACTCCTTCACAGGCCTCAGTCACATGGTTTGATGACACAACCTTTTTGCATGGCTGGTCTTCTGCCCCCCCCCCCATGCAACAAGGTCGTGTCATCAAACCATGTGAGTCCCATTGGAAATGCATTGAGGTGGCCATGACACACAGAAGCCACAGGACACAAGCGTGTCTTTAGGTGTGAATGAGGCCTTGCAGCACAGGACACCGGACAGCAGGCTTGCCTCTGCAGGAAGCTCTGTTGTTTCAGCGCGACCTCGCTTCTCGCCCTCAGGGCGTCTTACTGATTTAATAATGAATTGATTAATAACAGTTATAATAATAATAATAATAATAATAATAATAATAATAATAATAATAATAATAATTATTATTATTGTAAGAAGATACCACATATTCGTGAAAATCCATATTGGCAAAAAATACGCCGGATGTCATCCCAAAAGTATTAGAGGTTGCAACACATTTGAGCATAAAAGCCAGCCATTATCTCTGCCAACAAGTTAATAACTCAGAAAACATCCAGAGATTTGGATTCGGATCTCCAGTACCAGTTGGCCACGTGCCAAGTGTTTTGTGACGAGCTAGAGCTCAGCAGCTGGCAGACTACATTTCTAAAGCTTCTAACATTCACTTTAGTCTTCCACTGGGAAAAATTAAGTAGATGTGTATACTGACACAATTATACGAAATCGAGCATCGCAATAGTTCAGGCAGGTTAACCCATTTTGACCTGAGATCAGATTCTAAAAATGTCTTCTACATCCTGAGTTTTCTGAAAAAGCTATGTTTCTATGTCAGTCGTTCTTCGATTTTTCAAAAATAGCAGACCTACAAGCTGCCACTCGGTGGCGCGCTACGAGCTTGTAGATCTGCTATTTTTCATAATGCTAACACCAAAATGGGTTGTGGCATATACAGTATAGGTCTTCTCATGTATGATTCTGCGGATTGTATGACGTTATATTTAACTTATATGTATCGTAGGCTCTGCTTCTGCATGGGGGGTTAGTGATCTCAGACTGTGTGTGCCATGCTTGTGCAGATGATATGTCACAGGAGCATGAGACACACACCTCCAAACTGTGTGACAGAACCTCTATAGCAGAACCCTAGTCACTCAATCTTCACATTTCACCTTTGTGAAACACTGTGTGTGTGTGTGTGTGTGTGTGTGTGTGTGTGTGTGTGTGTGTGTGTGTGTGCGTGCGTGCGTGCGTGCCTGCCTGCCTGCCTGCCTGCCTGTCTGTCTGTCTGTCTGTCCTACCCAGAACCTTCTATAGATTACATAAGTCCTGATGTAATTCCTGCTACCCCTCGGTCATGGAAGTACCTTTTCTATTGAAAATACCATAGGGACATTTTAGATAGTGTAATACTGTTACGAAAATAAACAAATCAGCCCGTGATTCTGTTAGCTATGAGAATCGATCTGTGTTGCTTATTATATTGAGTTACATTCGATAATGTCTGTGTTTGGAGACTTATATTATTATCCTGTTATCCATCATTTCTCCACTTGGTGTCCCTGTTCACCTCCTTAGTTTCTGCTAATCACTTACATTTTGTGATAACCACTTTCTGTCACCAACTCACAGAGCCATGACATCACATTTCATGGTCAGTATCATGTCAGTATCATGGTCAGAATCATGTCATGTCAGTATCATGTCAGTATCATGGTCAGTATCATGTCAGTATCATGTCAGTATCATGTCAGTATCATGGTCAGTATCATGTCAGTATTATGGTCAGTATCATGTCAGTATCATGGTCAGTATCATGGTCAGTATCATGTCAGTATCATGTCAGTATCATGTCAGTATCATGGTCAGTATCATGACAGTATCATGTCAGTATCATGTCAGTATCATGGTCAGTATCATGTCAGTATCATGGTCAGTATCATGTCAGTATCATGGTCAGAATCATGCCAGTATCATGTCAGTATCATGGTCAGTATCATGTCAGTATCATGTCAGTATCAACTTCAGTATCATGTCAGCATCATGGTCAGTATCATGGTCAGTAGCATGTCAGTATCATGGTCAGTATCATGTCAGTATCATGTCAGTATCATGTCAGTATCATGGTCAGTATCATGGTCGGAATCATGTCATGTCAGTATCATGGTCAGTATCATGTCAGTATCATGTCAGTATCATGTCAGTATCATGTCAGTATCATGGTCAGTATCATGTCAGTATCATGGTCAGAATCATGTCATGTCAGTATCATGGTCAGTATCATGTCAGTATCATGTCAGTATCATGTCAGTATTATGGTCAGTATCATGTCAGTATCATGGTCAGTATCATGTCAGTATCATGGTCAGTATCATGTCAGTATCATGTCAGTATCATGTCAGTATCAACTTCAGTATCATGTCAGCATCATGGTCAGTGTCATGGTCAGTAGCATGTCAGTATCATGGTCAGAATCATGTCAGTATCATGTCAGTATCATGTCAGTATCATGGTCAGTATCATGGTCGGAATCATGTCATGTCAGTATCATGGTCAGTATCATGTCAGTATCATGTCAGTATCATGTCAGTATCATGTCAGTATCATGGTCAGTATCATGTCAGTATCATGGTCAGAATCATGTCATGTCAGTATCATGGTCAGTATCATGTCAGTATCATGTCAGTATCATGTCAGTATCATGTCAGTATCATGTCAGTATTATGGTCAGTATCATGTCAGTATCATGGTCAGTATCATGTCAGTATCATGGTCAGTATCATGTCAGTATCATGTCAGTATCATGTCAGTATCATGGTCAGTATCATGTCAGTATCATGGTCAGTATCATGTCAGTATCATGTCAGTATCATGTCAGTATCATGGTCAGTATCATGTCAGTATCATGGTCAGTATCATGTCAGTATCATGTCAGTATCATGTCAGTATCATGGCAGTATCATGGTCAGTATCATGTCAGTATCATGTCAGTATTATGGTCAGTATCATGTCAGTATCATGGTCAGTATCATGTCAGTATCATGGTCAGTATCATGTCAGTATCATGTCAGTATTATGGTCAGTATCATGGTCAGTATCATGTCAGTATCATGGTCAGTATCATGTCAGTATCATGACAGTATCATGTCAGTATCATGTCAGTATCATGGTCAGTATCATGTCAGTATCATGTCAGTATTATGGTCAGTATCATGTCAGTATCATGTCAGTATCATGTCAGTATCAAGGTCAGTATCATGTCAGTATCATGGTCAGTATCATGTCAGTATCATGTCAGTATCATGTCAGTATCATGGTCAGTATCATGTCAGTATCATGTCAGTATTATGGTCAGTATCATGACAGTATCATGGTCAGTATCATGGTCAGTATCATGACAGTATCATGGTCAGTATCATGACAGTATCATGGTCAGTATCATGACAGTATCATGGTCAGTATCATGACAGTATCATGGTCAGTATCATGGTCAGTATCATGACAGTATCATGGTCAGTATCATGACAGTATCATGGTCAGTATCATGACAGTATCATGACAGTATCATGGTCAGTATCATGACAGTATCATGACAGTATCATGACAGTATCATGGTCAGTATCATGACAGTATCATGACAGTATCATGGTCAGTATCATGTCAGTATCATGTCAGTATCATGGTCAGTATCATGTCAGTATCATGACAGTATCATGGTCAGTATCATGTCAGTATCATGACAGTATCATGTCAGTATCATGCAGTCGCATGTCAGTATCAAAATGATACTGAGCTAGTCAGGAACATAATTATAAAACTAATATAATAATACTCAACTTGGATCTACCATTTTTTGGCGAAGTGATTTGGGACGGGGAAAAGTGGTCCATGCAGTTGGTCTAGACTCTAGAGGGCTTAAGTGAGCCTGATTTATGCTTACTTGCGATACAAGTACGACAGAGCATAAATCAGGCATCAGTACACAGCCTGGAGGAGGGTCACATGCCCTGTTGAGAAATGTATGAAAGTACAAACCAGACTGATGGTGTTGCGTGGTTGTGGTTCAAGTTTCACTAGCAGGTGATTCAGACATCAGGTGAACAGTACAACAGGCAGGAGGTACTCATTTTGACCTGCATTGATATGTGGGACAGATTCACGTCATGTTGTGGTGCAATCAATTTACAGCGAATTGCTCTGCTACTGTAGTAGCTGAAGTACGCAAGTACAGTAGTCATAACCACTGTGTGTGTGTGTGTGTGTGTGTGTGTGTGTGTGTGTGTGTGTGTGTGTGTGTGTGTGTGTGTGTGTGTGTGTGTGTGTGTGTGTGTGTGTGTGTGTGTGTGTGACTAAAGACAAAAAACTCCCATATCTGCTGGGCAAAGTACGACAATGTGCAAACACAGCAGCAAGATTCGTGAGCTACTGTGATAGAAGGATATCAAATGGAACACAACCACCCTAAAGACTAATCATTGTATATTCCTGCCCTATACCTGCATCGAGTGATCTTGGTACATAGACATTTATCTATTGAAGATTCTGACTCTCAAATGTACATAATGTTTGTTTTGATTGAATATTGTTGTATTGTTGTATTGTGCTTCCTGCTTTGGCAATGTAAACGTATGTTTTCTCATGCCAGTAAAGCCCTTCGAATTGAATTGAATTGAATTGAGTTGAATTGAATTGAATTGAATTGAATTGAATTGAATTGAATTGAATTGAATTGAATTGAATTGAATTGAATTGAATGTGTGTGCGTGCGTGTGAGCAGTCTTTTATAGTGTTTGAGACGACACTGGCCATGTGTCTCGCCTTCCTCTGATTGCCTCTGGCTCCACCCTCCAAACCAGCACTGCAATTAACTGGCATTTTATAGGCAGTAATCACTCGCACACATAATCCTGACCAAAGGCCATGGGATCCGTCACACTGTCAATGTAGCTTTGAATGCAAATATGCTAGTCAGAAGTCTTTTAGACAGAGCAATACAGGGATGAAAAAAGTAAATAAACTAGATAAAGTGCCCCTCGGGACATAGGTCTCCACCAGGGCAGGTCAGGTTGTGGCCTCCTGGTGGTGCTATAATAGGCCAATGTGAAAAGGGTGCCATTTCTTCTTAAGCCTTGGATGGCAATTGGATGATTTGAGGCATTTTGTTCCAAAAATGTGTTTTGCAAAAATCCACCTGTTGGTTGCGCTATAACAGGCCAATGGTGCATACGAACCTCCTTCTTGCTGAACTCCTGGGCAATGCAAGTCGTATTCTCATGAACCGTGGCGTCCCTGCCATCCCTATTTTGGGGTGAACAATTAGCAAAAATTGCAGATCTACAAGCTCACGCAGCACAATTTGAACTGTTTTCAGTAATGAGATTTGGTGTAGACTCCACCAGAACACCCTCTTTTCCCCCTCTACACTGTATAGGGGAAAAAAGGCTGATTGGCTGACTGCAACTTTAAAATAATCTGATTGGCTAGGAGATCTCATGCTTAGAATTATCATCATCCTTATTGAACTGGGGCCAAAAAGCTTCATTCACACATGACTGCAGGGCCATTGTTTTCTCCAAGGTAAAAGGGTGTGAAACATTCGTCATTGACAATTGTGACAATTGTGACAATTTGTCAATGACACACAGTAAAATCCTATATGTGTTAATTTATGGCTATATCATATAATTAATTACTGTTGATATACCTAAGTACAGTACTTAAGTATCAACAGGGCTGGACTGAGACAGAAATTAGGCCCGGACATTTTCGTGGAATTTGGGACAGACTGGCCCACCACAACCAGTGTGTAGAATCTACGCACTGGTTGACCCCAAAAGTCAGTAGAGTATCTATACGCCGTACTCTACTGACTTTTCGGGTCGAGGTCCATACAAAAATGTAACACCACCACATTTACAGTACAACATAAATGATACACAACACAACTAATTTAACATTTGGTCCAGACCGGCCCACCAGAGGGTCGGCCCACCGGGCATATATCCTGAGTATCAACAGTCTAATTATCACATGTTGTGCATGTAGTGTAGCCCCAGGTTAATGGTCGTATTGCCTCACACCCCGTTTAGAATTACAACATATGTGCTGTCTTGACAGCAACGATAAAGTCATTACCCTATACTTCAGAGGCAGTTATTGTCTCCACCAGGCCGAAGGCATGGGGAGAGTATGTTTTGCACTCCGTCCGTCCGTCCGTGTGTCCGTCCGTCCGTCCGTGTGTCCGTCCATCCGTCCGTCTGTGAACAGCTACTCTCCGGCACCGTTAACCTGGTCGATGCCAAATTTTGCACACACACTCCCTGGATGCCAACGATGAACCTCTGCCCCAAAATTTTCAGAACGGCCCGTTATAGCGCCACCAGGAGGCCGCTTTGTGCAAAACAAGTTTTTGGACAGTACACCTACAGATTTTGTCCAAACATCACGCAAATTGGGACACAGTCTCTCTAGAGCCATTCAACGAAACGGGTCTTTCAGATTTCTAAGACTCCATCCTGATTGGCTAAGATTGGCTTCCAAAGTTCGCAGGAGTGCTCAGTTTCAAACAAAATGATGCAAATCATGAACACATCGTGTGA
Organism: Electrona antarctica; assembly: GCF_951216825.1. Lineage (NCBI taxonomy): Eukaryota > Metazoa > Chordata > Actinopteri > Myctophiformes > Myctophidae > Electrona > Electrona antarctica. Next base: position 15,984,306 of record NC_136809.1, on the reverse strand, counting down.
TTTCCGTGAAATTGCGCACGCACATTCCCACTAGGCCGAGGAAAAAATGCCACGTGAACATTTTCAACTCAGCCTCATGGTGGCGCTATAACGGGCCGAAAAGTGTTTTTACCTCCAACTGCACGGATGTGTGGATAACTTTGTATGCCAACTCCCTAGAGGCCAAGGAAAAACCTTTGCCTGGAATTTTTCACATCTGCTCTTTATAGCGCCACCAGGAGGCCGACATATGTAAAGCACATTTTCTAATATTACTCCTTCAGATGTTATCCAAATTTCACGCAAATCGGTACACATGCTCTCCATAGTCATGTGATCAAGACGGGTTTGTTTGATTTATCATAATCCACCTTCATTGCCTACGATTAGCTTCTAAACTTTTCAGGAGTAGCCCGCTTTGTACCCGTTTTGTACAAATCGCCACCACTACTCAACGCAGCGTCCGATTGCGGTGAAACTGTGCATGCATATTCCCACTAGGCTGAGGAAGAAATGCCACTTGACAGTTTTCAAATCAGCCTCATGGTGGCGCTACAACAGGCCAAGCCGTGTCACACACACACACACACACACACACACACACAAAACATGTTTATATTACTCCTAAACATTTTGCCAAACATCACACACTCCTATCCTCCTGGTGGAGACCTGTGCCTAGAAGGGCACTTTTTCTAGTTTCCCCTGAAACTGACTGACGCCTCCGTGCGCAGGCAGGAAGAAGACACCCACCCAGGGTTGACACATGCGGGGGGTTGAGAGAGGGGGTGGGGGGGGCATGTGTCTGGCCATGTGTCTCGCCTTCCTCTGATTGCCTCTGGCTCCACCCTCCAAACCAGCACTGCAATTAACTGGCATTTTATAGGCAGTAATCACTCGCACACATAATCCTGACCAAAGGCCATGGGGTCCGTCACACTGTCAATGTAGCTTTGAATGCAATATGCTAGTCAGAAGTATTTTAGACAGAGCAATACAGGGATGAAAAAAGTAAATAAACTAGATAAAGTGCCCCTCGGGACATAGGTCTCCACCAGGGCAGGTCAGGTTGTGGCCTCCTGGTGGTGCTATAATAGGCCAATGTGAAAAGGGTGCCATTTCTTCTTAAGCCTTGGATGGCAATTGGATGATTTGAGGCATTTTGTTCCAAAAATGTGTTTTGCAAAAATCCACCTGTTGGTTGCGCTATAACAGGCCAATGGTGCATACGAACCTCCTTCTTGCTGAACTCCTGGGAAATGCAAGTCGTATTCTCATGAACCGTGGCGTCCCTGCCATCCCTATTTTGGGGTGAACAATTAGCAAGAATTGCAGATCTACAAGCTCACGCAGCACAATTTGAACTGTTTTCAGTAATGAGATTTGGTGTAGACTCCACCAGAACACCCTCTTTTCCTCTCAAAAAAGGCTGATTGGCTGACTGCAACTTTAAAATAATCTGATTGGCTAGGAGATCTCATGCTTAGAATTATCATCATCCTTATTGAACTGGGGCCAAAAAGCTTCATTCACACATGACTGCAGGGCCATTGTTTTCTCCAAGGTAAAAGGGTGTGAAACATTCGTCATTGACAATTGTGACAATTGTGACAATTTGTCAATGACACACAGTAAAATCCTATACGTGTTAATTTATGGCTATATCATATAATTAATTACTGTTGATATACCTAAGTACAGTACTTAAGTATCAACAGGGCTGGACTGAGACAGAAATTAGGCCCAGACATTTTTGTGGAATTTGGGACAGACTGGCCCACCACAACCAGTGTGTAGAATCTACGCACTGGTTGACCCCAAAAGTCAGTAGAGTATCTATACGCCGTACTCTACTGACTTTTCGGGTCGAGGTCCATACAAAAATTTTACACCACCACATTTACAGTACAACATAAATGATACACAACACAACTAATTTAACATTTGGTCCAGACCGGCCCACCAGAGGGTCCGCCCACCGGGCATATATCCTGAGTATCAACATTATCTAATTATCTCATATTAAATGCTCAAAAGTAAAGATCTGTCAGTCAGTGTACTATACTGTTCAGTGCAGTGCTGCTATTACACAGCTCCCACATGCTGTGCATGTAGTGTAGCCCCAGGTTAATGGTCGTATTGCCTCACACCCCGTTTAGAATTACAACATATGTGCTGTCTTGACAGCAACGATAAAGTCATTACCCTATACTTCAGAGGCAGTTATTTCCCCTGAAACTGACTGACGCCTCCGTGCGCAGGCAGGAAGAAGACACCCACCCAGGGTTGACACATGCGGGGGTTGAGAGAGGGGGGGAGGGGGGGGGGGGGGGGCTTGTTAGACAGGCTTGTTAGTGATCTTATCAAACATGTTTTATTTACCTTCTTCCATTTGCAATATTTTGCTCCCTTGTTTATTTTATTTTCAGAATATTGCTTTTCAGGGGGGCACGGTGGCACAGTAGGTAGTGCTGTAGCCTCACAGCTAGAAGGTCCTGGGTTCGATTCCCACTCGGGGCGCTGTGGGTGCTGGCAGCGTGTTTCCTCCTCCGCGTCATCAGTGCCCATACACGAGGCAGGGTTGGCGAAAGGGCCTTTCTGTGTGGAGTTTGCATGTTCTCCCTGTGTCCCCTAGGGTAGGTACCCTCACAAAAAACATGCAGTAATCCTGCAGGTCTCTAAACTGCCTCCCCCTGGCCAGCCGGGGCGCCTGATGGAGGGGAAAGGAACTGGTTGGAATAACGTGTTCCTTCCACGTGCTACGTCCAACCAGGGAAACTCCCCCCTGTCAGGTGTAAAGGAGCAACTTGGACACTCAGGCATGAAGGAAGCATGAGTTCAAGTCCGTTGCTCTCCCCATGTCCCCCATATATGGGGACTAGGTTGGCGGAGGGTGTGTAGAGCCCAGGATCACATTAGATAATTGACACAGGGGTGAAAATGGGTTACAAAATCGTGGGATAAAAATTATTTAAAAAAAATAATAATATTGCTTTTCATTTCAGTGCACTTTTGGGTTTTAGTCAAATTGAGATTGACCTCTCATTTACAAGACCTGGCCTAAGAAGGGCATCAGGTAAACAGGGGTGCCTATACAACACAATACCCACGCTAAACAGGGGTGCCTATACAACACAATACCCACGCTAAAAGGGTGCAAAGTGTGGAAATCAGATATGGGAGAAGACCTTAAGAGGCGACTGTTCATATCAGTACTGTTGTATGGGGCCGAGACATGGACCCTTACAATACAACAGGAAAAAGCCCTGGATGGAGTCTACACAAGAATGCTATACGAATGGCACTAGGTCAGGTGTCACATGGATGGAACGCATCAGAAATGTGGACCTCTATGGGGACCTGCCACGGGTCATGGACAAAGTCAAAGAGAGAAGGATGAGGCTGGCAGGGCACTGCGTCAGGCATCCAGAACTTGAGGCAAGTAAATTGACCCTATGGGAGCCAACCCAGCGCAAAGCCAGGAGGGGAAAGAAGCGTACCAACTATGTAGACGTGCTGCGGTGCGACAGCATGGCTGACAACACTGAAGAGCTCAAGAACCTGATGTTGGATAGGAAATTGTGGAGGGCAGCGATCTAGGAATCCCGAGTTGGTGTTGGCTCACTCTCGCAGCAACTAACTATTCAAAAACTAAACATGACCAGCAATAAAGCACAGATAGATTTACATGTCAATGGCATTATTTATGGATTTTTGTAAATGTTTTCATATCTCAAGTCCAATGGTGGCCATTGGGGACATGACAAAATGGACAAAATAGGGGGTGTCTACTGAAAGAAAGCAAGATCATTTCTGATATGAAGATAAAATGCATGTAATTTGTACACAATATGAAAGGGAACATTTCATTTGATGAAAAAATAAAAAATAAAATACACCTGAAAAGGTCAGAGGGACTGCAATTCGTACCGGTTTTGTGGAATGACTCATTTATTGTAAAATACTAAAGTTAGCTGCAGGTATTTGTGTGATGACGTCAGTCACGTCACACACCGGAAAATAACTCCAAAACTGGTTGCCTGCCTGAACATGTGTTTGTTGCATAGGCCTTTACACAGCGGGGGTGTACTGTAATGAACACATAATGGGGAAATAAAATCCCTGCTCAATTTCGATACTGATAAATAGGTACCATACTAAAAGTATACTATGATGGTTCCATTTATCCAAGCTGGAACTCAATTTATTTATAAGGAAAATACTGTTTTTTAAACTGATATTATTATAGTATCGCAGTAGAGTAGAGTAGAGTGAAATGCATGGTGTGTTGCTGTTCAACAGAGGTGGTGCTGAACCATTTGCATGTACAGTATGTGCCTTTTGGCAAGCAATTTTTCCTTCCGGAAAAGCTTGTCTTGTGCTTGGCTTAAGAAACATCCTTGTTTCGTAAGTGACGACAGTTGATATTACAAGCTTAAATGATTTTTATCAGAAGGGCCCCCATGGAGTCTACCTCCCCCTTGTTTACATATATTATTATGTGTAATATAATATATACAGTACACGCACGCGCACACGCACACGCCCACGCACACGCCCACGCACACACACACACATGCGTGCGCGCCTGCGTGTGCGTGTGTGCGTGCGCGTGCGTGCGTGTGTGAGTGACAGATACACAGTATAGCTAACTTGTATGGGCACGCTTCAAGTCAATGGTTCATAATAAGCGTGAACTGAGTCAGTGACATATTGTTGAAAGTGAAACTGTCATGATGGTCATAGAAAGTTTTCCTATAGTGTGAAAGCATCTTGCAGCATGATGCTGGGCTGGGATCTAGCAGCAAGCTCTACCATATATAAGCCCTGGGATGTGTCTCACATGGTACCACCAACAAGGACCAAGGACCTGCAGCAAAGCATCATAGGCTCAGGTAAGTGTACTCTACTGTAGGCTACTGTCAGGCAGAAACCTTGCATCTTCATAGCTTTTATGTAGGCCTCTATATATATACAGTATATCATTTTTCATAATTTTTGTATGTATTTTTGTATGTTACACAAAGGTAGCAAAAACATTCTACTTTTGAAAAATGTTTAAGTTAACGTTAAAGTGGTAAAGTGTGTCTGTGGGTTTTATAAATATTCAACCAATGAAAATTATTAACAAGAGCTTGTGACTAAATAATAACTGCCATTGGATCAATTGGAACACAGGTTATTTATTTATTATTATTATTTTTTGCATTAATTTTCCTGAAAAGTAACAGTTTTTGAGATATGAGGGTTTTAACCTGACTGACAATATGCCATATATAACTACGTACATTTCATACACACACACAGTAACATTATTGTGATTATTGATGATTATAATATTGATGATTATGATTATGATGATGATTACTATATTTAAACAATTACAATTTACAATTTAGGCATTTAGCTCTTAATCCAGAGCGATTTACATTAAGCAATAACAAAAGCATGGCATACATCACATATATAAAAAGTAGTTGAATCATGCGTAAACTAAGAACGTAACAGTGGAGTATCTATGTAAACTATACATACTATACTATATTATATATTATACATGTGTACTATAAAGTGCTATGACTACATGTGCTGTGCTGTCTACGTAACAAGCTATAAGTCTGTTTAAAAATACTATCTAAGTCTACATAAAGTGCTATCTAAGGGGCTAGGCTAGGGCAAGTCTTACGGGCCATGGTGGAGTCTGAAGAGGTGGGTTTTCAGACTATGGCGGAAGATTGGGAGTGAGGCTGCAGTTCTGACTGTGATGGGAAGTGCATTCCATAGTTTTGGAGCCAGAAGGGAGAAGAGTTTGGGATGTGTGGAGCGTTTTTAGTGAAGGTACCTCCAGCTTCCCTGCGTTGGCTGACCTGAGTGCGCGGGAGGGTTTCTTTTTTTCATTGTACTATTTAAAAGCACACAGAACATTCTATTAGTGCTCTTTTGGTTCAAATCCACCCATCTGGTGGGTCAGTAAAAAGTGCAAGTGCCATTTAATTAAATGTCTCATTGCTCTATAACCTGCAGAAAAAGGCAAAAATAATCAGAGAAGATCCAGTTTGAGCGAGAGCAAAACACAACTAAGCCAAAAAGTAAGTTGCTCTTTTCATTAACATTTTACTTCGTGTTATTGTGTGTAAGTGTAGCTGCATTGTAAACATTATGGTGATTTCAAAATAATAGGCTACTGACAGATTGTACTGTAAGTGAACCAGATGCTAAAATATAAGGGTAAGATCCACTGGATGATTTGATTGATATTTCTACTGAGAATACTTGCGAATGGCTGTAATATTCAATTCAAACATTTGCTTAGTGGAGTAAAAAGTACAATAGTTTCCTCAGCGATGTAGTGGGGTAGAAGTCGGACGTTTCGAAAAATTGAAATACTAAAGTAAAGTAAAAGTATATATATTTTTGTACATTTGAGTAAATGTATACTTTTGTATACGACTACTGTAGAGTACATGTAATGAATCCAATCCAATCCAATCCAATCCAATTTATTTATAGAGCACGTTTAAAACAACAAAGTTGACCAAAGTGCTGTACAATTAGGCAAAGCAGTAATAAAACATAATACAATACAGTAATAAAAACATATACAATAGAATCAAACACTCAGGAGTACACATTATTCACGGTTTAAAAGCCAGGGAATAGAAATGAGTTTTAAGATGTGTTTTAAAAACAGGTAGTGTTGGAGCCAGCCTGACACTGCTAGGAAGCTGGTTCCACAGTTTAGGAGCCATGACTGAAAAGGCTCGGTGCCCTCTTCTCTCACACCTTGCCTTGGGGATGACAAGGAGCATTTGATTGGCTGACCTCAGTGATCGAGATGGAACATACAGTAGGGTTTTAGGAGATCTGAAACATAAACTGGCGCTGATCCATTTAAAGATTTAAAAACAAACAATAAAATCTTAAAATGGATTCTAAAACGTACTGGGAGCCAGTGGAGTGCAGCTAAAACGGGAGTGATATGTTCATATTTCCGGGTTCCTGTTAAAAGTCGTGCGGCAGCATTCTGAACAAGTTGAAGGCGGGAGAGGGAGGCTTGGGTGATGCCGGCGTAGAGGGCATTACAATAGTCAAGGCGAGTTGTAATAAAAGCATGTATCACTCGCTCTAGGTCCTTGATAAAACATTGACAAACCTTGTGTGAGTTATGTGAGTTAAAAACATACATACATAATTACTTTTCTTTTCATATATATATTGTTCATGAATCATAATCGAGGAAAAAGTTTGAAATAATGGTGATATTTTAAGTCATGATCTCTTCATTATTCTATTGTTTTGCAGTGTATCTCAGCTGTATTCCAGTGCTACTGCTGTTGGCCTGCTCAGAGCGCGGGAAGGCTCTTCCCATACATGGATGGGATGCGGATGAGATCGCAGATTTCAACAGCATCGTTAACAAACTCGAGAGTGGACTGATGAAGTACCGCAAACAACTGCAAGGAGAGGTAATAGGCAAAGTTCAAGGATGAGGAATGTAGATTAATTACTTGTTTTAATGTGTGTTGAACAGTCCTATAACGCTAAACGCCCACAGAAATTCACCCACATTTCTGTTCATCAAGTCCTTCCATCCAGGCCTATAACAACTGAAGCCCTTAGCCTTTACTTCATACTACGAATATAGTCGATCTACAAGCTCACTGTGATCTATTTTCACTTCTTTTTTGTAGAAATACTGTTCCCCTTCTTGCAGAATTATGATTTTAGGAAGTTGCAACAATAATTTCCAATATTGCCTAATACAGTTTCACGCATGGCTTCTGATGTCTTTCTTTCTTATTCCCAGCTGCAGATGGCTGATGAAGACCTGCCCAACCCTACCTGTCCAACCACATCACTGGATGACACACTGGTAGGCCATTCAACTAGCCTATTAAATTAAGGCTTCATGGGGTGTGTAATTGATAGAAAATAAGTCATTGTTTGGGTGAACTACTCATTTTAATACTAAGACACCCAAATGACTGAAGTCAGAAACATGTACGCCTGTCAAGTAATCTATCATTTACACCAGTGGTTCCCAACATTTTATGGACAAGGGCCCAATTAAGTTACCACTTTTGGAAGTTGTCAGATGGGTGGGCTGTGTGCATATCGAGCTTGGATCAATGGAATTGATCGGATATAGTACTAAAAATAATATATATATATTGTGTTTTTTATTATCAATAGAAACTTATGTTTGTCAATATTTTGGGAGCCCACTTGACATTGTTTCTGTAACTTCTAATACAAAAAACCTCTCTGACTCTCTAATGTGCAGGTTGGAAAGAGAATGGCAGAGTATCAGAAGTGTATGGAGTCAGCTGTGCAGTTCAGCACTAGGGCCAACGAATTGAAACAAAACATTATTTATCACAGCACGGACCTCATCGATAAACTGGTGAATATGGGCTTCTTATCATCATTATTAACATCTATTAATTAGCTCTAACAGATAGATGGATAGACTTTTAGTGTGTTGTCATATGATTCTATACAGTTCATGGATTTGAGAGTTGTATAGGATACTTGAAGAAGAGTTTACTGATAATAACTGATAATTTTGTTTGTTTGTGCAGCCGGGTCCAGTATGGGACAACGTGGCGTGTCCAGTCTATTTTTCCCCCCAGTCGCCAGACCCCTTCTCGTCTCGGATTGAATCTATAAAGATTGTGGACTGTTGGAAGCAGGAGATCTCCTCTATGAAGAATTAATGCACAAACACAGGAAAATATGTACACAATGCACATATATAAATATGCACATAGTTTATGTGTACATGGTGTAGGCCTGTATACCTACTCAAGTTTGTATTTAATTTATCAAGTTTGTATTTAATTTATTAACTTATTTAATGACAATGTTTTCTAACTATTTGGAGAATATATAGATACAGTAAATTAATTGTATTTTTTGCAATAAAAGTTATTTATTTTATTAACTGCTTGAGTTATTATTGTGTGTGTAATTGTACGTTTCCCCATTATGGTGCCCGTTAGGAACGATGCAAGTTGGAAATGCATGCCCCAGTTATGTCTGACATAGGCCCGGTTCAGGCCTCAGGTCTACCATTCTGAAAATAAATAATTATATATATATATATATATATAGGATAGAGGATAAGGATCCTAGATGTGACAATCCTTTTTGAATCTCACCCCTGACAAAATACCTCATATTACAAACTAAATTAAAGCGGAAACCCTCAAAACCACTTCAACTAATTAGTTCAAACATTCATGAAAATAATGCAAAATGCAAAACTATAACCATCTCTCTGATAAATGTACGAGACATAAATTCACGAATACAACCACAGTTTAACTGAACCATATTATTTATTGTTGCCATTGTCACCCTGGTAAGTACCCCCTCCCCCCATACCATTTCCAATAAGAACAAATCATTTTAACAGGAGCCATTTGTGACAAACAACAAAAGAAGTAGCCTACCATTAAAGGCAGCAATAATTAAAAGACAACTCCAAAATGTCATTCGCTCCTCACATCAACATGAACAGAACATACAGGAAAACAATACACAACCAAAGCAAAAAAAAATCTCTTTTCTCAACACGGATCGACTGTAGCATTTCTGTAGTTTTGCTTGTTGGCTTTAATTTGAAGAGTTGACATAGAAGGGGTGGCGGGGTGTGTGTGTGATTAGAAATAAAATAAGGTACTCTTATGTATTGAATGACAAAGTTGTCTACTTATCACCCTTATTCTGTTCTTTTGTCCCTCTGAGTCTACACCAAAATAGCCAATATACGTACAAACTGTCACAAGTCTTGTCTTTTTTTTCTTTTTTAACTTCTACCAAATCTCTTTGGCGAATATAGCTGATCTGCAAGTAGATCTTCTCTTTTCGCTGAATGTTTGCCTATTTTTGGTTAATGTTTGCCCATTGTGGCATGCCCAGAAATGGGACGCTAGTCTTCACAGCCCTATACAACAAAGACATGTGTGACAGATGTGAATTATTGAATACAGTGACAGCAACAATAATAATCTTCATAATAATATTAAAAGATCCTAAACAAATGTAGTGCATTGTGAAGGGTCTTTTGGTCATGGCACCTCACATTTCCAGGCCTCCAAGACATTGGACCCCACTGAAGAAAACAAAAGTTCAACAATAAATACAAATCAGCAATAACAAAAATAACTAGTCTACTAAACTGGTAGTGCATATGCCCCACAAGGTGTTCCTATACTGCTTAAGAAGAGTACATTCTTTCAGCCATTGACAAAAAAAAGATACAAATTAAATAAAATTGAGGCATAATACAATAAAATTATAAGCACAGATCCTATGTTGTAAATTGGATATTCAACATTGCCAGATGTAGCAATCATGACATCACAATGTGCTGTTAAATTGATCTTACGTGTTTAGTGATGTTACAGAGGCAACACGCAGGGCTAACCTGCCGTCCTATTGTCTACAACAGACATGCAAATGAAATGACACTTTCATACAGACTTTATGTAAAAGCTCTGTGGATGATCTTCTGATTATTGGTTTACAGTCATAAACATGTTCCGCTATGCTCACTATTGTACTCCCTCTATGACCTGTGGTTATAAGTCAGACAGACACACACATCCTGTGAAAAGCCTTACATCGCAGCACATACTTCAAGATTCCTTTTTTTTATATATCCACACAGAGGCATTTGCCAGTCAGGCATGGCAAGAAATACAATTTCAAAAATAAGATGACAAATAAACCCCACAAAAAAAGAAAAGAAAAAAAAAGCTGTGGTTGTAATGATGTGTTGATTAGGCAGAGTACAGTGAGGATTATGAATAGATGCAATATACGTAGAAATTCCAATTCTAAACATTCAGATGTAGTTTTTCATACAGCCAGCCTATAGCCAGTCCAATGATTTGCTGAAAGCTGGATTTATACCTTGTACGATGGTGATTCATGTTGAAAATAGAAGATCAGCAAGCTCACAATCTGTGGCAGTGTGACCCGTTGTGAGCTTGTAGATCTGCTATTTTCAGCAAGTGTCACAGGCGCGTGCAACAGATGAGCGCGACACAGCTGTGCAACGGACTATAAATCGAGCTTCAGTGTGTAACATGGGATGCTTCACCTTCCCAGGTGGATGTAGGTAACACACACACACATACCTCAGAGCCTTGAGACGATGAGATTTAGCAGAAAAGCGTTCCTGAAAACCCTAAAGCTCTTCAACTCGACATGGTCCTTCACCCATCTGGCCCCATCACCCCTAATCCACCCCCCTCCCTCCCCCAGTAAGGAGTTAGCACGAGGAGTTTGCCAGCTGAGGCTAGTTATATGTACAGTAGAACCCAGTGCATCCCAGAAACCACCCCCACCCACCCCAGGGTGGAAACTGGGAAAGATGACGAGAGAGAGAGAGAATGACACAACGCTTGCCAGACTGAAATGTACCGGAATTCCACTCCGAAGCTCATTCAAAGGAAACAGCGGGCCATGCACTCGCATGCATTCTGCAATGGCCGACCTGCATTTTAACTAGTTTGCTTATTTTCAATTTGCATCTATAAGGAATTTCCAACCATGCTGCATGATGTGATGACTTCATTTAGGCATGTTGTAGCATAATGTGACTGTTTGGCAGAGTGTTAAGTTCTACTGTACATCTAGCAGGCTATATGTCCCTCTTGCCCATCCTACTGTGGCCGACTATGGCCATGGTAAAAGGGAAACCGTTGCCGATTTTCAACCAAAATCGCATTGTTCCGATGTGAGGAGATCCATAATTTACTGTAGCAAAAAAAAAAAAATACCCTACTGTATTTCTCTGTAAAATGCTGACATTGTGAAACCTCAAGCGTGTTTTGGTCGTACATGCATTTAGCTGAGAAATACACAGAAGATATATAGCTTTTTTTTGCCATACTATTTTATTTAATATGTACTTCAGCTGCCTACGCTTCTTGTCTTCCTCTTATGTCACTTTGTTTGGTGACTCTGTTTCTGACTGCACGTACAGACTTCAGGAGTGACCAAAGAGCCTGGTCCTTTTGGTGGGCTGCATCAGTTACCTCCACAACTTCAGGAGGTGGAATGTTAACCTGGTGTCAAGGTGCTGGTTTTGGCTTCTGTTTTGATATTTCACTGTGCACCTAGTTTCCTAGATTAAAGTTCCTAAACATCCATCATACGCATGCAACCATATTTGACAACGGTTTGATCACCTCCCTTCAGAACAATAGGATTTAGATGTTTTTTTAAAAGGCAAGTTTCCCTTTAATGTGAAAGGCCGGTGTAATTATGTTCTTCCATTGCCTGAAACACACTGAAAACCTACAATGCATTTCTAGTACAAATACATCAATCATCAGTGTAAACCTATATGAAACTCAGAGACAGTACAAATGCAAACAAATCTGATTGCATGTGCATGTGTTGGAGCTACATTTAACGCTGAGATTTGTACTGTATAGAGCTCTTATGAAGAAGTGACAGAACTCGTCATTAATATCTCTGGTCTTGACTAGACTGAACATGCTTAAATATAAGTGGTTTGTCATTGGTAGGTTTGCGTCCTTTCACAGGCTACGCAGACAGTGAGATTTAAAAACGTAATCACACCGGCCTGACTTGTTAATTACTGAGGGTATAATGAAGGGGGCCATGCACTGTACTGCATATATTCCACTGACACAAGCACGCACAATGACTCGGTTTAACTCTCTCTCACATTTTCCAAAAGAGAAAGACAGAGAGCGAGAGAGAAAGCGGACATTCCACACCCATCTCTTTGGCCAACATTGTTGTTGTTAGTATTTATTAGTTTATATGTGTGATTGTCTCGGATTGGCTGAGCGTCTCGCCTGTCCTGCCGATCTGATGCCGTCGCCCTCGCCTTTTACCGTGACAAGACGGACCCTCCAAACTCATGCCGGACCCCTATCATACCCCCACCCCCCCTTCCAAACTCTCCCTTTCTATCTTAAGACATTTTAAGCCCTATTTTTATACTTCACAATACTTGTACAATGGTGTCTTGTGACTTTTGTTTTTGCCTATAATTTGAAAGTCGTTAATCGGTGAGATCACCACATCAGCCTCTGCTTTCCTCTCCCTACATACAACCTCCTCCTTCACTTTTTCACTTTACTCCCACAGGATTTTAAATTGATATTGAGTCACGCTAATCCCCCCCCCCCCCCCCCCCCCCCCCCAACCTCTCCCCCCCTCCCCTCTCTCTCTCTGCGGTCACTCCCAGAACATGTTTGTGATGTCAGAGTCCAGGCTGTATATCCAGACCAATAGCGGTGCGGAGATCAGCAGGAAGGACCAGGACACGCCTCTCAGCGCCCGCCTCACCCTCGTCGCCACGGCGTTCGCCAATCCCGTGCCGGTATTCTGCATCTCCTCCTCATCCTAGAAATGATTATTTCAATATTATTTCATAACTAGTATCGTTATTTAAAAAGTGAATTCACAAGAAAAGAGAGAAGAGATATTTTGATACAAGCAGAACTTCAGAAGATGGTTGCTTTTTTACCGTGGATCTTGTCCGCAAAGTCGACACAGGTTTTGTACAAAGGTTGAAATTGTGTGTGTGTGTGTGTGTGTGTGTGAATAGCAACCAATGAATTTATCATAATACATAACGTACCAACTGTGTTTCATTACTAGCAATTACTGATGCATTCTTCCATCCTACCCTTTTCAGCTTCTATAATTCATGGCATTCCTCATAATACCAGGAAAACAACAAACTAAGACTAAAATCAAACGAGTCAATTCCTAAAACTGAAATGACTAAAACCAACTAAAACTAAACAGAAATGAAACAGAAAAAAGGACTGCCATATGCAGACTAACAGCATTATGCGTTTTGCTCTATTTTCGAATTTGAATGTTGAGTTGATTGGATTGGACTGAGACTGGGTGACGCAGTGAGCATGTGTTCCCCTGTAGCTCACCTGCAGCAGCTGGTTTCCTGGTTCGATGTAGTTGCGAGCCAGGAACTTGAGAGCCTCATCCATGAAGATGACGGGGAGTGACATCTTTAACACCACCACCCACTGAGGCCACGACAGTGGACGGATCTGGAAGATCACCTTTTTGGACAGCACAGAGACGCTCAGTTACCAATAGACAAAACGGCCATTTCAGTGTTGTCACGATGTTGGGCAGAAAGAACCTTGTATGTCCAAAATAGTTACTTTTCAGGGGGAAAAAAAGAAAGTGTGATCAGATCTAATGTAGTTATTATTTAGCCACAAACTCTGGTTAATACTTTACATTGGGCAAAACATTTCCAACATAAATATAAAATGACAAAAAGAATTGCTAAAATAAACTCAAGCGTTTCTTTGAAGCTTGCATACTGGTTCACTGCTTTTGTAAGACACTGATATACGATGAAGTACACACTGTGACTACACAGTAATGGGGAATTCGTTTACAGAAATACATGAAAAGATGAAATATGGAGATAAAAATAACAGATACAAAGGCACACAGACATGCTTGAAATTTATTTTTCTTGTGCTTGTAATTCAGTTATCCCTTCAGTTATATATCTAGGCATTTGAGTTGGCCTCTCCTTCTGCACCATACTCCTTGCTCTTCGCGCATGCGCGTTGTCGTTCACTTCCCGGTTTACCGTTCACAAAGAACGGTAAGTCTAAAGACTTACGGGCATTGGTTCTACATATAGAATGAGGAAGTGCAGGGCCGTAAGTCTAAAGACTTACGGGCATTGGTTCTACATATAGAATGAGGAAGTGCAGAACCCTGCCCTAGTTGATCATCCTAAACGTTATATATATATATAGGCTTTAGACTTACGGGCATTGGTTCTACATATAGAATGACGAAGTGCAGGCCCATAGACAGACCGATGGCCCCTACTAGCCAGGGGTTGGACCAGGGAGGCATCTTCAACAGGGACTGGTTCTCTGAAAGACTGACGAACAAGAAAACAAAAATTAAAGAAAGAAATTCAGATGGCAAATGACACAATTCACCTCCTCAATAATCTCTTCACAATAATGCTGTCTGGAAGGAGTCAGAGATATAGAAGTTTGAGATTGCTTTAGCAGGAATCTTGTCCTCGCAGCCATTGCAGCATTAAACAACCTGCCTCGCTGACGTCTTGTCGTTTGTTAGGAAGTACTATGTATGTATTATGGAGAGACTATGTATCATCTTTAGCGGTATGTTGTGTTGTATGTTACTGTTCCTTTGTGTTTCCATGTTAAACATAACAGGCTGTGAAAACAAATATCCCTCTGGAACAATAAAATCTAAACTAATTTCAAATGTCTCAGCTCAGTCTACAGATAGCTTGGAAGCTTACAAGGGAGGACAAATAATTAAACGACTTTAAAGCCACATTGCTTGATACTTCTGATCATCCCTCACAAAGCTTGTGTATCATAATAACAAGACAAGGTTTAATAACGGTGTCGTGTCGTGTATATATCCATTATGATATATGTTATATTTCACAGGGTTTCAGCCTAATTCAAACTCCAGTCACTTCCTTTTAGACGGCCTGACTCTGAGAGAAGCTAGTCGGTGATGTCTGTGTGTCTATAATTATGCCGTGGCTCAGCGGGGGTCTAGCCATCTTCAAGAGGGTCTGTGTGTCTATAATTATGCCGTGGCTCAGCGGGGGTCTAGCCATCTTCAAGAGGGTCTGTGGGTCTGTGTTTGAAGCTAACCTCTTGTCCACACTGCCAGTAGGCTAAAGAAGTATTCCAGGGACCCCCATGAGAGAAGATTTTTATGGCTCTAGCAGTGATTTTCAACCCGTTTAATTTCAAGGACCCCCCAGTTTGACATGCATTAGTCTACGGACCCCTATTTAATAGCATTTCTATCTCTGGGACCCCCAATTTATATTGTAAAATCAATGCTAATTTAACTCTGAGAGAGTGTACAATTTGTACACTCTGAGTTACAGACCCATAAGGGTCCACTTTGGTTCCAAATGATCATTTAGCTGGGGACCCCCTGGGACTCCCTCAAGTACCCCTGGGGGTCCCCGGACCCCACTTTGGGGACCACTATCCTAGAGGACTGCCGTCATAGAAGGCTGAAGTCACAGGCTGGTCACATTAAGTCCAAGATCTACATTGAAGCCACACCGTTCCCTTGTGGGTCCCAAGAGCCACATGATTCTAGTTATGCAATATAATAATCATTCATACAAACCTAGTCATTGGATAAAATGCAAAGAGCAGTGTGTACCTGTTGAGGGCGTTGCACATCTCTATGGTTACCAGGACAGACAGGGCCATGGTCATGGGGTAGGGGGACTCAAACACTGAACACTGGACTCCAGCAAACTCATTGTGACCCTCGCTGCACTGGAGGTAGTGGGACTGCAGGGGCAACACAGCACGGAGGAATGCAATTAACACATGTCAATAGAAATGATTTCAACCAATATTAGCCCAAGCTCAAAAATAATGTCGTGCTGTGACCTTATGGATCGGCAATCTTCGCTATTCGTCATGCCACCTAGAGTATATAGAGCTTAATAGGGCTGGGCAATATATCGCAATGTAATGATGCAGAGACATTATCTATTAGCATCTCAAATTGAGAAACGCATACGGTGCAACATGGACTCATAAGGGTTAGTGCTTTGAGAATAGATGATCAAAATGAGGCGTTTACCAGTTGATAGGACACTTTAACTCATAATGGATAGTAATTAGTGACCGAGGCGTTTACCAGTTGATAGGACACTTTAACACTTTAACTCATAATGGATAGTAATTAGTGACCGAGGCGTTTACCAGTTGATAGGACACTTTAACACTTTAACTCATAATGGATAGTAATTAGTGACAGAGGCGTTTACCAGTTGATAGGACACTTTAACACTTTAACTCATAATGGATAGTAATTAGTGACCGAGGCGTTTACCAGTTGATAGGACACTTTAACACTTTAACTCATAATGGATAGTAATTAGTGACCGAGGCGTTTACCAGTTGATCAGGCATGCAAACAGGCCCAAGGTGAAGAAGGTGACAGTGTGCGGGGCACGGCGCTGTGCCGCGGGCGAAGTGTTTATCGGTACTAAACCCACTTTGGGGCCCCCATGTGGCCCCCACCTTCACTTAATGCGGTCCGCAGGTTAATATCAACTGTAGGCTGGGGGTCACATGTGGCCCCCAGCCTACAGTTG
The DNA here is from genome assembly GCF_951216825.1 of Electrona antarctica. Classification (NCBI taxonomy): domain Eukaryota; kingdom Metazoa; phylum Chordata; class Actinopteri; order Myctophiformes; family Myctophidae; genus Electrona; species Electrona antarctica. The sequence continues at coordinate 15,967,157 of NC_136809.1, read as the reverse complement.
AGGGATGTTTATACCGTCCCTCTACACTGGGGGCGCTGTTTATACCATCCCTCTACACTGGGGGCGCTGTTTATACCATCCCTCTACACTGGGGGTGCTGTTTATACCATCCCTCCCCACTGGGGACGCTGTTTATACCAGTCAGTCTGTCATACCATCCCTCCCCACTGGGGACGCTGTTTATACCAGTCTCTCTGTCATACCATCCCTCCCCACTGGGAGCACTGTTTATACCAGTCAGTCTGTCATACCATCCCTCCCCACTGGGGGCGCTGTTTATACCAGTCTCTCTGTCATACCATCCCTCCCCACTGGGGGCGCTGTTTATACCATCCCTCTACACTGGGGGTGCTGTTTATACCATCCCTCCCCACTGGGGACGCTGTTTATACCATCCCTCCCCACTGGGGACGCTGTTTATACCAGTCTCTCTGTCATAGCATCCCTCCCCACTGGGGGCACTGTTTATACCAGTGAGTCTGTCATACCATCCCTCCCCACTGGGGGCACTGTTTATACCAGTCAGTCTGTCATACCATCCCTCCCCACTGGGAGCACTGTTTATACCAGTCTGTCATACCATCCCTCCCCACTGGGGGCGCTGTTTATACCAGTCTGTCATACCATCCCTCTACACCGGGGGTGCTGTTTATACCAGTCAGTCTGTCATACCATCCCTCCCCACTGGGGGCGCTGTTTATACCATTCAGTCTGTCATACCATCCCTCCCCACTGAGGGCACTGTTTATACCAGTCAGTCTGTCATACCATCCCTCCCCACTGGGGGCACTGTTTATACCAGTCAGTCTGTCATACCATCCCTCCCCACTGGGAGCACTGTTTATACCAGTCTGTCATACCATCCCTCCCCACTGGGGGCGCTGTTTATACCAGTCTGTCATACCATCCCTCTACACCGGGGGTGCTGTTTATACCAGTCAGTCTGTCATACCATCCCTCCCCACTGGGGGCGCTGTTTATACCATTCAGTCTGTCATACCATCCCTCCCCACTGGGGGCACTGTTTATACCAGTCAGTCTGTCATACCATCCCTCCCCACTGGGGGCGCTGTTTATACCATTCAGTCTGTCATACCATCCCTCCACACTGGGCCCCCACATGCGGCCCGCAGGTTAATATCAACTGGCGGCCTGAGGGCCACATGTGGCCCCCACCTTCACCTAATGCGGCCCACAGGTTAATATCAACTGGCGGCCTGAGGGCCACATGTGGCCCCCACCTTCACCTAATGCGGCCCGCAGGTTAATATCAACTGGCGGCCTGATCTTAAAAAAAAATAAAATGCCCGGTATGACCTGTGGCCAGTCCAGCCCTGCTCTCAGTATGTAGAAAGATGTTCAAATTAATTACTTCCTGTACTGTACTAGCCCTCCTCCCCGGCCTGTGTGTGTCTGTGTGTTAGGCTGTGCAACAGTGACACTTGGTGGTGAACAAACACTATAACGCTATGTTCATGCTCGGACACAGCCAGGGACACAGGGACACAGCCAGGGACACAGCTAGGGACACAGCCAGGGACAGACCCAGGGACAGACCCAGTGACACAGGGACACAGCCAGGGATAGACCCAATGACACAGGGACACAGCCAGGGACACAGCCAGGGTCAGACCCAGGGACACAGCCAGGGACACAGGGACACAGCCAGGGTCAGACCCAGGGACACAGCCAGGGACACAGGGACACAGCCAGGGTCAGACCCAGGGACACAGCCAGGGACACAGGGACACAGCCAGGGTCAGACCCAGGGACACAGCCAGGGACACAGCCAGGGTCAGACCCAGGGACACAGCCAGGGACACAGGGACACAGCCAGGGTCAGACCCAAGGACACAGCCAGGGACACAGGGACACAGCCAGGGTCAGACCCAGGGACACAGGGACACAGCCAGGGACAGACCCAATGACACAGGGACACAGCCAGGGACACAGGGACAGACCCAGTGACACAGGGACACAGCCAGGGACACACCCAGGGACACAGCCACACACATACTGTAGCTGTCTATAGAGTGGTTGCACCACTCAAAAATGACAGATGATTATTTACTAAATCAGTACAAATCTATAGTCAGTATTGAGCAAGATGTTAACATTAATGTCCTGATAGTCATAGAAGAACAATCAGCTATAGTGTAGATTTGTCCTAAATGCCATTGACAATGAATGGAGAATAATTGTCATATATCGGCTATTTTTGTCCTACACATTCATTGTCACAAAAATGACAATGAATGGATGATGTATGATGATACTGTAAGAGTGCCGCTCACTTCACACAGGTGTGATTTTTAAAAACAGGTCCAACACTCCCATCTCAAAATCCCTTATAGTTACACTCTTCACATCATGTCAAATAGAAATTATATTCACTGGTAAAATAATAAATTATAATAAAAATAGTTTTGGAACAGGGTCAGTTTACTTCATTATTTTAGCCTTGGTCAATTTAAGACATGTAGATAAGAGTAACATCCTCTCCTTATTCAACAGTTGAGCTGTATGTTTTCTTTTTTAATATATCTATTTAGTATATATAAGCCCGGGGGGGGGGGGGTGTAGGACTACAAGTTGTATGTATCAAACGTTTTATTTATTTACTCACACGCACGCACGCACGCATGCACACACACGTGCACGTGCTTCATTCATTAACGCATGCATGTATGCACACACGCGAGCACACACACACACACACACACACACACACACACACAGCGAGAGAAACTGACGCCGGCGTGTCCACACCACAGACAGTATAACGCAAGGTGCTAACGTTGCTAATTCTAACTAGTAGCAGCTGCACTTGCAGCTAAACTATGGGATTGACTGGCGAGTCCCGCCGGCGCCGAGTCCCGCGTCCACACAAACAGGTTTTGTTTTCGCGGAGCGGCCAGCGGTGGCGCACATCATGATCATGATGCCGCGCAGATACATGCAGAATATCGTTCAGAATCATTACAGTTCGTGTCTCGTGAGTCCGTCAGAGAATGCTCCGGGCAGCGGGCTCGGGCTCCACCCCCACCCACAGACCCCCTCACCCCCCCCAAACATTTTTTTAACGGATTTGCATGAATCACACAGTTGCCTTATTTGGAATAAAAACGAAAAGCTACACGTTTGCATGTCTGGTTGATAGGACACTTTAACACTTTAACTCATAATGGATAGTAATTAGTGACCGAGGCGTTTACCAGTTGATAGGACACTTTAACACTTTAACTCATAAGGGATAGTAATTAGTGACCGAGGCGTTTACCAGTTGATAGTAGGAGACTTTGGGTCCATCGTGGGCGGCCATGAACCACCAGGCTGCTGCACCTACTGTGGCTGCTCCCACGTAGCCTAGAGAGACAGACAGGTGGAAAGAGAGAGACAGACAGACAGTTATCACAGAAACGGAGAGGATGGGCAGAGTTGCATCATTTCTCCTATTGGGCGAGTCGTCTACTCTAGAAAATGGTGGCGTGTGTGTGTGTGTGTGTGTGCTCTATTTTTACAGTGTGGCACCTAGGGGGTGGGAGTGTGCGCTGTCTAGAAAAGGGTCTGTGTGTGTGTGTGTGTGTGTGTGTGTGTGTGTGTGTGTGTGTGTGTTTGTCTGTGGGTCCACAGCCAATCTCACAAACTACAGGCATGATCACCTTGTCTCAGCTTGTATTTAATAGACCAATTATTTGCATACAAAAACAAAGCGCCCACAACGTTGCATGTAAGCGATTCTCCAAATCTGTTGTTTTGAGGAGCGCTCATTTTGACCAAAGCAGCAGGTGGTGTCGAGCGTCGCCAAGCACATCGCAGCTAATCACAGCTATTTGGGGCAGGGTTTTGAGGACAACTGGTTTGGGAGTCACAAATAAACCAAGGAGTATAGATATTTAAAGAAGCTACGTAAGCCTCCGTCCTCCATACTGAGAAGCAAACTGCAGCCAAGAGTTTGATGGACACGCGAGTGACCTGACTTCTTTCCCATTGCAACGTATTCTGATAAGGGATCTATTAACCGACTGATTGACACATGTTATGTAGACATACAGACATATAGAATGTATTACATCTAACTTCTGGAGTTCAAGACATTCCCGCTGTGTTGTGATGTTGAGGTAGATTACTGGCTCTCAATGTGGAGTCCAGGGACCCCCAAGAGTCCTTGGGGGGAGCGGGGCTCCAGGGGGTCCACAAAAACCTAAATGAATGATAGCTACGAACCAAATGGACCCTTATAGGCCTGTAACTCAGAGAGCGTACAAATGGAACCAAATGGACCCTTGCGGATCCATTTGGTTCCATTTGTACACTCGCTGAGTTCGATTAAAACTGAGGATTTTACATTGTAGACTGGTCCTTGAAATAAAAATTAAAAAAAAGTTAAAAAATTCACTGAGACTCACATCCAATGATGAGGTAGCGAGTGAACAGCCAGCCAGAGATGAGGGGTTCTTTGGGGTTGCGAGGGGGGCGGGACATGATGTCCAGGTCGGGGGGGTTGAATCCCAGAGCGGTCGCCGGGAAGCCGTCGGTGACCAGGTTGACCCACAGCAGCTGGACGGGGATCAGCGCCTCGGGCATGCCCAGTGCCGCCGTCAGGAAAATGCTGAAAGACAAGAGAAAGATGGCGACAATGATATCGCTGCCGTCTGGCAGAAACCTCTTATCTCCATGATCCAAAATGTTGTGTATTTTTTGTAAATTAACACCCTAGTTCAGGGGTGGGCAACTGGCGGCCCGGGGGCCACATGCGGCCCCCACCTTCACTTAATGTGGCCCTCAGGTTAATGTCAGAATACTGATATAACATTGGTTACAATTCCACAACATGCAAACATGACCCGCTTTAATTACTTCAGTCTAAATTAGTAGCTCATTGCTCAACACAAGTATAATTAAAGGCATTTGAAATGACATAAAAATGTTAATTTTCAGGATTCCAATTCAAAAATAGCAAAAAATTATTCAAGATTTAAATTTGAATATAGCAAAAATAGCCGATCTACAAGCTCAAAACGCGTCGCGCTGCGACGCGTTTTGAGCTTGTAGATCGGCAATTTTTTTGCTACGACAGTAATATATGGCCCTAGGGAGTGAGTGTGGAAATATAGTGGCCCTCTCCATCATCAAAGTTGCCCAGCCCTGCCCTAGTTGATCATCCTAAAGCCCTAACCACACCAAAGGGTCAAGACGGTTTTAGCGTTGTCCCTGCTGTGTGATGTCTTGTCGCGCGTTGACCCTAGTGATTCAACGCATGGAATTCAATGGCCCAAACCACACCAAAGGGTTGAGGAGGTTTTAGCGTTAACTCCTTGCAACCGTTTGGACCCAAGGAGTTGCATGGTGACCCTTTGGTGTGGTTAGGGCTTAAAGAGTCACACACAAGCATTAAAAGTAGCAGATCTGCAAGCGCGAAATGCACAGAGAAGCGTTTCAGATAATCAAATAATATAAAAGAATAAAAAACCATTTGTGTCAATTTGTTTATACAGTAAATAAAATAAATTATCAAAGATGCCTTTTGATTATTTGAAAAGGTCATCGATAGAATAATTACTAAGAAAATAGTTGCGGTCCTATTTCAAAATGTTACATGTTACAAGTTCATTAGAGTTGATATTTTATGGTTCCAGTCCTCATAGAAGCTATGCCATGAACAAAAAAAGAAAAAATACAAAGAGCTAATGTACAAGCTCACAGTCACAATGCCTCACATCAGAATTCTCTAACTTCACCCTGTGTCCTCACCAGACCACCTCTCCTATGTTCTCTAACAGAGCTGTGTCCTCACCAGACCACCTCTCCTATGTTGTCTAACAGAGTGTGTCCCTAGCTGTGTCCTCACCAGACCACCTCTCCTATGTTGTCTAACAGAGTGTGTCCCTAGCCGTGTCCTCACCAGACCACCTCTCCTATGTTCTCTAACAGAGCGTGTCCCTAGCTGTGTCCTCACCAGACCACCTCTCCTATGTTCTCTAACAGAGCTGTGTCCTCACCAGACCACCTCTCCTATGTTCTCTAACAGAGCTGTGTCCTCACCAGACCACCTCTCCTATGTTGTCTAACAGAGCTGTGTCCTCACCAGACCACCTCTCCTATGTTCTCTAACAGAGCCGTGTCCTCACCAGACCACCTCTCCTATGTTCTCTAACAGAGCTGTGTCCTCACCAGACCACCTCTCCTATGTTGTCTAACAGAGCTTGTCCCTAGCTGTGTCCTCACCAGACCACCTCTCCTATGTTGGAAGAGATGAGGTATCTGATGAACTGCTTCATGTTGTTGTAGATGGCGCGGCCCTCCTCCACCGCCGCCACGATGGTGGAGAAGTTGTCGTCCGCCAGGATCATCTCAGAGGCCGACTTGGCCACGGCCGTGCCGCTGCCCATGGCGATGCCGATCTCCGCCTTCTTCAGGGCAGGGGCATCGTTCACGCCGTCACCTGTCTGCGAGGCCACGAAGGAAGAAAGGAAGGAAAAACCGAATCATTTGAATGGAATATTTAGGAAAAGTCATGGAAGGGGAGCATTCTGAGAGATTCCTGAGCAAAGTTAAAGGAAGGGTAAGTGATGTTTTTGGTAAAACAAAGTGTTTTGTATATATATTCTGATAGTAATCTTTTCTATAGAGCGTTTGATCAGTAACAGGGGTCTCCCTGCCAATCAGGAGAGAGTAGCCATTTATCAGCTTAATTTTCAATTTTGTCTGCTCATTTCTTTGTGTCATCACTTACAATTCCACTTTAATCTGTATCCTGACTGCGTTCTCTATCCTGTTTTCTGTTTCATAAAAAGCTGGAGAGACATGGGGACTCCCGTTACTGAACACACACTCTATAGCAATGAGTACTATCACAATATAGAGTGTTTTAACACTTGTTTTAACCAAAGAAAATCACTTACCCTACCTTTAATTGACTTAAAAATGTGACCGCTCTGTCACGCGTCACGTTAACAAGGTGTTATCTCACCATGGCAGTGATGTCATCCAGACTCTGCAGGTACTCCACGATGCGGCTCTTGTGCGCCGGCTCGACGCGGGCGAAGCAGCGGCACGTGCGGCACGCCTGTCGCTGCAGGTGGGGGGGCAGCTCGTCAAACTCACGGCCCGTGAGCCCGCCGCTGTACGGGGAGCTGGCGCTGCCCGCCTCCTCCTCCTCCTGCTCTGTGATGATGCCCACTCGCCGACAGATGGACAGGGCCGTGCCTTTGTTGTCACCTGGCAGAGGGAAGGAAGTTTTCATGTATTGCACGGTAAGACTACGGTGATTAATTAGTATTATTGCCATCACCTGGGCGGGTCAGTCGTTTAACTTTCCCGACGTTAAGCTGTGCAAGTGTTCAACAACACAGCCATGCAAAATAACATTGACAGCTATGAGGTGACGAAAAGCTTGCCATCCTTAGCAAAGATTGCTAAACCATTTGGATTGGCATTGGACAATGGCTTTTGGGGTGGGGTTTAGCGAAGGGCAAATTCCCTGGCTGTCATTGCTGACTCCTACAGTGGGTCTGAGAAGGGTGTGTAGGCGACCACATGTCTTGTCCGATAAACATGAAGTCGCTACTTTTCACCTGATAGTTAGGAGTTTTACTGTGAGGGTGTAACGCATGGGATGCCATTGCTCCCAGTTCTGCTCCCTGCTGATCAACATGTAGGAGCATTCAAATGCCCAGTCTGTACAGTGTTTACCCTCGATTACCCTCGCTGTCTGTATATTGTGTGTATGAACGAACAGACCAGGAAGAACCATAATAATAGGCTTAGGAAATGCCAATCTACCGCTCCGACTGCCTGTGTGTAGAGGCAGCTACTCACACAATCACACATAGCCGCCCACACTGTGTTAACGGACACAAACACATTATGTACAGGTAATTACAGATATTTAGAGACAGATATACTCCACAGTGCACACATACATATGGACAATATTTAGATGTAGGAACAATGCACACAGCACCTTCAAGCATCTCAAACTGTGGTATAACTAATGTCCATACTTTGACATATTGCTTACTGCTGTTGCTACGGTATGTCTTTATTATTTCTTTGTTGTTATTGCTGCTATAATGTATAATGAGGAACTAAAACCAAAATAACTTTACTCTACGTGTGTTCTTGGACGCAAGAATGACCATCTTGAATGTTGGTGTTTGCTTGCATGTTCCCCCTACCTGTGATCATGATGACTCGAATGCCGGCCTGTCGACACATGCGCACGGCAGAGAGCACCTCTTTCCTGGGAGGGTCCAGCATTCCAACGCAGCCCACAAAGGTCAGGTCAGACTGGAGGCGACAGGAAGGGTCAAGAGGTCAACGAGATCTGCATTGTGACTCAACACCTCATCTCGGCACGAACACATGATATACTCCTATACGCCTAGTAGATTCCAATCATTACATAATCAATTGTTTACTATATCATCACTGTTGAGTGGAAACCTTGCAGGTTCAAAACCGTTACTTTTCAGGACATGGGAAAGATAAGCTGTGTTCCAATGGATTCAATTAGATATAATTTAGTCACAAGCTCTTAATATTTTCATTGGATATTCAGCTGGCATCCCAATTTTGGGCTAGGGTTAGGGGAAAACAGCCGATCTACAATCTAACAATGCGTCACATCGTAATGCAATGTGTGCTTATAGATCGGCTATTCTATACATGATGTGACACCGTCATACAATGGGGGTTTGAGTAGTAAGTAGCTTTAGAACCAACGGTTCCTGACCCATGTGGCTCATAGGCCAGCAGCTCATCTCTTGTTCCTGTAGCATGTGGCAGCTTGATGTACAAGCACTGTCCACCCCCTCCACACGAGTGCGGAATAGCCTTCGTGTTTGAGTAAGGACGTGATGCGATTGGCCCGTGCACTTGTGCAAGGATGCTATGTGATTGGCCAGCAGCCACTTTGAGTGGCAGTCGGGGCAAACACTCTCGCCAGAACATTATTTTCTATTCTGTCCATATTGCAACTCGAACAGGGCTGAGACGACTAAGCGACGTTCGCAACGTTCGACACAGCAACTCGCGCACTTTAGCACGCTCAGTGGTATCTCTCGTGGCTCAAGTTCGCTTGAGATGGTGCCCCTACGTCATGGACAAAAACTGTACTTAGGAGGAGGGCTTACCCCCAGTCTAAACCTTTATGCCGAGTGCTAAACAAGGAGGGTGCAGAGGGTACCATAATTATTGTCTTTGGTATGAACCCCAACTTCCCAATCTCAGGGTGGACACTCTTAAGAACAAGGCCGGTGCAGGTCAACATTGTTCTATAGCTCTCTTTACAGTAGCCGTGTAAATTGGGAGAATCTGCGATGATACACCAGTTTTCACACTGGCTCACATACATATATATAGTACTATATAGGGCAGAAGTGCTTAACATGTCTGAAAAACAGAAGGCTGTGTTTATGTGTGCATGTGTGGGGTGCAGCCATTGTCAGATGTAAGAAAGGCAGGCTCCAAGGGAAAAAGCGTTAGAATCCTCACCTCGTATTCGGCGAACTTGGCAGTGTTCTCCAGGTTGAGGGAGCGGGGCTCGGGGGGCGTGTCCCTGGTCGCCATGGCGAGGCAGCGCAGCATGTCACGGCCGGAGCCCCACTCTCGCACGGTGGCGAGGAGCTTCTCTCGGACCGCGGAGCTCAGAGGCACGCGGGTCGACCCCGATCCAGAGCCACTGAGACGCATGTATCTGCACCGCTCCAGAACGGTCTCAGGTGCTCCCTGTTACGATGGAGAAAGAGGTAAAGACATTAGAGAGACAGAAAGAAAGGGCAGAGAATGGGGTTCGAAAACACCCACGATGCATCCGGCTTTGTCGAGCGTCTAAACGAATACAATGCTCCAAGTGTTCGGGGGAGGGAAGCCGGGCAGGGAGGGTTCTATTTATCATCGCATGTACTCCTATGGCACCCGAGTGTTGGGCTGGGAGGAGTAGGACGGAGGCTCTACAATCCTCCCGGTGGAGGGCTACTCACTGGCAGGTGAGCCAGTAGGACACAACAGCAGTGACAACACACAAATACGTCTGGGGAGGACTTAATTGGTATTTGAGAGTATGAGGGGTATACAAGCACAAAATAAATGGAGACAAAGCAAGGCGGAAAGGCAAAGAAAGAACGTGAAAGAACAAGAGTTTAGGATGCAGAGAGAGGTCTGACCTTGATAAACATCTTGGCGCCGCTGCCGATCTGCCTGCCGTGCTTATTGGGAGTGCAGAAGACGGACATGGATTTCCTGTCTCTGGAGAACTCCAGTGTTATATCCTTCCTCATCAGCTGCTTGATGACCTGGATGGTACACAGCATAGAGGCATGCCGGACAACAATTAAAAACAAAATGTAGGAAAGAAACAATTAAGGGACCCATAGATTACCGTAGACATACTGTAGACAGTAGACAGACATACCGACCGTATGTACTCGCATACATAAGGGATGTTAACGATTCATTCGACTGATGCAATTCACAATCTAACAACCAAACATCTAACAATAGGAGAATTCATTCACTGTCATGTATAAACTGTACCGTACACTTTACATTACAATTTTACCGTCAAAGCCTAATTTATACTTGTAATACGATGGTGTAAGTAGACACTAGACAGGCACAGACACACAGATAAGACAGATCAGAGGTTCCCAAAGTTTTTAGCCTGTGACCCAAAAGAGAGATTAGATTTTTGCCCCAGGACCCAACCTAGTGAAAATAGCAGATCTACAAGCTCACAACGCGTCGCTTCGCGCCGCAATGTGAGCTTGTAGATCGGCTAAACATTTGTTTTCTTAGATTTTTCATTGATTTCTTCATGAAATTACTTGGGGGGGGGGGGGGCAAAAAAAACACTGAATTTAGTTTTTAATGAATTCATGATTTGATGAATTCATGATTTGATGAATTCATGATTTGATGAATTCATGATTTGATGAATTCATGATTTGATGAATTCATGATTTGATGAATTCATGATTTGATTCATGATGAAATGTTTAACTAGTGAAAATAGCAGATCTACAAGTTCACAACGCGTCGCACCGCATTATGAGCTTGTAGATCAGCTATTTTCACTAGTTAAACATTTGTTTTCTAATTAATGGACTTTTAGATTTGAATTGATTTCTTCATGAAATTACTGGGGGGGGCAAAAAAAACACTGAATTTAGTTTTTAATTCATGATTTTTTTCTTTTTTTGAAATAATAATTCAAAACTAAATATAAGAAACAAAAAAAATAAAGGGACCCACAAATGGGTCTCGACCCAGTGTTTGGGAACCACTGAGATAGACTAGATGAATTGTAAATATAGATGATGTTAGTCTTACGGAGCAGCATGCTGTAGCTCTCTCCACGGGGCTCAGTCCTCTCAGGTCTGTGTCAAACACGTTCATCTTCTCCACCAGACAGCAGAGGGCAGTCTCTGTCGCTTCACCCACCTTCTCAAACACACCCTTTGTCTGGAAGTCCACGCACGCACGCACAAATGGACGCCACACACACACGCACACACAATTGTTTAACATTATGTCGCACCATATATCAATTCAAACCAATCACCTCACCAATAATAACCCAGTTGCACCTACTGCAGCATCTCGTAATGCTGGGAATAGACTGCAATGCCTGCCCTGAACCCGGTTTTTGGCCATGATGACCAACATCAAAGATCTACCAACTCACCATGGGCAGTCTCAGTGTTATCTTGTAGTGTGCAGGGTTAGATCATTCTAATCCGTCATCTCCTGCTTAAATGTAATCCGTCAGTCGTTAAATGTGCGATGCCAATTCTTTTCACTGTGGGTCGGATTTTAAACGCCTACTAGTGTGTTTGAGCTGTAATTAGCAGCTGAGGAAATGTTCAATGCTCTCTTGGTATCGAGGGCAGACCTACAGTTAGGCTCACTTTATTGATGTTTTGAACCACATCCTGCAAACCATCAATAGTTCTAGTGTATATATTTCTTGTCTTTATAGAATGTGTAAAATGCGTGTTCATGAAAATAAATCTTATGTTTTTTTCTCTTCTAATCATTGAAACACCCAATCAGCTCAAACTGGAACCGGAGGCCTGTATTTAACAATTTACAATGTGACTAATCAGCCAATCTACAGCTCACAATGCATTGATCCGCACTTTGTCAAATTTGTATCAAATGTTTGCACAGAATAGTATGCTTGGGTTCATAAAGCATCGTGATGCATTGGGAGCTATTTCTGCCATTTATCATACAACAAAGGTTTAAGTGGTAAATGGATCAAAAGCTCCTTGACCACTATAGTACACATGTACTGTATGTACATACAGTTTATGTATATGTACAAATAGTGAGACAATCTACAAGCTGTTGCCTATTTTTGGGCTATTATGACAAGGCCAGAATAAGGACCATAGGGATTATGTGGTTAAGCGTGGACTTGCTGCCTGTCACCTCGTTGAAGTCCAGAGAGGAGTCGTTGCAGAGGGCGCAGATGGAGGCCAGCTCCACCAAGCCTTCGTACTGACTGCACTTCACCACCACGCCATCCTTGTAGCTGCAGGACACACAGTGACACACATACACACACAGAGCGGACAGAATGACACACAGAGAGTGGCAGAGAAGGGGGTTTTTAGGTCGTCTTATGTTCACGGTCTAGGCCCCTTTTTATGAAGGAAAAGCGCTGCCTACAGTGTCTTCTGCTGCTGGGAAAAAAGGAAAGAAAGAAAAAAAACTATGGCAGTGGTTCTCAACTTTTTAATTTCAAAGACCCACATAACTTTGAGAGTGCACAAGTTACAAACCTGCAACAGCCCGTGTGGACTGTGGAACCCCCTCAAGGAACCCCACTTTGAGAACCACTGCTCTATGGAAATTATACTATTGATGACAAAGTCTTAAACTAGTAAGTACAGGGGGGGAAATTAATCACGACAGCGCAACCTGCATGGCATACTTTTTTTTTATAAAGAAGCAGTCAGATGAACACTGACTGTTTGTGTTAATCCTGCCTGGCTGCCACCTTGCTCTCCTGCCAGACATGGCTGCTGGCTCGCTGTGTGTGTGGAGCAGTGACTCAGCCTATGTATTAATAGGTCTGAGGCACAGGAGTGCCTCTGTGTCCGACAGTGAGGGATGGATAGAGAGACCATCAGCTTGGACGCAAAGCTTTGCATTTCTGTAGTGTCATGCTTGGGACAGCTGATTAAAAAAAGAACGCACCTTTTGGTCCTCATTTTGTTGTTGTCTTCTACATCCTGATAGTTTTCTGAAAAAGCTATGTTTCTATGTCAGTCGTTCTTCGATTTTTCAAAAATAGCAGATCTACAAGCTTGTATGAGCTTGTAGATCTGCTATTTTTCAATAGCTAAAGCACAACATAATGCTAACACCAAAAGGGGTTCCCGCCCCAAAATACATACATTATTAAAGGTGCCTAGTGTGTGATCACAGTTACATAGTTATAAAAATAAATCTTCCTATCTACATCTTTTATGGAACATGGACCCCTTTCCGTACAGGTCTCGGCCATTGTCTGCTATTTTCGGGTGTTCCCATGAAAACCTCTAGTGTGGGGTTATTATTAATTTGGCCAAAAACATTTACTCATCTTAACTAAGGAGCAGCAGTGGCAGCTACTGAACAGAACCTGCAGAGACGTTAGGGGTTCTGCATCTTGCTCAAGGACATGGGAGCTGGGATGAGTTAGGGGTGGAAACAGAGACGTTAGGGGTTCTGCATCTTGCTCAAGGACATGAGGAGCTGGGATGAGTTAGGGGTTCTGCATCTTGCTCAAGGACATGGGAGCTGGGATGAGTTAGGGGTGGAAACAGGACATGGAGCTGGGATGAGTTGGGGTGGAAACAGAGACGTTAGGGGTTCTGCATCTTGCTCAAGGACATGAGGAGCTGGGATGAGTTAGGGGTTCTGCATCTTGCTCAAGGACATGGGAGCTGGGATGAGTTAGGGGTGGAAACAGGACATGGAGCTGGGATGAGTTGGGGTGGAAACAGAGACGTTAGGGGTTCTGCATCTTGCTCAAGGACATGAGGAGCTGGGATGAGTTGGGGTGGAAACAGAGACGTTAGGGGTTCTGCATCTTGCTCAAGGACATGAGGAGCTGGGATGAGTTGGGGTGGAAACAGAGACGTTAGGGGTTCTGCATCTTGCTCAAGGACATGAGGAGCTGGGATGAGTTGGGATGGAAACAGGAACTTTCAGATTCCCGGTGAGCACTCTGAGTCACTAAATCCATTCTGACCTGAGATCAGATTCTAAAAATGTCTTCTACATCCTGACAGTTTTCTGAAAAAGCTATGTTTCCATGTTAGTCGTTCTTTGATTTTTCAAAAATAGCAGACCTACAAGCTCGTAGCGCGCCACTCGGTGGCGCGCTATGAACTTGTAGATCTGCTATTTTTCAATAGCTAAAGCATAACATAATGCTAACACCAAAAGGGGTTCCCGCCCAAAATGGGTTAATCCATTTAGGCCCGACTTCGAAATAATAAAAAAGAAGTCTTCTGAAAGAATATATTCAAAGATTTGTGCCTCATTTTCAAGATTTTTCAAAAGCTTAAGTATAACACAATGCTTAGTTAAAACACCAAAAGGGGTTCCCGCCCAGAATGGGTTAATGGAGAATGTGGGAATCTTTTCACCACTGTAAATACACCCTAGGGCAGTGCTTCCCAAACTCTTTCATGTCAAGGACCCCCAAATTGACACTAATTATCCCGCAGACCCCCATTTGAAAAGATATGCCAGGGACGCCCCATAAGAGAAGAATGTTACGGCTCTAGCAATGATTCTCAACCATTTTAATTCCAAGGACCCCCAGTTTGACATGCATTAGTCTACGGACCCCCATTTAAATCTCAGTCTGGGACGCCCAATTTGTACACTCTCAGAGTTAAATTAACACAATAATTGTAAAATCAATGTTAATTTAACTCTGAGAGTGTACCAATGGAATGTACACTCTCAGAGTTAGACCCATAAGGGTCCATTTGGTTCTAAACTATCATTTAGCTGGGGATCCCCCGGAGCTCCCTCAAGGACCCCTGGGGGTCCCCGGAACTCCCTCAAGGACCCCTGGGGGATCCCCTGGAACTCCCTCAAGGACCCCTGGGGGATCCCCTGGAACTCCCTCAAGGACCCCTGGGGGGTCCCCCGGAACTCCCTCAAGGACCCCTGGGGGTCCCCCGGAACTCCCTCAAGGACCCCTGGGGGTCCCTGGAACTCCCTCAAGGACCCCTGGGGGTCCCCCGGAACTCCCTCAAGGACCCCTGGGGGTCCCCCGGAACTCCCTCAAGGACCCCTGGGGGTCCCCCGGAACTCCCTCAAGGACCCCTGGGGGTCCCCCGGAACTCCCTCAAGGACCCCTGGGGGTCCCCCGGAGCTCCCTCAAGGACCCCTGGGGGTCCCCTGGAACTCCCTCAAGGACCCCTGGGGGTCCCCGGAACCCACTTTTGGAACCACTGCCCTAGGGTGCATTAATGCTCTACTACGACACGTACAGTTGGGTGCCACCGATACTGTCCCTTATCATTTGACCCATTTAGGCCTGACCTCAAAATTTTAAAAAATCTTTCTAAATCCTCCAGTTTTCTGAAATAAATATTTTCACGATTTTTCAAAAATAGCAGACCTACAAGCTCGTAGCGCGCCACTCGGTGGCGCGCTATGAGCTTGTAGATCTGCTATTTTTCAATAGCTAAATTATAACATAATGTTTAAAACACCAAAAGGGGTTCCCGCCCAAAATGGGTTAACTGTCCTTTTGCGCAGATCACGCAAACCTCAGCAAAAAGAAAAGGACAATATCGATGGCCTCCAACTGTACAGCTATGACCAGGCAGAATAAAGGAGAGGAAGGTAGATTTAACCCCCTTGCACTAAAACTATGTCCTTTATTAAATTAACAAAGGTCTTTATTCATTATAGATTGAAGGACAAAAGGCTGAGGGAAAATGCAGTTTCACTGCCCACCAACGTTGAAGGTTAGGATCAAATCAATGAAGGACTCAGCAGTATTTGATGATTGGCCAGACACAACCTCCAGCGATGTGCGTTTCAAAGGGTTCGAGGCATTTCAAGTCATACAAGGAAAAAAAATGTGTTAGCTATTTGGAGGATCGAATTAATGCAAAGTCATCAAGCTGCGGCAATCGGTCATCATTGCAGAAATGGTCCAAATGGAAATGCATAGAAAGGCCATGATTACAAGCTTTAGTTGACAAGGACTGTTCACACTGAGCACTATGACGATAACTGTATCGTTCACCATTGTCTTTATTATAGTTGTGGTGTAGACTATGCTATCTACTTGAGTGACGATTTGTTAAACTATATGTTTAATAGTTATAATTATAATCATTGATGTGAATATGAACGGCCGTAACCACTGGACTAGCTTCTGTATAATTGTTTCTTTTTTTCTACAGAAACTTTGCCAACACCAATATTTATCAAGTCTAGCCTATTACTTTTGACCTCATGTCACCAGTAGATGGCAGACTTTTACAAGTTACCTAACCTCTCTGTCCAGTTTTATCTCCCACAGGCATGAGGAGATAACGCCTGGAAAATAACTACTGGATGTACAAATCAGGAAGTACTGGACTACACGTTGTCCAGCCTCCAGGAACTTCCTGGCTTATCCGTTTGATCATGTATCTCTACCAATAAGGGGATGACAGAACTGTAATTGATTCATCATACACTTTACAGCCATATCGTGTATAGATCTTAGATCCCTTGCCAGACCACTTCAGACTGACATCACATAGATCCCTTGCCAGACCACTTCAGACTGACATCACAAAGGCATGCAAGTGCAGGTAGGTCAACGGAGGTTATGGAACCCGACTAGGGGTGTAACAGTTAATTGAACGAATCAAATTGATCCGATCGATTAGTTCAAGTGGGAAGATTTCAATTAGTTATTTGCTTTTTTAAATACAGCAAATATAGCTCATCTACAAGCTCACAATGTCGAATTGCAATGCGTTTTAAGCTTGTAGGTCAGTTCTTTACGCTATTTTTGACACTAGTACAAGAATGCATGATTAATCCGACTAATCAATGTAGTTGATTATAAATCAATTATCCAAAAAAAGCAATCAATAGAATAATTGGTGCAAAAATAATCGATGGTTGCAGGCCTAAACTCGACCGCTCATAAAACCCAATGAAAAAGACGTCACGTTTACATGCATGTAAACATGCATTCCACCAACTACTACCTATGATGGAAGAAGGCTTACAACCCGTTTTGCAGATTGAGGATTTAACCTTTGCTTTTATGAAATACACCAAGACCATCAGGGTTTGATGGAAGGAGCTCGAATACTCTTCGACTCTCGACTGACATGAATGATGATGGAATGCCTAAGTTCTATCCAATTGCAGATGTAAGCTGACAATATAATAGCATAGCCGGTCATTTCTGGAGTCTACAAACCAGCCTACTGTATGTTAAGAGGGGTCAAAGGTTAATAAAAGGGTAAAATCAACTCACACTTCCCCTTCCGGGGCGTAAGTCGATCCGGTCACCGCAAACTCGCTCAAGCTGCAGCGGTCCTCCGACTCGCTGTCCACAACAAACATCTGCACCGAGCACACACAAACAAAATAAACACATACGTGCACGAGTGCATGCACATACAGACAGTTGTTAGAAACACCAGTATCTTGTTAACTCATTAGTCGGTTATATTGTTAGAAGATGACAATCCACACAGAAGTGTTATGCTAAACTCCAAAAAGGTGTACAGCATGGAACCAAATGGACCTGTAAGTTCCATTCTGTACACTGTTTGGAGTGTACAGGCTCAATTTCAGTTCTCCTTTCATTCCAAACACAACCCTCCCAATTTATCCTCTTTGTCTTCCTTCCATCTATCAAACAACTATTTCCTTCTATTGCTCAACCATCCAAAAATATTTATTTTATTCGTCATTATATCACCATCCACCTATCCCTCTCCCCCGCCCTTCCTTCCTTCCCTTGCCATTCTCTCTGTCCTTAAAGGGACGCGATCATGCTATTGAGGTATAGTACTGTTTAGTTGTTGAAAATAATAATCTATATGGTTTTGTCATTATAATGGGGAGACGGGGGTCCGGACTGCAGCCACCTGGAAGCTGGAGGAGTTTGTGTTTTTAGAGAGCTAATGGACAATGGAGCCCATTTTCGCCGTACTTTGCGAGATAACGTCATATTACATCCATTGTATATTTATGATGATGCGTACTTGACATAAGACCAAACTTATATTCAGCTGCTAATAGCCAGGACATTTGTGCACACACATTTTCAGACATTGTTATAACATAACAACTCAGGCAAACTGTTCACAAACCATTCTGTAGTTGAGGGAAGGCATGCCATAATTCATAGACAGACACTAAAACGCAGACTTAAAAGCAAATCCCACTATAATTTAGTAGGTTTCACTTGATGTTAGTGCTTCTTTCTCCTCCGTCTTTCACCGTGTCTCTGTTTGGGGTGACGGTGCACATCACACAGACACATCACACAGACACGGGATCTCTGTTTGGGGTGACGGTGCACATCACACAGATACATCACACAGACACGGGTCTCTGTTTGGGGTGACGGTGCACATCACACAGACACATCACACACACATGTCTCTGTTTGGGGTGACGGTGCACATCACACAGACACATCACACAGACACATGTCTCTGTTTGAGGTGACGGTGCACATCACACAGACACAGGTCTGTTTGGGGTGACGGTGCTCATCACACAGACACGTGTCTCTGTTTGGGGTGACGGTGCTCATCACACAGACACAGGTCTGTTTGGGGTGACGGTGCTCATCACACAGACACAGGTCTGTTTGGGGTGACGGTGCTCATCACACAGACACGTGTCTCTGTTTGGGGTGACGGTGCTCATCACACAGACACATTTAATATTAAATGTGTCTCTGTTTGAGGTGACGGTGCACATCACACAGACACAGTTGATATTCTTCTCCGTTTGAGGTGACGGTGCACATCACACAGACATTTCATATTATTTTGAGAGCAAAACATTTAGAAACAGTGGGGGAACAAATTAAACTCAGCAGTTTAGTTAAAGGTGCAGTGAGTGATACTTTTTGTAAAAGTGTTAAATAGCGGCAATCTGTCTTACCCTGCAGACAGACACCTGTCTCTCTCTCTCTCTCTCTCTCTCTCTCCATCATAATAACCCTCCACCTGTCTCTCTATCAGTGTGTCTTACCCTGCAGACAGACACCTGCCTCTCTCTCTCTCTCCATCCTAATAACCCGTCCACCTGTCTCTCTGTCAGTGTGTCTTACCCTGCAGACAGACACCTGTCTCTCTCTCTCTCTCCATCCTAATAACCCTCCACCTGTCTCTCTGTCAGTGTGTCTTACCCTGCAGACAGACACCTGTCTCTCTCTCTCTCTCCATCCTAATAACCCTCCACCTGTCTCTCTGTCAGTGCGTCTTACCCTGCAGACAGACACATGTCTCTCTCTCTCCATCCTAATAACCCTCCACCTGTCTCTCTGTCAGTGTGTCTTACCCTGCAGACAGACACCTGTCTCTCTCTCTCTCTCCATCCTAATAACCCTCCACCTGTCTCTCTGTCAGTGTGTCTTACCCTGCAGACAGACACCTGTCTCTCTCTCTCTCCATCCTAATAACCCTCCACCTGTCTCTCTGTCAGTGTGTCTTACCCTGCAGACAGACACCTGTCTCTCTGTCAGTGTGTCTTACCCTGCAGACAGACACCTGTCTCTCTCTCCATCCTAATAACCCTCCACCTGTCTCTCTGTCAGTGTGTCTTACCCTGCAGACAGACACCTGTCTCTCTGTCAGTGTGTCTTACCCTGCAGACAGACACCTGTCTCTCTGTCAGTGTGTCTTACCCTGCAGACAGACACCCGTCTCTGTCAGTGTGTCTTACCCTGCAGACAGACACCTGTCTCTGTCAGTGTGTCTTACCCTGGAGACAGACACCTGTCTCTCTGTCAGTGTGTCTTACCCTGCAGACAGACACCTGTCTCTCTGTCAGTGTGTCTTACCCTGCAGACAGACACCTGTCTCTCTGTCAGTGTGTCTTACCCTGCAGACAGACACCTGTCTCTCTGTCAGTGTGTCTTACCCTGCAGACAGACACCTGTCTCTCTGTCAGTGTGTCTTACCCTGCAGACAGACACCTGTCTCTGTCAGTGTGTCTTACCCTGCAGACAGACACCCGTCTCTCTGTCAGTGTGTCTTACCCTGCAGACAGACACCTGTCTCTCTGTCAGTGTGTCTTACCCTGCAGACAGACACCTGTCTCTCTGTCAGTGTGTCTTACCCTGCAGACAGACACCTGTCTCTGTCAGTGTGTCTTACCCTGCAGACAGACACCTGTCTCTCTGTCAGTGTGTCTTACCCTGCAGACAGACACCTGTCTCTCTGTCAGTGTGTCTTACCCTGCAGACAGACACCTGTCTCTCTGTCAGTGTGTCTTACCCTGCAGACAGACACCTGTCTCTCTGTCAGTGTGTCTTACCCTGCAGACAGACACCTGTCTCTCTCTGTCAGTGTGTCTTACCCTGCAGACAGACACCTGTCTCTCTCTGTCAGTGTGTCTTACCCTGCAGACAGACACCTGTCTCTCTCTGTCAGTGTGTCTTACCCTGCAGACAGACACCTGTCTCTCTGTCAGTGTGTCTTACCCTGCAGACAGACACCTGTCTCTCTGTCAGTGTGTCTTACCCTGCAGACAGACACCTGTCTCTCTGTCAGTGTGTCTTACCCTGCAGACAGACACCTGTCTCTCTGTCAGTGTGTCTTACCCTGCAGACAGACACCTGTCTCTCTGTCAGTGTGTCTTACCCTGCAGACAGACACCTGTCTCTGTCAGTGTGTCTTACCCTGCAGACAGACACCTGTCTCTCTGTCAGTGTGTCTTACCCTGCAGACAGACACCTGTCTCTCTGTCAGTGTGTCTTACCCTGCAGACAGACACCTGTCTCTCTGTCAGTGTGTCTTACCCTGCAGACAGACACCTGTCTCTCTGTCAGTGTGTCTTACCCTGCAGACAGACACCTGTCTCTGTCAGTGTGTCTTACCCTGCAGACAGACATCTGGTTGGTGGTGAGCGTCCCCGTCTTGTCGGAGCAGATGACGGAGGTGCAGCCCAGGGTCTCTACGGAGGGCAGGCTCCGAACGATGGCGTTCTTGCGGGCCATGCGTCTGGTCCCCAGGGCCAGGCAGGTGGTGATGACCGCCGGCAGGCCTGGAGGAGAGGCAGTGACAATGAGAGGTATATTAGATCAGCGGTTGTCAAAGTGGTGTCCGGAATTCAAATGTATATCAAAATTAGTTTAACCACTTTATATACATCTGTATCGCTTTTAGATCTGTTATTTTCTGCTAGATCTAGACATACAGTACAAGAATATATATCACTGACTGTATTAGGTAGGTACTTTGTTGTAGAACAAAGCCTATATGCAGTAACTACATTTGTGGTCGACAATGAGCCATTCATTTGTCTCAAAGTCAAATCAGGTGTCGTAACAATTAGCTCATGAATACATGGACGACAATTAGTGCAATGTCACTTACGGTATATACAGTACCTATAACTAAACGGCGAAACGAGACAGACAGACAGACAGGGTACCTTCTGGTATGGCAGCCACAGCCAACGCCACGGCGATCTTGAAGTAGTAAACGGCGCCTCTCAGCCAGCTGCCTCCGTGGACCGGGTCGTTGAAGTGTCCCACGTTGATGGCCCAGACCGCCACGCAGATGACACTGATCACCTGAGAGACAAGACCGGTTAGCGGCGCCACATACTATAGCCAGTGGTTCCCAAATTTTTCAGCTCGAGACCAAAAGGAGATTAGATGTTTGCCCGGGACCCAAACTAGAGAAAATAACAGATCTACAAGCGCACGCACGACACGCCGCTTTCGCGCTACGTTGCAAGCTTGTAGATCTAGATGTTGAGACAGACTTGATTCTTGGTTGTGTACCATGTCGTCCTCAAACTACGGAGCTTGTAGATTACCACCACTTAACTATGTTTAAATCAGGCTATACTAGGGCTGGTCAAAAAAAATGTAATATATATATATATATATATATATATATATATATATATATATAGAGAGAAACAGATATTTACGGATAGTTAACTAGCCAATTTATCTGAATCAATGCAAAGGTTTTAAATAATCATGATATTGAGAAACATCAGGAGTAACCAGGTGCTCACAGGAGGTAAAAAGATGACTGTGGTGAAATTGTAAAAGGTGCTCGCATCGCCCTGACGACCTTTTATGGTCGAAACATGGCTTTTAATAAAATAAAGGCTGTTCCTCTTTTTACTCTTGAGTGCCCGGATCGTCTGTTTTTTTTCTAAATCATGATATTGAATTGCAGTCCTATGCAGGCTAACCTTGGAGAGTTGTTCTCCAAACTGGTCTAGTTTCTGCTGCAGGGGAGTTCTCTCCGGGTCTGTGGCGGCCATCTCGTCTCGGATCTTCCCGATCTCCGTCTGCACCCCTGTCGCCACGACGACCCCGATGGCCCGTCCCGCTGCGATGTTGGTGCCCTGAGATTGGTCAAAGCAAACCACCCCTTTATCCACTAAACAACAAATAGACTCCATTGCCACAGAAAAGACATGTTATAAGTATAAGAGTTAAATATGTGTTGATGAGGCTGTATGTGAAAGGTACTGGAGAGTCTACGCCTATTATTTCCCAGGAATAATCACACACACACACACACACACACACACACACACACGATGACTCACAGAGAAGAGCATGTTCTTCTTATCCTGGTTGACGGCTCGGGGGTCTGGCACAGGGTCAGTGTGTTTGATCACAGAGACGGACTCCCCCGTCAGAATGGACTGGTCCACACGCAGGGTGGTGGAGCGGATGGCCGTGAGCCTGATGTCAGCAGGTACCTTATCACCAACTGGGGGGGAGGGGAGGACGATGACAGCACAGCATGAGAATATACATAGACAGTTAAATCCTCAGTATCATTTATTTTACAGGTCCGTTTTGCTGTAGCCTGGAATCCAGACTGATTCAGCAGATTTAACACATCAAAACCGGGATTGCGCTTAAGCATTATTCGGTGCTGTATAGAGAGGGTTTAAAATTGTTTAGATTAGATAGATATAACATCATGAGACTCTCAAAATATAGACTCTCAAAAAACAGGATCTGTTTGAACTTTGAACCCATTGATTTAGTTTTGCAGAAATAATTATTAATAAATTAACATAAAATTGGTTACCCTGACAAAACAAAACTGTCATTTCAATTGTGAGCCGTGTCAGTGAGTTCCCATGATCTTACAGACCACAACGTTTACCGCACGCACGCACCCCCCCATGTAGGCCCTCAAACACACCTGAATTGACCACATGAACCATAAAAAATGTACTCACACAGGTATGCATATTATATACAGACACACACGAACAGATGTACTGTAAATAGATCACACACAAATGAACAAATTATGCATGAATCACATACAGTACAATGCACACACATTTGGCCAGAGAGCAGATACACAGACAGAGACAGACAGACACATTCAACTCTGAGAATCAGAGCTAACCCCATTTCCTTTCCATATGGGGACATAAATAGCATTGGGTATCTGGAGGATTCAGTTTTTTTTCTTCTTTTTTTCCATTACTAGGCCAAGGGTGTGTGTGTGTGTGTGTGTGTGCGCGCGGCTGCGCGCGCATGCGCGTTAGTGCAAAGTTACTATAACGCAGTAAGATCTGGAGTGTAAATGTAACTCTGAGAGTGATAGAATCAGACCCTTACGGGTACACTCTCTCTCTCTTGAATTAACATGTTTCTGTGTAAGAGTGGCTGAGTTGAGGCGTCCCAGCTGGACTGATGTTGATCTGTGGAAATAGCTGACCTCCACACGCTGGTGGTTCACACAGAAAAGTGCTTCTCACTTGAGTGTTACTCATTTCAGTTGCCCAATGTTAACAGAGGACCCCCCCTCCGCACCATGTACTGTACACACAACCCTGTGGGTTCAAATCCGGTTCATGGTGTCATGTGTCATTCCCCTGGTTTCAAATTGTTTTAAATTGGTATAATGGTTTTGTTTCTCTTGGAATAATTATTGTTTGGTATGTTCATCTTTTATTCTAACTCGTAGCACGAGTAGCGAGAATAAGATTTGCATTATGTGGGGAACAAAAACAATGCAACGCCAACCGGAACCCACCAACCAGAACCAGCTAAACCGGATCACACAGCTCGGTTTAGAACGAATACCAGGCTTCCTCCGCGGTGGAAAGTCTGGTGACGCGAAGTTAACATTTGAGGGGACATATACATGCATAGTGCATACAGAGGCCACACCGAAAAAATAATAGCTGCTTGCATTGACTTTGACTCATTCTAACAATTCAATTGTCACTACAAAAAGACAGTAAAGACACTATAAAAGACAGTTTACAAATGTCCAACATGTCAGGTCCTTAAATTAAATGAAAGGTCCTACAACATGAAAATCACCTTTTCACATTTTTTTGTGTTTTTTTGGATCCCCTATGTGTCTTGTATCCCCACAAATACCCAATTTTGAACAATTTGGCCTTCTCATCATATTTGGGTTTTTATGTACAGTGGTCTGAGCCCAATTCCTTTGTGCTACTTGTGATGTCATAGGTATCTCCCTACTTTGTATAATGCCTCCCCGCATCACAACGCATTGTGAGCTTGTAGATCTGCTATTTTCAAAAGATTTTCATACATTTGAAAACTGAAATGAGACATTCTGCATAATGAGTATTTTCTACTTTTGGTAGGCTACTTTAAGTACATTTTGATAGACACTTTTGTACTTTTGCTCAAGTAAATTTTGAATTCCGGCCTTTGAATTCCGGCCCGTTTAGTATTTCTATAGTGCAGTATTGATACTTTTTCCACCACTGACTGGGTTTCCATGACGATAACTGATAGAGGAGGCGGCATGCAGATTACTGCCAGGGAGAACTAAACAAAGACAATGTTATTTCAACGGTGTCTAAACAACCGGGCCGATGGAAACACACTACGCTGCTCTAGATTCCTAACAACCTCAGCAGCTCAGAGCCCGGCTGCGGAGCGGACATCAGAGGTGCATTACATTCAGCGTTACATTAACGTTGCCTGTGACGACACCACCAAACATTTAATACAGGAGGACTGCAGCCATCTATAGATGTTGATTTCTGAGATAGTATTTTCAATAAGATTTGCATTGCTTTTCACTTGAATTAAATTCAAGTGAACAGTAAAAGACTACCTACATCACCTAGAAAGATAGATTTATAATGTAGATGTGTGGCTGTTTAAGTGTTATATGATCTTATATTCTGTTCCCTTCTTCCACATCATGGATGTAGGTGTTGTGGAAGAGGGATGCATACAATGCTGCAAGGTATCTGCAATGCAGGGATACAGCTCTTGTTTGAAATTAACTTCACATCTCCATTCCCAGTAGCGGCTGTGTATGCAGGGCACTCGAGTGCACTGACTGTGTGTTCCACTGTGACCGTTTGACTCGCCTCAAGAGCTCCATCTCCAGAGTTACCTGTGACACGTGTTTACACACAGCTCTCAAGCCTAATGTGGCCGGTTCAGTCATCAGTGTCTGGGTTTCATTCTTTTTTTTACTGTGGTCCAGTGCACTATGCCAGGGGTTCTCAACGTTTTTGGCCGGGGACCCCCGGAAATGCTTTGGCAATGTCTCGGGACCCCCGCCCCGCCCCCCAATATAAATTGACTGCTACAATAGACTATAAATAAATACTGAAACCAGATATAATCATTAGGGAAAGTGTATGCATGTACTATGTGTACTATATGTAAACTCTTCATTTCCACTTTCCAGCTATTCAGTTGCAAAAAATGTTTTTTTATAATTTGGGGACCCCCCAAAAATAATTTGGCGACCCACTGAGGGGTCGCGACCCAAGGGTTGAGAACCCCTGCACTATGCCACATATTGCTCATCTCAATCAGCCTATTTTAGGAATGTTCAGTAATAGCCATTATTATCTGCAGATTATTTATAGCCATTATTATCTGCAGATTATTTATGAACCCGAGCAGACAATCTGGGCCAGGGTGACTATATGTAGTGCTGGCCCAAGACTAGAGGATAAGTGGCCCAATTTGGGGTCTGATTCTTCCCTCCCGACAATGGTGTACGGCCGCCCTGTTTCGAGGCATCGAATATTCAAAAATCTTTGAATATATATAATATCTTTGAAAGTGAACATCTTTAAAATCTTTGCTTCTGGGTGTCCCTGGACAAAACATTTTGAGATGGGGGTCGGTGGTCAAATCATACTATAATTCACTCAATGTCTGAATATCTGTCTGAAACACTGTCATAGCTCCTAAAGCACTACTTGGTAAACTACCTCTGTATTAACTGCTAGATCTCAATACATCTGTTTATGGTACCAGATCACAAGTTAAGCTTTTGCAGTAGGTACCAAAAGCTACTACTAAATTGGGAGATACTGCCTTCAGGGTGTATGCTCCACATTTATGGAATAATTGAAGTTGAATGTCCTCGTTTCATTTACTATTTTTAAAAGACTCTTAACTGACCTCACACTAGAGGAAGGCATATGCACCTGCTTTTTGTAATATTTGGTTATAAGGTTTTGTTTCTGTGTATGTGTTTGTGTATTATATCTTTTGTACTTTGTGTCCATGTCATGTATGTAAAATCATTGATGTAAATTATGTTCTTGTTTGTATACAGGGCGCCATTGAAAAAGAGACCCTGGTCTCAATTGGATTCCCCTGAAATAAAGGTTTCAATGAATCCTCACTGCCTGCACCAATCGCTCCGACTTTTCACACAGGCATTGACTATAATATTACAGAGGTCTTAACGAAGCCCTTTTTTCACTTTAACAAATTATTGATTAATAATTAATTATTTTTAATTATTAGTGCATTAAAATTACCCATCCACTTACATGGGAAAAAAAGTATTTTTCTCTCAGAAAACATCAGAGATACAGTTACAACACTTGGAGGGGAGTTTCATAATTATTAAAATTAATGTAATAAATAATTAAAACAGCCAGCCTCATGGTAGCGCTATAACAGCCCACTTTACATTTCGCCATTAACATTAACTCTTGAACCGTAGGTCGTAAAATCAAATTTTCACTTTCCCTGGATTCCTCATGACGCAACTCCCCATATAGGCCCATCCTGACGGCCATTTGCGTCAGGATAGATTTTCCGCCTTTTTGACTTTTCTTCAAAACACACTTCAAAGCAATTCCATTTTCATCCAAAGGGGGCGCCGCACATGCAGAATTTTAAAACGTTTCTTGCAAAAACATAAATCCGCTACATTACCCACACTGTACATAATTTGGTGTTCATATATTCAGAACGGGTAAGGTCTAGCACATATAATTGTGAAGGTCTGAGCCCCACTGACATCGAAATATAGGTTTTTCAGAAAACTGATTTAGAAGACATTTGTAGAAGACCTGAGAGGTCTTAATGGGATAAATTAAGCATCCAAGTCTTTCATTACCTGCCACTTCCACGATGTCCCCGGGGACAATGTCTCGGGCCCGGACTCTCTGGACACTCTTCTTGTCCTGCCGGTAGACCTTGCCCATCTCTGGCTCATACTCCTTCAGGGCCTCGATGGCGTTCTCCGCATTACGCTCCTGCCAGACAGACACACAGACACACGCACACGGGTTGACTCATTTTCAAATGAACCAATCCAAATGGGACGACAAGCTGCAATCCATTAGCTAATGAGGGAACGATCATTCTTAATGACTTTGTAATAATGGACGAGATGACTTCACAGCACCAAAAGGGTTTTCACAGTTCAGATTTCAATCGATTCGTTGAATTGCCCCAAGCAGTTTGTTAGCGTTTTTTCTGGTATTTGTAACTGACCCCAACCTGAATCTCTTACGATAAGTTAATATTACTAATTGTAGAAATAATATACAAAATCGCTCAGTCCTGACGGAATATTAATGAGTTAAGAAGAAAAGACATTCGCCTTGACATTCGTGATGACTGACATCTTGACGACAGAAGAACAAAAAAAAGAAATGTCTAGCAAAAATAAAAAAGATTTTGATTATTTAACCAACTGAACCCCAACATCCATATTCTGGGGGGAACTTTAGCCCAAAATAGCAGATCTACAAGCACAACGTGCAACCACAACGCTTTGTAAGTCTATTTTCGGCTACTGTTCCCCCAGAAAGGGTCAAGTAAAGAGCCAACTAAGGTCTAGTTCAAGAGAACTAGCCCTCCAAGAGCATTCCATTCTTCAGATAAGGAGTTTTAACTCCCAACCCCTCCTCACACTGCCCTTTGAGGGTATAGTGACATTGTGTGTATTTATTTTTTCCTAAACTTTACAAATCTTAGCTCTAGCCCTTTCCCTTATGTGAACTACAAACTAAAATTGTACTGAACACGAGTTTAAAAGTCAGCCAAATGAGATCGGCATATAAGTGATATTACACGAATTGTATATCTGTTCTTGAGGTACTGTAATTATTTATCCCCCAAAATCTCATAGGCTAATTTGACTTTTGGGATGGGAATCATGGGATACACAAATACGTCATTGTTACTGCATTTGGCTTTGAAGGGCAGTACTATGCCACTTGGACAGAAATACCTGGTAAACACACACACAAACACACACACACACTGACCTGCCATACTCCTACGATGGCATTGGCGATGAGGATGAGGAGAATGACGAAGGGTTCAACAAAGGCTGTGATGGTGCCCTCTCCTTCTTCGAACCATGCCAAGGTCTGCAAACATGTTAAGGAAGGAAGATATCAGACATTTGTGCAAATCTTAATGTACTATATAACATACAGGATAAATATACACCTGTGTGTGGGCTGTACATGTGGACAGCATGTGCACGTGCACGTGTCTGTGTGTGTGTGCTTACAAAGGAGATGCATGCCGCCAGCAGCAAGATGCGAACCAAGAGATCCTCAAACTGCTCCATGACAAGCGACCAAAGTGACTTCCCTGTAAACACATAGGATGGACAGAATAAAAAGAAGGAAAAGAAACATAGAAAGAAAGACAGAAAGCACTACAAGGGGCTACAAATATATACATATATAAATAACAGCCACAGAAAGAAACATTTAGTGCAATAAGTAGGAAGAAATGAGAGATAAGAGAGAAAATAACTCACCTTCTTCCGCTGGTAACTCTGGGAAAGAAATAAATAAACAAAGGTCACACAATAATTACATTATTCATATCTAATTAGACACTGGGGTCATTATGTTGAAAATTGGCAGTATGGATTTGAGGGATGATGGAGAGACATCTTTGTGAGACAGGCAATAACAGAAACTTTACGTTTTGTGAAGAAATTCATATTTTCATAGTGACTGCGTCACAATGTCCTGGTACTGTACTGCTAGCTGATACAATTAGCTGACACAGGACTGGACAATAATATTGAATTTTCTATTAGACCCAACCAATTCAGTGAATAGTTCAATGCAATCATATCAAATAAATGATACATTTATAATGCACATCTCTGTATTGCGTTTGAAAAACATATACGTAACATTTTAAGTAACTACAACTACAATTTCAACTACAATTTAAGCAAGTTGGCAACAGGTTGCCTAAAT
Organism: Electrona antarctica; assembly: GCF_951216825.1. NCBI lineage: Eukaryota > Metazoa > Chordata > Actinopteri > Myctophiformes > Myctophidae > Electrona > Electrona antarctica. The sequence continues at coordinate 15,937,451 of NC_136809.1, read as the reverse complement.
TCATTCAGCGATCATAGCAAACAGAGACATTTTGCTCAAATGGTTCCCCCGAATATCTGCATAGAGGCAGTTCAATCTTTTCTTCTTTCATGTAGTGAATCGTGGCCATTAAAAATCGCTGATTCAAGATCTCATTGCCTGCGGGTGGCAGGAATAGAAGAGGGTGTGGGTATCAATCATATACGGTAAAGCATTACCATGCACGAGTGTTGGCAGACTAACGGCAAATAGGAAGTGCGGAAGGCATTTTGAGACAAGAGTTGGACCCTGTGGCTTGCAGAGAAGGGGCGCAAGCACATCTTTGCATCAGAAAATGCCTATAGCAGGAACCTCTTCCGGGTTTTAACAGCAGGTTGAGGATGGAAATGATTGCACGCGGCTTCAACTTGTAGCGTCGGCAAAAAAAATGAAACGCTTTGCCGACGCTACAAGTTGAAGCCGCGCGCGAGCGTCATTTCCATCCACCAGCTGGTTAAAAACCCGGAAGAGACGCCGGCTCTAGGCGCTTTCTTGCCGTGAAGGTGTAGGTGCAGGCAAGGAGACATTTAATTGAGATGAGTTGAACCTAATGAACCGTTATAGAGAGGTTAATAAAGGACAATTATTGGATTAAATAACCCTCAGTCGTCTTTTACAGGTCACCGCATGGGTGAAATTAATGCCAGCATGGCTTTAGTGTCAAAGGAAAGGAAAACATAACCTCTTGCATTTGGGAATATTATGAGTTGTATTCGGATGCCAAAGGTGAACGATTAAAACGTTTGATTTTAACGAACAATGGCTCCCTTTTAAAAGTGTGTATTAATTGAAATGCTTGTTCCCTTTAGCATTACTATCTTATCTTTAATATCACAATCCTAATCATAATTGAATCATAACATTAACTACTCTGTGGAGCTCAAAGCAATGTTTAGGTGAGCCATGGAAAGTAGACAGCAAGTTTCTCCTCCAAAGCTTGTAGCGGATTCGGCTATTTTCCGATACAGTTGGGTGCAGTATAGCATGTCTGTTCTCCATCTTGTTCTGCTGCGTTTAGCAGCGAATAGAACAGCATGTTTGCAATTATGTTCTATCCGGAGGATGATCACTACTGCCGGTGGTAACTTTTATTAAGCCTTCTGTAAATATGATATTTAACAACTCGTACAGTGGTTTCATGCCCACGGGTTTGATCCTCTTCGCCTCGTCTGCATCCCACAGAATATTGATTTTCGTCCCAAATACATACATTAATGTCCCCTTGAGAAGCCCTAGCTGGCTGTTGGGCTTGTCTCGGCTAGAGGGCTGGCCATGGAGGACTGTACGAAATGCATGTGTGACCACCTGAATCCAACCTCATGCCTCCCACGTGGGTAACCAATGACCACACCACCCATCTAAAAAGGGGACTCTCCCATAATAAGCCCAGGAAGATATTATGTTTCAAATATTACTGTGACCGAGTGGTCACGTGGGAAACCCACGTGAAAAGGGGGATTTTAATGGTTTGTTGGTTGAGAGATCCATTTATTATACCCATGTGAAAAGGGGGATTTTGATGGTTTGTTGGTTGAGAGATCCATTTATTATATCCAGTTAATCATATTATTGTCTGAATCATTAATCTTAAATAAAGGCCAATTAGTTATGGCATAATGTGATCAAAACAATTTTACTAAACATTATGAGTATGCTATGATATTGTTTATCCATGTTTAACCTTTTACCTAAATGATTACGTGTATACTGTGTTTGTCCATTATAATGTAACAATGTCTCCCCTCACAGAACCGAAAGCCCCCATATTGTGTGCACAAGACACTTTACCACTTTTCAACCTCTCTTCATATAATTGGTCCTCACTAATAATGATAAAATGGCACAATTATTTTCTATTCAGTCTTTGTCTCATAGGAGGGCTGTGGGCAGTTCAGAAACCTGTCCACCAGTGACATCATCAATGGGGAATCCAAGCTAATAGAAACTGCAAGCTTTCTATTCCTGAAAAGTTGCAATGCGAAAATGGAAGCCATCGTTCTCACGATAATACAAAAATAAATAAATCTTGTTTAAAATCTGTCCAACGATAAAGTCACTGGTGGACAGGTTTCTGAACTGTTCACAGCCCTCCTATGAGACAGACAGAGTAGGAAAAAATTGTGGTATTTTATCATGAACATTAGTGAGGACCAATTATGTGAAGAGATGTTAAAAAGTGGTCTTTTAAGTTGATGCTCAGAAAGTATTGAGCAATGGATGGAAAATACCGGATAGGGGCCTCAGTGTCCATGTGTCACCACAGTTCCATATTCTCTATATGTTGTATGTATGTTCTCTGTCCCTGCAGGTTAACTGACTAAAATGATCATAAAATAACCCTGAGGAAAAGCAGAAGTTACTGAGGAGGGGACATACAGAATCGATGACTCTTCAGAATTCACCCTTTGCATTGTTAAACAGTATATGGGTGAGGGATAGCATTGACCAATTGCGCAGACTTCTTGCCTTGGCACATTGGTGATTGTACTTAACTGGAAGGGAAAGAAATTTGACGCCCATGAGATCTCATGTAATTCATATTATATTCAATCTGTAATACTTATGCAATTTGATTAAATACATGTTAAACCTTAACACTTTTGTCCATTCTTAAACTTCACCAATTAAAGGATGCAAAGAGATAGCGTGCTCCATGATGGTATTTAAATTGTCTCACTGCACTATTTGTTTTGTCGTCATCAAGAGGCTATCCACTTCAGTGGCCACTTCACTTTACTTTCAACATCAGGTAAAGATAATTGACCAGAAACCAGGACGGAGATGATCCGACTTTTAAGCCTTTTAATTGTTTGATATCGGCTAGCGATACACTACAGACTACAGTCTAGGAGCATCTATTGTGCAACTTTTGAAAACACTTCCAGTTGGTCCGTCATCAAAAGTGTTCCCCCTCCATTTTAGCGGACCGGAGGAAAAATCTTCTAATGCTGATATCTCTGAATCTAAATCACAGATTACGATCAAAACAGCGTTTTTGACGGCCCATCGCGGTCCCGTCTGTAGAATAATTCATGCCTCAGGTGGTTGGCGATCCTCCCATGAATGTTTCAGTTAGATGCTATGCTATCTGCACAACAAGATGGAGTCACTGTGTCACCTTGAAAAGGGCTCTGAAGCCACAAATAGCTGGACAAGGTCTATGTACTGGTCCCAACTGATGCTAGGCAGTTAAAGTGTTAAGGATATACTGTTGACTGAGCTGTGTGATTATTGGATGTTCTGAGAAAAAACAGCAACGTATTTATGCATCTCCAAAACACACAAAGAAAAACAATTGTGTTGACCTCACAGGGTCACAGCGCACAGCGTGTTTCAAACCCTGTTTGTGACAGCATGACCCCTTTCCTGGTCCGTTTCATTTTACGATAACATCCACGTAAACCCTACAGATACTGTATACTTAGTAGTAAGTAACCGACCTCTATACTAGACTTTTTGCACTCGGCACTAAATATCTACACCCCAAAATAGCCTGTGAGATTGTGAACCGGCTATTTTGAGATAGTAGTCACCCGCAGAATAGGAATGCTAGGAATTCATGTGGTTAAAAGAAATGAATAGTTTGGAAACGCATCATCATCTTCACGTACCGTTGGGGCCCCATCGCTCTCTGCTCTTCCTCAGATGCTCGATGCTCAGGCCCGTGGTCTCGTTGACGCCGAAGAACCCCAGGACCTCCTCCACCGTCTTGGTATGGGCATTGTCCATCCCCTGCAACCCAGGAGATGGAGGGATACGGGAGACGGGAGTGGGAAGGTGGAATAAGAGGTACAGGGGTTAGAAGGAGGGGAGGCAGTGGGATGAGGGGAGAGAGGGGGGGGGGGAGGGGGGGGCAGAGAGAGGAGGGGAGGGGGAGAGAGGGAGGGGATGACAGAGGGATAGAGGGGCAGAAAAGAAGGCGAGAGAGGGGAAGGGGGTGATAGGGAGAGAGAGATGTAGGGGTAGAAAGAAGAGAATGAAGGAGTTATAGGGGGAGAATAGAAGGAAAAATAGGGAAGAGTGAAGAGAAGGGATGAAGGAGGGATTGGGGGGGGGAAATAAGGAGAGAGGGGAAGGGAGAGCGCAGAGAGGAGGGGAGAACGAGGGAAATGTTTGAGGGGAGAGGGGTCAGTGAAAAAAGGAGAGGGGGAGGGAGGAAGTGACAGAAAATGAGATGAGAGAGGGGGCGGCAGAAGGAAAGAAGGGACCAGATGGGGAGGGTGCCAACGAGAGAATGGTCGACAAGAGGAAGGGGGAGGTGGGAACAATAAGACCATGACAGAGGCAGCAAGAGAGGAGGAGCAGGAAGAGGGGAAGGCGAGGAGGGGTGAGGATGGAGCGAGGGCAGATAATGATAGGGAGGATGAAGGGGTAGAGAAGATATATATGGGGACGGGGGGCAAAGATTAAGAACTACTGTCCTGTAAACGTTTACAGTGTGTGTGCACTGTGCACCCATTATGTGAACATTACACACAGTTACACTTACACCACCTGGCCACATGGGGGTAATAATGAAGAATCTACTACTTGTAACCAGGCCACAAAACAAAATCTGTGCCTACACAAGAGACTCACGACCCCTTGAGATATGAACCAGTAACTGGGGCTGTGAAGTCAAACATCACTGCTGTAATTGTGCCCCATCAGAGCTGCTCGTGAGAGTCTATTTTAGGCTGCCTGCAGCCTGGTTGTCCTCAAATTAAGGATACAATCACGATAGGCTGAATTATTTCCCCATCCTTTCAGCAGTTAATGAAGGGTAATTTATTTTCCATGGGTCTGAAAAGGAATAAAGCCTCTTAATCCACAGGGAGACCATTATACTATCAGCCAGAAAACATAAGTGTTCTTATGTCCTGACTAGGGGTGAAGCAGATATAGTTAGTCATACTCATCAATTTAACCGAATATAACAGACAATTTACAAGACGAAAATGCTGTGACCTTGTAGAATCTAGATCATCACATGTATTTATTTATATTTGATTAATCGAAAAAGTGATTGCTAGAAAAATCAATAATTGCAGCCTATAATAAATAGTCCTGCCTCCTGATGCTTGTAAACACAGGTTATGGTGATGTATAGGCCAAATTGATGGCTATCTTTTAGCCTATGCATGCATTGAGCTCAAAACATTCCAACCTTAATGATGATGATAATAATGATGGTGTGTAACATCATCATCCACCAATGCCACCATATAATTCTGAACAGACTGACATTTTACAGCAGGCGATATTATTAATACACACAACATCGTGTGGCACAATGTTTCATGTTCCATGGAATTGTTATAAGGACCATCATATCCGTGGCCACTGTTTAAATGGAACATAAAATGAGGCAGATCGATGCTAGTATAGCTGCTAGCATTGCAAGCTAACAGTCCACCAGTCTGTGGTTAGAAGTATCTGGATCATAATCCCAGTCTGTCAGCCCCAGCCTGTGCGTGTCTGTATGTATATGTGTAGGCTACTTGTAAGCTGTAGGCTACTTACCGGTGTTATATGGATGTTGTATGTCGCTGGGAAACCTTACTGTAGCACTATACTGTTCAAAAACAAAATATATATATATATTAAAAAAAGACCAAAAAGCACCGTGTCGTCAGTGATGTAATAATACTCCGTCCACCACCGCAGTAAACCAGCGTTTAAATGACGGCTGTTGTTGCCTCCGTTAACCTTTACAGCATGACTGGAAATAATAACATTTTACAGCAACGACGAGGCGGTCATTTTTCTTTTTCAGCCGCGACGAATAAATATTACTAAAACGACACACTAACGCGCCGGGTTAAACATTAAACTGTTAGATAAGGCTCGGCGGCGTGTCGTTGCGTTGGGTTGTGATGTGATGATGAAACGTGATTTAACGGTGTTTGCTGTTTAGCGTCCCTGTGGCTGCAGCAGCACCAGATACAGGCAGGAAACCGTTGGACGCACAACGTCATGCAGGGCGTCAAATTCAGCCCGGTTTCGTGGAAAATAGCAGATGTACAAGCTCACAACGCGTCGCGGTAGCGACGCGTTGTGAGCTTGTACATCTGCTATTTTAAATGCCCGATTCATACTAGACTATAGGGTCCATTTGGGTTGTGAGCTTGCAGATCCGGTCTAGGCTAGGCCGGGCACGGAAGTTGGCCGCATGTGTGTGTGAATTAAGACATCTATTATTTTGTAAAATGTCAACTATTTTTTTGGTTAGATGATTATGAAAAACTTGAATTGTGCTTCAGTAAAGCTATTTTCGTTTTAGCAGATTTGTTATGCAAGGCTTAATTGGGAAAAAGGCAGTTTGAAAATCTGCATTTTTATTTTATTGTACAAGTATTGCAATATTGAAGCAGTGATTTATATGTTGTGCCCTATAAATCCATGCGGGCTGGGTGGGCAGTGGGCACCTCTGACACATACGGTAAATAATCTAGCTATGATTGTGCGGGTTCACCGGGTTGTGTGAGCGGGGGGCTGGTTATCTAGGCCGGATATGAGTGTTGAGCAGTGAATAGAAATCCGGGGGCTTTCCCACAGGACAGACACGTGCAGCAGCCAATCGGGTTGAGGGATTCTCTATTCAGTACCCATCTGAGCCCGTTTTGTCCAATCATGGCACCATGCGTCTGCTGTCGCCCCACAAGCTGCCCACAAGTCAACATTTAAAGAGCCAATCAGCGTCCCAGCTGGACTGACTGGCAGCGCTGTGGACCATTTTAGAACAACGCGACGATGTGTGAACCGCAAAGCCTGCCCTCCTCCCCCTCCTCCCCCTCCACCCGTTGAGAGATGGATGAATGACTGCAGTCTGCAGCCAATACATTAACCTATAAGGTCATAAGTTATAACGTCAAGTGTGTGTGTGGGTCATAGAGGTGGTGTGGGTTGTTTGCAATATTACAAAAAGTGCCCCTTGGGGCACAGGTCTCCACCAGGGCAGGTCAGGTCGTGGCCTCTTGGTGGCGCTATAATAGGCCAATGTGAAAAGGGTGCCATTTCGTCTTTCCTCATCCTAGTAGGAAAGTCTGTGAAAGATTTCACGTAAATGGCACGCTGTGTTCATGATTTGAGGCATTGTAGCGGACCCAGCTGGCCATGAAAGGTTGAAGACTGAACTGATGATTTTGAAGTTTTTATTGGTAATCAACGTAGAACTGTACAAGAAACAGGCGTAAAATGTATCATAAATCAGACAATAATCAATAGACAACATATCAAAAATCTTAATATCAGCAACAAACATTCCCATAAACCATAATTACATAACCAATAAAAGCCATACAGTGCATAGCTTAAAACTACCATATCAAAATGCAATATGAAAACGACAACAATAAACCACAAGAATAAGACCCAGTCAGACCAAATAACCATTAAAGAAATTCACCTTGTCCCCTTTCCAGCTGGGTGCTAAAGTGGCGTGTGCTTCATTGCATGGCGTCCATTTGTTTCATAAAGTTTGGCTGTGAGTCCTTTCCTTAGGCCTTTCCATCCGGTGACGGTCCATGGTCCACAAACCCTTTGAACACTTCTGTTCTGTTACGTTACTCTGCTGCCATATCTGTTGCCATAGTGTCCCTTCCTCAACCTGAGGCAGCATTTAACCCCAGCACCACAGCTGAGCCTAATTCCCCATCACCAGATTCTCTGCAGCTGGGCCAGTTTGGGCTCCATGTTTTTGCATATATGACACCACCAAGAAAAGCACCTTCACATTAAAAGTCTCGACTGCAGGTCCGTTATTTAAAATAAGTGATTTTTAAAACCCTTTAGATCAAATTATTTGTACATAAAATCATGTGACCCCAGACGCATTTAAGATTTTCACAATAGGTAGCAATAATCTGAACCACCCTTCTCCCACCATGATTCCTCCTCCCACCTTGGGTACGGATGCCTGTACTTCATCTGGTCGTCGTCCTTGTTGCAGTGGTGCTCCTCTAGCTGCTCGTGTCGCTAATAAAGCAGTCAGGGTGTCTTCCTTGGCAGCCACTGCTTTGGGGGCCTGGCCCTCAGCTTGAACTTGATTCTGAGGGATGGCATGAGGCTCGGCCCCTCCGACCTGCAGAACACCAGCTCCAACTGATTCCCCTGGCCTCTTGGGATCTGAGGCTACGGCCGTTGCACCCTGCTGGGCTGAGTCTTTGGGCTTCACTGCTGCCTCTCCCTCATTCACCTCCAGCTGTTCCTCGATGCCCTTTTCCTCTTTGCGATCCGGAGCACCCGACCAAACTGTTGTGTCTGGCAGTGGTGGATCTCCTTTTGTTGCTCCTCTGACAGCCAGGAGCTTCCTCTGCTGCTCCCGCTCCAGTGCGGCAGCCTGGAGCTTCCTCTGCTGCTCCCGCTCCTGTGCGGCAGCCTGGAGCTTCCTCTGCTGCTCCCGCTCCTGCTCAAACTGCTCTGTCCATGTCTTCTGCTTCTTCTGTCCAGCTTCAATCTGCTCCGTCCAGCTCATCTGCTCCTTCCGTCCAGCTTCAATCTGCTCCGTCCAGCTCATCTGCTCCTTCCGTCCACCTTCAAACTGCTCCGTCCAGCTCATCTGCTCCTTCCGTTTCTTTACTTCCGCTTCCCTTGCAGCAAGCTCTGCTGCCTCCACATGGCTGGCTACCACCAAAGCCGGTGTAGAATGACCGCCCTATCTGGAATTGATTTGTGTTGGAGGGCCAAAGGAGTGAGGCTCACAGTCAAGCAGTACTTTAAACCGTTTTTGCACTAAGATTCCATTAAATTCATCATCTAGAAACCTCTTGTATTCTATTTTAAAAATGTCCTCTGAAATACATTTACATGCCTCAACTCGTCGTTTTATCACAATATCAGGTGTGATGTATTCTCTGATTTCATCATATAGTCTCGAAATGTCTTCTTTACTCTTAACCAGTGTTTCAATTAGAATTCCTAGGTCACTCTCAGCATTGGACTTTGACTTTAACTGCGTTCTTGCTGTGCGTACAATGACCTTCCACTCGTCATATAAGCAGAGAAGCCTTTTTACCACATCATCAACCTTTCCTGAGTCCATCTCTGAATCCTTTGCAGCCATGCTAATAATGGCCTATGTGAAATTACAATAATAAACCTGGCTATGAGAGCAAGTAAATAAAGACCTTAAATATAACACCGTAAACAAATGTACCTTTAACTTGTATTGTAAATTCAACACCTTAAATTATACAAAACCTTTGGCAAAATATGTATCTTCACTGGCGTGTACATCATAGAACCACAAACTAAAATTGAATTCAGCTACTGTGAAAATGCATATTGTAGCAGTCCTTGTTTCGTAACGTTCCATTCTGTTGTGCGTGTTTGTGTTAATGCAATTGTTCACCGGATCCATACAACAGGGTTAGTTGAGTTTGGTTGATGGCAGCCCCAGAGTGGATTGCAGGTGGATGTAGAGATGAGTGATGAGTCCATTCCGGGTAAAGTTCTACTGTAGCGGACCCAGCTGGCCATGAGAGGTTGAAGACTGAACTGATGATTTTGAAGTTCTTATTGGTAATCAACGTAGAACTGTACAAGAAACAGGCATAAAATGTATCATAAATCAGACAATAATCAATAAACATATCAAAAATCTTAATATCAGCAACAAACATTCCCATAAACCATAATTACATAACCAATAAAAGCCATACAGTGCATAGCTTAAAACTACCATATCAAAATGCAATATGAAAACCACAACAATAAACCACAAGAATAAGACCCAGTCAGACCAAATAACCATTAAAGAAATTCACCTTGTCCCCTTTCCAGCTGGGTGCTAAAGTGGCGTGTGCTTCATTGCATGGCGTCCATTTGTTTCATAAAGTTTGGCTGTGAGTCCTTTCCTTAGGCCTTTCCATCCGGTGACGGTCCATGGTCCACAAACCCTTTGAACACTTCTGTTCTGTTACGTTACTCTGCTGCAATATCTGTTGCCATAGTGTCCCTTCCTCAACCTGAGGCAGCATTTAACCCCAGCACCACAGCTGAGCCTAATTCCCCATCACCAGATTCTCTGCAGCTGGCCCAATCATGACAAGATTGGGCCAGTTTGGGCTCCATGTTTTTGCATATATGACACCACCAAGAAAAGCACCTTCACATTAAAAGTCTCGACTGCGGGTCCGTTACACTCCCACCAAAAATAAGTGCTTTTTAAAACCCTTTAGATCAAATTATTTGTACATAAAATCATGTGACCCCAGACGCATTTAAGATTTTCACAATAGGTAGCAATAATCTGAACCACCCTTCTCCCACCATGATTCCTCCTCCCACCTTGGGTACGGATGCCTGTACTTCATCTGGTCGTCGTCCTTGTTGCAGTGGTGCTCCTCTAGCTGCTCGTGTCAGTGGTGGATCTCCTTTTGTTGCTCCTCTGACAGCCAGGAGCTTCCACTGCTGCTCCCGCTCCTGTGCGGCAGCCTGGAGCTTCCTCTGCTCAGTCTGCTGCTCCCGCTCCTGTGCGGCAGCCTGGAGCTTCCTCTGCTGCTCCCGCTCCTGTGCGGCAGACATTAAAAGTCTCGACTGCGGGTCCGTTACAGGCATTTTGTTCCAAAAAATTGTTGGTGGAGCTATAACAGGCCAATGTGAAAAGGGTGGGATATATTCCTCAACCTACTAGGAAAGTGCATGAAAGATTTCACGTAAACTGCACGCTGCGTTCATGATTTGAGGCTTTTTGTTCAAAACGGGCCAAATCTGCAAACTTTGAAAGCCAATGTTAGCCAATTAGGATGGAATATGAAATTTCGGACAGATCCATCTTGACTATAGAGATAGTGTAACAATTTGCGTGATTTTTGGACAGTGTAGTGGAGTACGGTGGGTGGTTTGGATACTTTCACCAGTATGGGGTGTCGATCAGAACACGGACACAGGACTTGAAATCACAGCGTGCTTTACTGGTAACACAGGGTACATGGCCATAACATTGGACGTGTGTGGTCTAAAACAGAAGATAATAATAATATCAATCACAGTTTACAAGTAGAGACAGGAATAACATTCAACATCAATATGCAATCATCATAAACATAAATCACAGTTTGGCTTAAAGAACTACCAACTGACATTAAATGCACAGAGCATTGGCTAACTAGAAAGGTCTCAATTTTAAAAAATTGCAAAGTGTGGTTGCCGCAGTGGCTTACATATGCCCCTCCCACTGATATTGCCAGCCAATTACAATGTCGCGTCACCCCTGCGATCATGCGTAAGTAATTCGGAGGGGATTTATCCCCCAAAAATCATGTTTTTGCGACAAACGGTTACATTTGCTTTTGGTACTTGGTTGATTGAGCCACCCGCGACATGTGATTCAAATTTGGGATGGATCGGACATTCCGTTCGTGATTTATGTCATTTTTTGTAAAATAGGCCCCTCCTACTATCTTCGGACGACGATTACGGCCGAACGATACGCACTACCAAAATTCTGCAGTTGGTGTTTTAATCGGATGGGTCCTGAGATCATGTGTGCCGATTTTTGTGAGATTTGGACGAAATCTGTAGGAGGAGGAACAAAAAGTGTGTTTTGGAGAAAATTCAAAATGGCGGAAAATCTATCATGACGCAAATGGGCGTGGCCTATATGGGGAGATGCGTCATGACCCAAGGAAGCCAGGGAAAAATAATTTTGATGGTTCAAGAGTTATAAGCCAAAAGGTAAAGTGGGCTGTTATAGCGCCACCATGAGGCCGAACGATAACATTATAAGTTAATTAATTTTAGTAATTATTATGAACCTAACTTTTTTTTGTAACTATAGCCCTTACAGTCTCCGAGGAAAAAATACTTGAATGTTATTTTTCGCACTTTCCCATTCATGTCAATGGGGAAATTTAAATCACTAATAAATTCATATCAATTAAACTATATAACATTTCTCTTAAAAAAATACAAGCACACCATTCCCGATGAAGCCGGTCAATGACATATGGCTCAAGTGCGTACAGTCAAAACTGTGGGAGGAGTAGTGATACAAAGTTTAGGGTTACTCCAGTAAATGAAAAAATAATAAAGTGTTACAATTACAATAGTCTAGTTGCCCTTTAGGGCAACCACACTAATAATGCACACGGCTAATGGAGGCTAGGAATTAACATGGCTCACAAACATTCCTCCTAATACAACTAAAGTATAAATTCACCTGTCTGTAAACATCTAACTCAAAGTACAAGGAAACTTACATATGTGCATCTAGGCACACACTGAAGGACTGTACACATTGGAAGGACTGTAGTGATCTTGAACGGTGGAAAGGAGGAAAAGTCCTGGTGAAGTGGAGAGTCTCTGCTTGGAATGACTGTCTGTGTGAGTGAGTGACTGAGTGGGGAGTTTGGAGACTGCTCTAATCAAGTTACAGGTGTGGGGGCTTTAGCAGGTGTATGGAATTCCCCTAATCAAGCCTAGGCTGGGGTTGCCATAGTGTTCAATTGGCTCAGTACTTTTCCACTGCCAGAGCCTTTTCTACAGACAGAATCTGGAGGATTCTGGAGGATAAAAAAAAGTTTGGGGCAGAGGTCCAGGGAGCATCCAGGGAGTGTGCACAATTTGGCGTGGAGGGGTCAGTCTGAAATTTGGACTTCGTCTGTGGTACTCATGATAAAAGTAGTAAAGATACCGGTATACATATATCGAGACTCGAGAGTATACTGTACAATATAGCGTGCGTGCGTGCGTGCCTGTGTGTGTGTGCGTGCCCGTGTGTGGGCATACGTGCATGCAGATTTGTGCAGTTCATACAATACAGGAAAAGCCTGGCTGGCTGCCTGAAGCCCACTCCTGTGTCCTACCTGCCTGTCCTTGCAGGAATTTCCCCGGCCGGCCTCTGACGAGAGGCTGCTACCATCAAGCTAGCAAGGAAAGCCAAGATACACGACTGGCGTATCCTGCACAACATTACAGTGGAAATAGAGCCTCCAAACAGACTCAAGTCCCGCACCCTTACAACAAGGCGGCACAAGAGATGCTACGTTCCTTCCCGGAGGACTCATCCACCAGTGCATGGCTGGCGGCATCCTGGAAGCAGGAGTGGGAGTCTGCTGGGCCCTCCCGTATCCACCGCTACATCTGTGACCCGGGTGATGATGCCGTTGAAGGAGAGGACCTACCACGCCTGCAATGGGCCCTGTGCATTGGAGTCGGCTGCTTCAAATCAGCAATGAAGAAGTGGGGCTTGACAGACAGTGCAGCATGCGAGTGTGGCGAGCCTGAGCAGTCTGCCGAACACATAATTAACACCTGCCCCCTGTACAGACCACCTTCGGAGGCCAGCCTCTTCTACATGGGACCAGAGACAAGGGCGTGGCTACTCGATACTGAGTTGGACATTTGAGGATGATACACGAAAGAAGAAGAGAAAGGCCTACATTTCACTGCTTGCACCTCTATGAGTGATTAACAAATAAACCCTCTTGATTCTTTATCTTCCAGTTGGACATTATTCTTTTTAATAAAAATGTAGTGTGTAGTAAAAAAAGAAAAGCAGAAGGACATACAATAGAATACAAAATACAGCTGTTGACATTCACTGCTCATTTGTTGATGTCTTCTGCTGACATTCCATCACAAGGCGTAGTTTTTCCATAAACTGTAAAACAAAGATGCAATCATTATCATGGAACATCAATTGCTACTATGAATCTCTCTCTATAGGTGTGTGTGTGTGTGTGTGTGTGTGTGACACACACACACACACACACACACACACACACACACACACACACACACACACACACACACACACAGTCACACACACACACACTGTGTGTGTGTGTGTGTGTGTGTGTGTGTGTGTGTGTGTGTGTGTGTGTGTGTGTGTGTGTGTGGGGTACACACATGGTACTGTAAGTCTGGCTGGCATTTAACCCATTAAAACCGGGAAAGCATCTGGGTCATTTTAGATTTGGACGTTGGCTTTTCAATAAGAGCAGATATACAAGCTCACAACGCGTCACTTTGTACTGCGCTCAACTTTGTACCGCGCTCAACTTTGTACCGCGCTCAACTTTGTACCGCACTCAACTTTGGTGGGATTCAGGAAACTCGACTTTGGTGGGAATCGCTTACAGAAATATACACGTCGGGGTGTACTGGGTGTGTGCGCTACCTGAGAGCACTGGGGGTCTTTATGTGCGTGCGTGTGTGCGTGCGTGCGTGCGTGCGTGCGTGCGTGCGTGCGTGCGTGCGTGCGTGCGTGCGTGCGTGCGTGCGTGCGTGCGTGCATGCATACGTTACCTCTGGGTGTACTCGGCATCGACGTGTGTGCAGAGAAGCAGGGTTCTGATCTCCTCAGGGGGGTTCAGACCATGGAGCTGAGCTCTGTCCCACCTCTCCAGCCTAGTGATGCCTGGAGGAGAGAGAGAGAGAGAGAGAGAGAGAGAGAGAAACAGAGAGAGAGAGAGAGAGAGAGAGAGAGTCATTAATTTCTGTCAGAACATCACAATTGACAAGATGATACTCCTGTAGAATGCTCATGTATTCACCCAGTTCTACAGGTCCTGGGGCAAAACCCATTGGATATTTGTTATACTGTATTTACACACACTGACTACCCACTGATATCTCCTTAATAGTCAGAATACTGAAGTATACATTGCTATACCAGCTGAGGAAGTTAAAGTATCTGTTGGCAATGGTTACTACACTTTCTGTCAAGACAACTGACAAGAAGTATTGATGATGTTAACTAAGGTGTCTCCCTAAGAATCTATCAAAGTTTGTGCACACCTCCCACCATGTCAGAAGTACAGAATGTGTGTCTGTCGTATATAAAGGGCTATATGAATGACTAAGGTGACCTTCACACCAGAAAGCTTTACTGCGATTAAAACTGCTGCACATTGTCGGAAAGTGCACTTCGTTTGGCAAGTGTGAAGCATCATTCGAATTCTAATGCGCATCAAAGAACCGCATTCTACTCCGACCAAAAACGGGGGTTTCGTTTCGCTTCCAATCGCACTTGATTACGATTCGGTGCAGGTGTGAATGTAATCCGCAGCAAATAAAGGAAATGAAGACAACAATGTGGCGGGTGAGGAGCTGAACACAGTTGGAGACGGAGAAGGCATATTTTACGCAGCGCAAAGATGTCCCGTCTCAGAGAGAGAGAGAGAGAGAGGTCCAGTCCCGACAGCACATGCACGTTATGAGTATAATTTTAACACCATAGATCACTGTGTAGGCTATAGTTTATGAATTGAACACATTGATAAGGTCCCTACTGCGTTTCCAATTGCTGTGGTTATACAGCGCAGTGTGAAGGCAAACCGCAGCAAATTAAATATGCAAGAATCCTAACTTCTCCGCCCATTTGCATCGAGTCTACCGAAGTATTAGGTGAGAATGTGACCTAAGTCTGTACTGGACTTGTATGGTGTGTCTTCTGTATTAACTGTGCAGACCTCCCACAGTGTTGGATGTATGTATGATGTGTCTGTACATTACCTGTGCAGGGCCCGTATCTCCAGTCCAGGTCAAATTGTTTCAACCTCTCCAGTTCCTTCTCTCGGTTTGACATAATGGTGGCGTCAGCTTCTGGTTGGTCAAAATGCAATGCAAATCAGATGATTGATTGATTGATTGATTGATTGATTGATTGATTCAATTATTATTTTATTTTCTCAGTTAGCTTTACTTTTAGTAAACTCAGGATGCCAGGATGCAATACTATCTGGGCCAGATTACATTTTTAACAATGAATGTCACAACACAGCACTGTCATATCCGACAAATCCGACAAATCCTCCCCAAATCAGCAATATAAGAATAAATGGGCTATTTGTAACTGTAAATTTGCATACAGTGAAATGTGGTATCTGCATTGAAGCAGGAGCAGTTGGCAATAACAGTTAGTGTCTTGCTCAGGGACAAGGACACCTCTGCACATTGCCAGGGCAAGGAATCAAACCTCAGACCTTCTGCATACCAGGCCACCTCTCTACTCATTCAGCTATAGCCGCACCTTTACTGTTCCTCAACGTCAGGTCTGGGGACCCCCAGGGGTCCAAATGGACGCTTACAGGTCTGTAACTCTGAGTGTAAGTTTGTACAGAGTTAAATGAACACAGAGGTTTTTAAAGTGTAGATTGGGGTCCCAGAGATAAAAAAGTGGTATCAAATGGGGGTCAGAGACCTAGCCCTAGTCACTACTCACTAGGGCCTAGTGCATATTAAACTGGGGCTCCTTGACATTCAAAAAGGTTTAGAATCACTGAACTAGGGTGAGCCAATTTGCCCTAAAAAGCCAAAGTGCAACTACATGTTTGGACACAATTACTTTTAATTTATTGTTTTGTCTCTCAAAGGTCAAACAGCCTTCATTATTTTGGGGGATAAACCTAGCCTACCTTATGAACAGATGCACAATATCACATATATACTAATAACCTGTATAACTAAACACTTTAAAGTATTTTTTTAATCAGTTTGATTATGTGCATAGTTACTGCATATTGACTTTGTAAGGCACACACACACAACAAAAAATAAGTGTTTACACTGTTAAAGTACAACACAAAAGTTCCTTGTTGGATTTAGTGATTTCTCCAAAATCATTAATTAATTAATTGAGTCAATGTCCGTCAACCTCTTTGCACCATTAAGAACGCGTTTGAATTTCATTTGTAAATCACCATTTTTGGCTCTCATGCATATTTAAAGATTAGTAGATATTGTAATATTGAAATGAGGTGACTACATAGTTTTTAAAACAACTTATTGCAATGTATCCAGTTTGATTCTGGCTGCTGAGGTATATGTGGCATAACACCACAACAAAGACTGTATATTTTAATGCAATGTGATATTAGTCTCTTTCTCATGCTCTCTCTCTCTCTCTCTCTTTCTCTCTCCCCCCCCCCCCCCCCCACACACACACACACACGCATGCACGCACGCACGCACACCAACACACACACACACACACACACACACACACACACACACACACACACACACACACCTGGCTGTGGTGGTGGAGAGGGAGACCTCTTCTCTTGCTTGTCCTCTTTCCGTGATTTCTTCATCACCTTGAATGAATCTGTGATCAAGCGGTGACGTTTGGCTGTCATGGTGATGGCAGTTCTGCAGCACGTGCACACACACACACACACACACACACACACACACACGCACACGCACACGCACACGCACACACACTCACACACACACACACACACACACACACACACACAGGTTTGTGATCAAACTGTAGCCTATACTAATATAATAAGTGTGCACTTTTATTGGAGAAAATGTAGATGTTACCACAGACATAAAACAACATTATTAGGTCGGTTAGCCTATATAGTGTATCTTTATATTCTGAACTTATAGTAGTATACTTGTATCATCTTAGGATTGTTATTACAATGTAATAATAGTGTAATAATTCATATTATACAGTATTATATCATAATGCATAAGCAAGGGAGGAAGGGTATTCGGATTGGTTCTATTTAGGCAATTTACGCAGGCAATAGAATCTCTAACAGTGTTCGTGTTAATGCCTTCCTTGCAAAGTGTGAGTTTTTCTATAGTAACTCACATATATTCACTCACATACTTTCACATGATCAATATATTCTACTTATCAATATACATAACATCATTCTCTGGACATAGACGATTTTCTGCAGAAACGCCCACTGTTTTTAGATAATCATTTTTCATCTTATAAAACAATAATCTCCTCTCAATCATATAAATAGCCATATTTAACATCAATCCATAAGAGCAATAATGAAACCTTACCTGGTGACTTAACCCGTGTGAAAAATAAAATGACTTATTTGTATTTTTCTCCTTCATTCAGTTTAAAGGTCTAACCAAAACAAAGACGAGCGTATAGCCTATACCTCTTTTTCTATTCTCTTATTAATGGACACAGCGCTGTTTGACTGCCGCCTGTTGGCTGATGTGCAGAATACGCACAGTTATTATAATACAGTAAGTACAATTATGATGAAGCGTTTTCTGTGTGGAAATCACCGGATAAATGAAGTTGTGATCTTGACGAAAACGAGTAAATACATTTAAAAAAGCAAAGCTGTTAAATATGGTGCGCGTGTGGCATCATAGATTGTTGATAATTTAATAATCACGTAATAGTAGATAAGATTTTTGTAGATGTTAGAGAAACTGTAACATAACAGTATATGAGGCTACACTGCTGCAGGATTGTAGTTTTACATACTAGGCTAGGTTTTCTCTTTATATTCTCATTTTAGTGTGGTAGCCTTTCTAAATGTATAGGATTGTAACAATGTAATAAGAGTGTAACACACACACACACACACACACACACACACACACACACACACACACACACACACACACACACACACACACACACACACACACACACACACACACACACACACACACACACACACACACACACACACACACCAGGCTTATTTTACTCAAAAGTCATGAGAGACTGCACAAACCTGAAGAAAAAAGGGAAAGAAATGAGAAGAGAGTAAGAGACTGAGACTTACTGTACTGCATTGTTCAAAATGTTGGTTTGAGTGATGCAATATTACTATATAATCTGTTAAATAATTCCATGGAATTCCTGCTCTCGACTGCCGTCTACTGTTAACACAAGATATCATCATATCGTTTCATGTATCGCCTTTTTTTCTTCTTGAATTAAATAACGTTTACATATGATTGGCGCGTGTGGTCCAGCAGAGGGCAGTGTTTGACATCAAAATCGTTGTTTTTAGTCACAGAACCTTATCTACAGTAGTCTTCTCTTGTGACTGTTTGCTTATTCTCTGGTATTTGGCATAGCCTATTTGTATTAGTAGGTCCCAAGCATTTACGACACCAGATGAATTCCTTGTATATACTGAGCTTAACTTTCAAGTTCCAAAAGCATACAGTACACCTCCAAGACTGCCTTACATCTCCATTCTCCAATTAAATGTAAGGCAATGTATATAACTTTAAGCTTATTGCAACCGTAGGTCGCAATAAGTATTTTACTATAGGAAAACCTGCATTTCCGTGTGTCACCACCTCATGGTCACGGCTCATGACATCACGTCTCGTGATATCACTCGCTCCACGCTCTACCTACATATCTGGAGCTGACCTGTTCTGACATACCATATGTTGATCCTTTCCCACCCGTCCTTCGTCTTCGATGTCTCCCTTTTGACTGATACCTGTCCATTTAAACTCTAGACGGGCATGCCCCAAAGTTATTAGTGCAGCTGTGCCCGGCAGCCGAAAACTAGAGTTCTCAACAGGCCCGAAACAGGCTACCCGGGCCCCCTTATGGAGCTGACCTGTTATGACAGTTTCTTCTCGCCCTCAGGGCGTCTTACTGGTTAATAGCACCATTGAATAGAGGGTATACGTGTGACATCATCATCATACTCAGAAGTTATGTGGGAACACCGTGTGTGAGTGGCAAAAAATACTACTTTCTGGCCTTGGCTTGACAGCCCATAGGCCTACATCCAAACAGAAAAGTCCTATCTGATTGCATTAAGGTGTCATAGTTTCAAAATAAAACGGGGACAAATAATACAAGAACATGCAGGCTCCAGAATAGTCCAGACATAAACTAAATACATGTTTCACTTACGTTTCAAAACAGGAAAAGCGCATGTTCCAGGTTCAAAAAGGGAAAAGAAAATCTATAACAAGTTTATTTCTTTCAATCTGCGCTGTGTGTGCTGTGTAGTGTGTAGCAGCGTTCTTTTGGCAAATCTAAGTGAGCAAATATAAGACTTCCGGTGGACGATCTCTTCAAAATAAGAGTACCCTCTAGAGTATTGAAAAAAGATTAATTTGCACATTAAAACTATAAATTAAGCATTTAAACGATGCTATAGGACACACATTATGTTTCTGTGTAAAAATAAGTAATAAGTAATGTTTCTGTGTAAAGATAAGTAATTAAAAAGTTATCTAAATGGATAAATGCTATTCACTGGAGAGCATGGACTTTATAAAGTGGACGCTGGACAAAAATCCCTGCTATGTTTCGACTAGTGTGACATACGCACGCGTCCGGGGAGACCTCCTCTACAACACCACACTGTCCGCTAAGCAGCAGAGGTGTAAAACAAAAATTGGCACCAGGTCACAGGTCAAAAAATGTCCAAAAAAAATCCCATTTCCAGACTACAGTGGACTAAAGTGGACGCTGGACAAAAATCCCTGCTATGTTTCGACTAGTGTGACATACGCACGCGTCCGGGGAGACCTCCTCTACAACACCACACTGTCCGCTAAGCAGCAGAGGTGTAAAACAAAAATTGGCACCAGGTCACAGGTCAAAAAACTTCCCATTTCCAGACTACAGTGGACTAAAGTGGACACTGGACAAAAATCCCTGCTATGTTTCGACTAGTGTGACATACGCAAGCGTCCGGGGAGACCTCCTCTACAACACCACACTGTCCGCTAAGCAGCAGAGGTGTAAAACAAAAATTGGCACCAGGTCACAGGTCAAAAAACATAAAAAAACTTCCCATTTCCAGACTACAGTGGACTACAGTGGACTAAAGTGGACGCTGGACAAAAATCCCTGCTATGTTTCGACTAGTGTGACATACGCACGCGTCCGGGGAGACCTCCTCTACAACACCACACTGTCCGCTAAGCAGCAGAGGTGTAAAACAAAAATTGGCACCAGGTCACAGGTAAAAAAACATAAAAACACTTCCCATTTCCAGACTACAGTGGACTAAAGTGGACGCTGGACAAAAATCCCTGCTAGGTTTCGACTAGTGTGACATACGCACGCGTCCGGGGAGACCTCCTCTACAACACCACACTGTCCGCTAAGCAGCAGAGGTGTAAAACAAAAATTGGCACCAGGTCACAGGTAAAAAAACATAAAAAAACTTCCCATTTCCAGACTACAGTGGACTAAAGTGGACGCTGGACAAAAATCCCTGCTATGTTTCGACTAGTGTGACATACGCACGCGTCCGGGTAGACCTCCTCTACAACACCACACTGTAGTCCACTGTAGTCTGGAAATGGGAAGTTTTTTTATGTTTTTTTACCTGTGACCTGGTGCCAATTTTTGTTTTACACCTCTGCTGCTTAGCGGACAGTGTGGTGTTGTAGAGGAGGTCTCCCCGGACGCGTGCATATGTCACACTAGTCGAAACATAGCAGGGATTTTTGTCCAGCGTCCACTTTAGTCCACTGTAGTCTGGAAATGGGAAGTTTTTAAAAAAGAAATTACATCTGACCTGGTGCCAATTTTTGTTTTACACCTCTGCTGCTTAGCGGACAGTGTGGTGTTGTAGAGGAGGTCTCCCCGGACGCGTGTGTATGTCACACTAGTCGAAACATAGCAGGGATTTTTGTCCAGCGTCCACTTTAGTCCACTGTAGTCTGGAAATGGGAAGTGTTTTTATATTTTTTTACCTGTGACCTGGTGCCAATTTTTGTTTTACACCTCTGCTGCTTAGCGGACAGTGTGGTGTTGTAGAGGAGGTCTCCCCGGACGCGTGCGTATGTCACACTAGTCGAAACATAGCAGGGATTTTTGTCCAGCGTCCACTTTAGTCCACTGTAGTCTGGAAATGGGAAGTTTTTTTATGTTTTTTGACCTGTGACCTGGTGCCAATTTTTGTTTTACACCTCTGCTGCTTAGCGGACAGTGTGGTGTTGTAGAGGAGGTCTCCCCGGACGCTTGCGTATGTCACACTAGTCGAAACATAGCAGGGATTTTTGTCCAGTGTCCACTTTAGTCCACTGTAGTCTGGAAATGGGAAGTTTTTTGACCTGTGACCTGGTGCCAATTTTTGTTTTACACCTCTGCTGCTTAGCGGACAGTGTGGTGTTGTAGAGGAGGTCTACCCGGACGCGTGCGTATGTCACACTAGTCGAAACATAGCAGGGATTTTTGTCCAGCGTCCACTTTAGTCCACTGTAGTCTGGAAATGGGAAGTTTTTTTAAGTTTTTTTACATCTGACCTGGTGCCAATTTTTGTTTTACACCTCTGCTGCTTAGCGGACAGTGTGGTGTTGTAGAGGAGGTCTCCCCGGACGCGTGCATATGTCACACTAGTCGAAACATAGCAGGGATTTTGTCCAGCATCCACTTTATTAAGTCCATGTACTCCAGTGAATGGACTTGGGCACTCCAGTGCATGGACTTGGGCATTTATCCATTTAGATAACTTTTTTACGTTATTGAATTACTTATTTTTACACAGAAACATAATGTGTGTCTTCACAATAACTGTAATGTAATAACAATACTAATAATGTAATGTAATAATTATTTAATTAACCCCGCTTTTATTCTGAAAGCAACCGGATGTCTTAAATTTGCTAGCTCTCTGGCAGGAAGTTCTAGATTTGCGAAAAGAACGGAGCCGTAGTGTGTAGCCTACACAGATTGTCACACAGCTGTGGCCTAATTAAAGGGAACTATGGTGCCATTTTCCAAGACGACCTGTGGGGGCGACATTTAGTCGAAAATATGGAAGCAAATGATATAGCTCATGTGACAGTGGCAATGATGAACGTGATCAGACCACAGTACAGTGGGATTTAAATACACCTCTGGCACTGCACTTATTTGAGACCAACGTCTAATTATTTATTTAGTTTAGTGAGAGATTAAAAGAACACAACTTATGATCAAAATAGTGTCACTGTTCTGCAGAAGAGAGAGTGAGGAGAGATATAGCAACATAATAGCAATCAAAAATCTACGGTCCAAGAAAGTTTAAATAGAGTGAATAAAGTTAGATAATTATAATAATTAAGTTGCAAGCTATAATTTCATGGTACAATTGTCCAGGGATAGAATCTACTGTATATAGCCTACTGTACTTTAAATAAACTCATTTATTGATGAACTTTTTTTACATTATTTTATTGTATTGGCATGCTCCATGCGTAACCCCATGCGTTACAATACAATACACCAACTGCAGAGGTCAAACTTTAAAATGTATTTGATTTAATTACAAAATCACAAGTTATTATGAATACAATCTACTCTTTTTCATGAGCCATAGCTTAATAGCAAATTTTCAAATATGAGCTCTATATAACCTTGACTTGGATAGCCTATAACTGACTTTGTCAGATATCATTGGATACGGCATCTGTCCACTGATTTCTTACAAGCTTTTCGAAGCTTGCATGCAGCTTTCACTATGGAGTTCCTTTTTTCAGCTTCAATTCTTGCTTTTTCCACAAACTCTATATTCAGCTGTGTCTCTGCATGTGTCTGAACCGGCCCTGGAGGGAATTGGTCCTTCAGCTTTTCCATCGCTATGAGTATCTCAGGTTTATTGAAGGTCAGAATCATTGTTTGCTCTTCCTGTATCGCTCCCTCTGCTTCTTGGAACAGCTCAGTGGTGTAGTGGCTTCTTCCGTTCCTTTCCGCCATCGACTCGATTTTCACCAGCAGCTCGGTGACCTGAGAGCGATCCTTGATGTCGTTGTTGAAGACATGATAGCGACCGTAACAATTTCCGATCAGTTCTTGTAGTTTTCGATTGTTTTTCAAAAAGTCTTCAACTGGTTCGCCTTTAAGCTGGTCACCACCAGTGAACAGAATGATGGTGTATTTGCTTGACATTTCACCAAATACCGTCTGAATCATTTCCACAGATTTCTGCTCCTCTTCTGTGAATCTTCCCAATCTGATCACAAGCAGGAACACATGGGGACCAGGAGCAGCAAAACAAAAACACTGTTGGATCTCTTCAATGATTTTTTCTTCACTAAAGTTGGTGTGAAACAATCCTGGTGTGTCAACAACAGACACCTTTCTACCTTGCCCTACTACACCTCTGATTTTCTGACACCTTTCTGTCTGAGATACGGCTGCAAGTGAAGATTTAAAGGCTTCAACACCCAGGATGGTGTTTCCAGTGGCGCTCTTTCCAACTCCAGTCTTTCCAACCATCACAATACGAACTTCTTCATCATTTGTTATGAGAGCTGGTGGATAAAAATGGTACGGTTATGGATGATTGTCAGAGGTTTCCAAAAAACATTGTTTAAATACTATTATATTAGTTATATACTGTGTACACACTGTGTGTGTGTGTGTGTGTGTGTGTGTGTGTGTGTGTGTGTGTGTGTGTGTGTGTGTGTGTGTGTGTGTGTGTGTGTGTGTGTGTGTGTGCGCGCGCGTGTGCGTGCGTGCGAGAGAGAGGGGCACATACCTTTTGAACTCATCATGTCTGTCTTGAAGTGTTACTCTGTGAGAGAGAGAGAGAGAGAGAGAGAGAGAGACTGTTAAATGCAATCTACAGCAACAGTTTTTCACATATTAAAATGAGGGGGAATTGTTTAAATCAGTTTAAATCAACACAATCTCAAACCAAAAATAATTAACGGCCATTATGACCTATTCCATCACTCACCTCACCTCACAAGAAAAGGAGAACTGATGACGAGACAATCGAGTACCACAGACGGAAAAAAAAGTCCAAATTTCAGACTGACCCCTCCACGAAAAGGCCTTGTTGTCCTGAACCCTTATCTATCATTTATATATTATGGATCAATAGTGTGGACTTAGACTGTTATTCGTCTGTGGTACTCAATCGTCCTGATTGTTTTGGTGGTTCTATGACTGTTTTGACAGCAGCGAGAACCTACAGTATCAGTGGATATAAGTGTAATAAGTAAGTTAACTATATAGAATAAAATCACACCCGTGTGAACTGAGTGGTGTAATGACGTAATGAAATCATGTCTGACGTAATGAAATCACACCCGGGTGAACAGGGTGAACATAGCAACCATGCTCATTTTTTCTGCACAGACTAACAAAGCCAGTTGTAGGAGTGGTTTACACCACTCAAAAATCATGTCTGACGTAATGAAATCACACCCGGGTGAACAGGGTGAACATAGCAACCATGCTCATTTTTTCTGCACTAACAAAGCCAGTTGTAGGAGTGGTTTACACCACTCAACAATATAGAAATACTCTGTTACAAGTAAAAGTCCCGAATCCAATATGTACTGTAACTTAAGTACGAAAGTATTGGCATCAAAATGTAAAGTATACCAACATGCAGAATGTCTCATTTCAACAATCTTCTGATAATAGCAGCTCTAAAAGCTCACAATGCATCACATCGCGATGCATTGTGAGCTTGTAGATCAGCTATTTTCAAATGGCCGAAATGTATGTAGGGTTGAAGTGGTTAATGTATGTTTTGTAATAATAATCTAAATCTACAAAGAAACTAGTAACTCAAGTTTTCAAATTAATGTAGTGGAGTAAAAGTACAACATTTGGGATGATTTGTGTGGTAATGAAGCAATGCTGTACACACATTATGGAATATACTGTAATTGTAATGCAGTCGTCCCAGTTTGACATTGTCCGCATGGATACATAGTACTTGATTAACTTACTACAACAAATCATATTTAGATTTTCAGTAATATTATATCAAGTTTCTATGAAGCAACAACAATTATAATACACCATTATCCTGGCCAAAAGATACAAGTCTGTAAGTGGACAGTAGGCTAGGCCTAATTATAAAGTATTATGATATTTGAAGTCTACAGTACATGCAATTGTTCATGTGTTTTAATTATAGCGGTGGTGGTTCAGGGGTAGAGTGCCTGGATGGTAACCGCAAGGTTGCCAGTTCAAACCCGGGCTCCCCCAGAGTTACTGTCGAAGTGTCCTTGAGCAAGACACTGAACCCCTAATTGCTCCCGATGTGCTAGTTGGTGCCACAATCTCTGTAAAGCGCCTTGGATAAAGGCGCTATATAAATGCACCATTTACCATTTACCATTTTATAGCTATGAAGCATTGTGAGTATTTATGAGTCCTCAACTCCTCATACAATGTTATAAGCATGTATTTTTGTTTAAACTTTTTGTAGGCATTATAGACATGGGTTTCATAGGAAGTGTCACCGTTTAGGTCACACTTTCCCATGTACATGTCACTAAAACTAAAAGACAAGAGTTCTCAGTATCATACCTGCTCCAATGTTGAAATCCTGATGTATAGGTCTACTCTGGACAGAGGAAGAATAAAGACAGCTGTGAAGAAGGACCAGCTCACTGACACATCTCTGCTGTCTCCCTGTCATTTTATATATTTCAGTCTGCAATCAGACTTCAGTGGGGTGGGGGGGAGTCAGCAGATCTATCTCGTTTACATAACGAGAGGCCATTCATTCATTCAAATATACCGTGATGAGATCATGTGACCGGATTAAGCAAAATTCAATCTGCACCACAGAGAAAAGGAATACAACAGCAAAGTAGGAATAGTGGGAAACGCCTTGTGACAGACACGCTCCATATATGGCCGTCTCCATATATGAATATCACGACACAGACCTCATCAAACCCTGGATACCCATACATGGAGAAGACTGGATCATTGCCTACTGTAGATCTGCATATATGGAGCCGGCCAGCAACTCTACATCTGACCTCAAACCTCAAAACCTTAGATCTTCATATATGGAGCTGACCGGTTCTGACGTTCCATATGTTGATCCTTCCTCTTCGATGTCTCCCTTTTGACTGATACCTGTCCATTCAAACTCTAGATGGCTCACCCCAAAGTTATTAGTGCAGCCACGCCAGGCAGCCAGAAAATGAAGGCCCGGCCCTACCTGGGCCCTCATCAAACCCTGTATGCCTACACTCAAGACACTGCCCCCGCTGCCACACTTAGATCTCCATATATAGAGCTGTCCTGTTCTGACAGTCTATATGTTGATCTGACCTCATCAAACCCTGTACACTCAAGACACGCTCCATATATGGCCACTACAGAATTCCTTCCATATGTTGATCTGACCCCCATGCCAAAGTGCCAGCACTCGCACAGCAGTCTGCTGTCACCCAGGCGTATGCGTGACAAAGATACAGAACTTTGCCATGGAAAAAGGTCTGTAGGAGATTTGTCCCCTAAGCCATTGTGAGTCGCAACATTAAACAAACTGCCCCGCCGATAGGTTCTGTACACAGCTGGGACCTTTACCACCTCTCTTAACTTGCGCAAGCAGAGCGAGCAAGTATTGCGGTTGGCTGTGTATTTGTGGTACTGTACTGTATGTATGTATGGTATGCATGGTAGGCCATGTATGGCCTACTTGTGTGCAAGGCGCAAATGGGCACCTCGACAGAGTGCATTTCTAGTTAAAGACTGCACAGTCAATTACAAATATCAAGTCAAAGGGCTTTATTAGCACGAGAAAACATACGTTAACATTGGTTCCCAGTTCGAACCTGGGCTCCTCCAGAGTTAGTGTCGAAGTGTCCTTGAGCCAGAATCTGAACCCCTAATTTCTCCCGATGTGCAGGTTGGTGCCTTGCATGGTTTCCTCCGGCATCGGTGTGTGTGAATGGGTGAATGACTGTATGCACAATCTCTGTAAAGCGCCTTGGATAAAAGGAGCTATATAAATGCACCATTTACCATTTTATTTACCATAGGTAAACCTATCATCAGTCTAGACTCTAGACAGTAGAAAATCAATTCCTATGAACAGAGGTCACTCAGTGCAGATAAATACACACAATGATTACTGTCTTTAAGGTGGTAGTGTTCCATTTGATATCCTCCTATCACAGCAGCGCGCAAATTTTGCCGCTGTGTTTGCACAGTGAAAAGCTGCCTCGTGGTGGTGCTATAACAGGCCGTTCTGGAAAATGTGGGGCAGAGGTTCATCGTTGGCATCCAGGGAGTGTGTGTGCAAAGTTTGGCATCGACCGGGTTAACGGTGCCGGAGATTAGCTGGTAACGGACGGACGGAAGGAAGGACGGACGGACACACACACACACACGGACGGAGTGCAAAACATACTCTCTCCCCATGCCTTCGGCCTGGTGGAGACAACTCTCCCCATGCCTTCGGCCTGGTGGAGACAAAAATGGTGCCGTTTACCACTTTTTCTCTGATTTGTAATGATTTAAAGAGGATCGATTGTCCAAAAACTACTTATTCTACTATATTCTATCCACTGATCCTATCATCCTGTTGGTCATATGCTTAAACACAAGTTAAAAATAGTTGTATTCGTCTGTAGAAGAGAGTGAGGAGAGATTCAAATAGCAACATCAACTAATACCAATCAAGCATCTACAAGAACGTTTAAATAGAGTGAATAAAGTTACATAATTATAATAATTTAGTTGCAAGCTATAATTTCATGGTTTGTACAGTGTGTGCCGCACAGTACCGGCAACATTTTCCAAGGATAAAATATATATAGCCTACTGCACTAAACATTACTTGATTGATTCATTTTATTTTACATTTTATGTTATTGTCTTGGACAAAAACTGTAGTACAACTGCAGACGTCAAACACTTTCATTTTAGTTAATTTTATTCCAAAATCACAAGTTATTTTAAATACAATCTTCTTTTTCATGCACTTGCAATTTGTCAAATATGAGCTCTATATAACTGTGATGTCGTGAAGTGGTCATGTGCCCGGATTAAGCAA
Organism: Electrona antarctica; assembly: GCF_951216825.1. Taxonomy (NCBI): domain Eukaryota; kingdom Metazoa; phylum Chordata; class Actinopteri; order Myctophiformes; family Myctophidae; genus Electrona; species Electrona antarctica. The sequence continues at coordinate 15,908,985 of NC_136809.1, read as the reverse complement.
AGTTCAATCAGTGCCACACAGATAGAAGGAAAACAACAGCAAAGTAGGAATAACACAATCAACAATTGACATAATCAAGGTCCCCCCCCCCCCCCCCCCCCCCCCCCCCCCTCTCTCTCTCTCTCTCTCTCTCTCTCTCTCTCTCTCTCTCTCTCTCTGTGGCCCAGGGGCCACATGCGGCCCCTGTCAGTTCAAGTAAATTAGTAAGTAAAGCAAGTAGTAGTCTCCGTGTGACAAAAAGGGCAGATCGGCTAATTACTTGCCCGAGTAACACAGAATACGTCCTCGTCTGTACACCACCTAAGCTTGATGAGATTGAAATAGAAAATTACTCAGTCATTAGAAATGACAGAAACAGGCATGGTGGTGGTGTGTGCATGTATATTCACCAAGATACTGAATACATTACTCGTACTGACTTGCAGCATGATGAAATTGAAACTGTGTGGGTTGAATTAATTTTCAAAAATGCTAAATCAGTATTAGTTGGCACCGTATATAGACCGCCTGACCAACTTGGGTTCTATGATATACTTGAGGGGTGCTTAGCTGGGGAGGAATGTGTAGAGAAAATCCTGATTGGCGACTACAATACAGACATGCATCGTAAGGAAGCACCTGTGTTTAAGTCATTCAGTCGGTTCTGTGATCTGCATAGTGTCAGTCAGCTAATTACCCAACCCACAAGAGTGTGTGATTCTACTCAAACTGTCATTGATCTCATTCTGACCTCGGACAAATCCAGAATCTCCAAGAAAGGGGTTATTGTATGTGGGCTTAGTGATCATTTTATGATTTTCTGTACCCGCAAAAAACAAAAACTAAAGTCTGGCTGTCACAAAATAGTCATATCTAGGGACCTCAAAACCTACTCTAGTGAGGCCTTTAACCTTGAACTGGAGAGTCTGGATTGGTCCGATGAGCTCAGGAGCTCACTAGTCGAAGAAGCATGGCTTGGCTTTAAAACCAAATTTACATAAGTACTAAACACCATGGCTCCTTTGAGAACCATCAGGGTCAAAACCCGCTCGGAGCCATGGATGAATTCGGACATACTGACTGCAATGAAAGCCAGAGACAGAAAATGCTCTGAACTTCTTAAATGCAAGTCAAAGCTAGCCAAACGCTTCGACAGTGATCTCCAAACCCAACTGGGCATCCTAAAAACCCAACGTAACAAGCTAATAAACAGTGTAACTGCCATGACCAAATCAGCCAAAAGTAACTTTATCAATGATAAAGCCGAGGAAAACAAAAACAATCCTCGGGAGCTCTGGAAGCTACTAAACAACCAACTAGGCTGTGGTCAGAAACTAAAAACCAGGTTTACAAACATAAACATCAAATCGAATAACACCCTCATCACTGACAAGCTTGATGTAGCCAACCACTTAAACATCTTCTTTACAAACATCGTAACAACGCTGGTTAACAAACTGCCCTCCCACTCTGGGCGTTTTGGTGTAGAGCACATCAAAGCCTTCTACAAAAACCTAGGTGTTTGTAAAGATGATTTTAAAATGGCAATGGTAACAACCGAGGAGGTACTTAAAAAACTGAGTGCCCTCCAACCCCACAAGGCCACTGGCCATGACAATATTCCCTCCAAATTTCTCAGAGACTCAGCCATTTCCATAGCTCCAATCATCACCCACATAGTAAACCTCTCCATCAAACAGGGACAGGTCCCCCAAGATTTTAAACTGGCCAAAGTAACCCCCCTGCACAAGAAAGGGAGTAAATTAGAACCCGGCAACTACCGCCCTATTTCTATTCTAAGCTCCACCTCGAAAGTGATGGAAAAAATAGTCTATGAACAGGTTGAAAAGTATCTTGCCACTAATAAATGAATGTACGAGTTCCAATCTGGTTTCAGAACATCCCACTCCACTGACACATGCCTCCTCTATTTGAGCGACCACATCAAACATGAGGTGGATGCTGGCAAATACTGCGGCATGGTCATGCTGGACCTCCAAAAGGCTTTTGACACTGTGAACCACTCCATACTGGTTAACAAGCTAAAAGCTATTGGTTTTTGGTTTTTGCAATCCTACCTGGAGGGGAGAGAACAGATGGTGGAGGTGAACGGAACACTGTCCCCCCCCTTCCCAGTGAGCTGTGGCGTTCCACAAGGAAGCATACTAGGGCTTTACTGTTCCTAATATATGTAAACAACATGACATCAGCTTGTGACTGCAACTTGTTCCTGTTCGCAGATGACTCAGCACTGCTGGTCTCGGACAGGAACAAACTGCATGTTGAAAAGACCCTCAGCTCTGAACTCGGTAGAATCTGCACCTGGCTCGCTGATAACAAACTATCCTTACAACTGGGAAAAACTGAATCCATTCTCTTCGGTTCAAATAGTAATCTCAGCAAGGCAGATGGCTTCTTGGTTAGAGTGGGTGACAATATTATCACACGAAAAGATGAAATTACCTACCTAGGTTCCATCCTGGAGGCTAATCTTTCCGGTGATAAAATGGCCACCAACGTAATCAAAAAAGTCAATCAAAGAACAAGATTCCTTTACAGGATCTCCTCACTGGTCAACAAAAACACCTTGAAGACCTTAACAGGAGCCCTTGTACAAGGTTTCTTTGACTATGCATGCACCTCAAAGGCCCTCAAAACAAGGCTCCAGACCTCCCAAAACAAACTGGTCAGGCTCCTACTTGGCCTCACCCCCCGAACCCACCTCACCCCTGCCCACTTTGACAGGCTGGAATGGCTTAGGGTCGACGACAGAGTACAGCATCTTGCAATGGGTCTGGTCCACAAGATTCGATACACCACCAAGATACCCATGTACCTGTCTAAATACTTCCTTAATGTTAACGAAGTCCACACCCACAACACCAGAGGGAGTGCAACAAACCATGTACAACCCAGATTCGGCACAAACAAGGGACTAAATTATTTTCGCTCCTATGCCACCAAAATGTGGAACGCCCTACCAACAGTCATTAAGACATGTGAATCCCTTGACTCCTTCAAAACCGTCCTCAAAGGGCACCTACGGACGGCTGCAATTCGAAACTGGCCCCCGTAAAATCTGAATCGCCCCCACCCCCCCCCCCCCCCCCTTTTCCCCTCACTGTATATGTTTCTTTTCCCTTTTTACCTCCTTTATGATGCATTCATGATCTGTTCTGTTCTTTGACTATATAGAAGTGTCTATTTGTACGTCTCTAAATGTTTTGATGAATTGAACATGGTGGACCCTAAACAAGTGTAATGCTTAATTGGGTCGTCCACTCACAGTTAACAGTCTTTGTATTGAGTTTGTGCTTGAAATGTACTGTAATTCTGCAAACTGTTAATAAATATTTAAATCAAATCAATCAATCAATCAATCGTTAAACTCACTTTGCCACACACACACACACACGCACACACACGCACGCACGCACGCACCCACGCACACAAAGGATGTAATCCATGATGATGATGATGATTAACAAGCATCCAATATCTCTTGCATGGCTCAAAGCTGCATTCCATCTGAAGTTGCCCGCCCCCTCTCCATCTCGCTCTCTCTCTCTCTCTCTCTCTCTCTCTCTTCAACAGAATAAGGATCAATACAAACAGATTTAACCTCTTCCATGCCATCTTTGGTTCTTCATTACTTCTCTTTTGCATCTCTTTCCTCTGTCCATCACCCCCTCCCCTCTGTACTGCCAGACCACTTACCACATAATCAAATCCAAGGTGTGTGTGAGTGCATGTGTGAGTGTGTGCGTACGTGCATGTGTACGCGTGCCTGCCTCCATTATGTGTGCGTGCACGTGTGTATGTGTGTATGTGTGTGTACTGCTACTGCCATCTTACCATTATATCTTATATATTTCCAATTGTCATACTCACTGTTTCACTCTGATGTTCTTAGCCCTGCTTGCCAGCATCTGTCTATCCATCCAACATTTTCAAATGTACAAAAACCTTTTGAATATAGCTGATCGGCTATTTTCAAATGGTCGAAATGTATATAGGACTGAAGTGGTTAATGTATGTTTTGTAATTATTATAAACATTTACAAAGTAACTAGTAACTAAAGTTTTATTGTAGTGCAATATTTGCAATATAAAAGTGCAATATTTGCCTCTGAAATGTAGTGTTGTATAGAAGTAAGATTACTGGAAATTGGAAATGCTCAAGTAAAGTACAAATACCTCAAAATTGTACTTAAGTAGCCTACAGTACTTGGGTAAATGTACTTATTTACTTTACACCACTGGATCTGTCCATATTGATGACATGATATAACTCTTGGCTGAATTTCCATGAAGTTTGCTGTGCACCTTCATGCTCCTCAGGTGATGATGAGCCCTACCTCAATAAATCCCTGCATGTGCAGATTGACATGAACCTTGCTTAACAGATGCTAGTTGGAAGAACATTTTTAGTTGACCCCATATCATCTAGTCTAGTGCCACCCTCTGGCAAAAGTCATTTTATATAATCTAATCTAATCTGATTCCAGTATGAACCCTATATAAATGGCTTTTCCTCTAGTGCCATCCAATTTCCAGTGCCCACAGCGAATGTGGGTAGTTTAGGAGTTAGAATAAATGCATTAATTCTAATAAAGCAATCAACGAAGCGCAGAACAAAGAATAGATTCATTAAATTATGTCTATGACCAGAGGGCACACTGAAAGTATATATATGACATCATCAGCTATATGTTTCCTGGCCATAGGGAGTTGTAGAAATATGAGCTGCACCACTAAGTACCATGCATGCGCTGTCATTAGTGATGTATAATGTGTTGTCTCTGTGTCAGCTACTGTAGACTCATACATGTCACGCATGGCCTGTGTGGTACCATAGAATAATAATAATGGATGGAATTGATTGCCAAGTACACTTTTCCCAGTCAGTTTGCCCGCTTCTCACAGCAAGGTTGCACTCTTCACACACAGGCACACAGCCACAGAGATCTCCAGCTATGTGCTATGTCAAATGCATCCAGGCTGACAACAAGCCATCGTTACATAGCCGACACAGCAACACACGTCTAAAATTGAGGACTTCCGTTTGACAACACAGCAACAATTGCATCGTTCCCAAGTAGGCCGGTGGCCGACTGCGACGGGCACATACAGGTCAAGTTACAATATTATTTGTCACTAGTATATCTGGAGATGATCTCTCTTCCATTGAGCAATTAAGACACTGGTGACAGCGTGACGGGTAGGCCTATGACACAACTACAGTACCTATGGTTGTAAAGTCGTATTGCACAAACAATTTACATTACAATTTAGGCATTTAGCAGATGCTCTTAATCCAGAGTGATTTACATTAAGCAAGAACAAAAAACATGGCAATACGTAATATACATAAAAAAGTAGTTATATCATGAATCATACGTAAGCTAAGAACGTAACATAATGAAACGATGCATATATACTATAGGCTATATAGTGCTACTGTATGTCTACATAAAATGATATATAAGTCTGCATAAAATCCTATCTACGTCTACATAAAATGCAGACTCAACTCACTGCAGATGCTGGCCGTACGAGAGACCAGCTATAGGATTCGAGTTAATATTCTGACGCTCGGACAACTCAGAATTTTCACTTGCTCTGAATTACTTAATAATGACCAGAAAGCACTCAAGGTTGTGCTCCAGTGCTCTCAGTCAGAATGTATACTTACTAAGGCACACCATATGTTTATGGATGTTATTTTGTTTCTTTGACTGATTTTATGACTGCACGTCATTAATGTCTGTGTAAATCATTCTCATAGACAACAGCTAAAGTTTTCAAACTATATTGTGAGGCATTATCTGCTCTCTCAGCACATTGCAGATGGGCAGCAAAGAGTGTGCAGTCTAGAGAGGAGACAGGAGTTGGACCAGAACTCACAATGTTGCAGTTTCTTTGTTTTATCCACAAACAGACAGGGTCTGTCTGTGAATCTCAATTACATCAATATTGTGCAATTTGTAATCCAAGCCAAGGCTCTAAAAAATGTTTTATTTGAATGTTCTAGTGGCAAAGATGTGTATAAATCTATGAAAATGTATCCTATAAAATGTAAAAAGGTATTTTGGTGTGATTCGACTGAGCTCTTGCAAAATTATAGGAGCCATATTATGGCGCAGACAAAAAACATAACCATTTCCTCCTCAAGTCACTGCTCGATGGGTTTATAGGCCATGTATTGCCTTTATTATGATACAAGCTTAATTTTTAGCAACGTTTCTCCATCTCACCCGACACCCATCATGAAGTCCATGGGAAAGCTTGTGCTCTCCAGTCCAACATTACCTAGTCTGATGAGACACCCATCATGAAGTCCATGGGAAAGCTTGTGCTCTCCAGTCCAACATTACCTAGTCTGATGAGACACCCATCATGAAGTCCATGGGAAAGCTTGTGCTCTCCAGTCCAACAGTACCTAGTCTGATGAGACACCCATCATGAAGTCCATGGGAAAGCTTGTGCTCTCCAGTCCAACAGTACCTAGTCTGATGAGACACCCATCATGAAGTCCATGGGAAAGCTTGTGCTCTCCAGTCCAACATTACACCCATCAACATTACCTAGTCTGATGAGACACCCATCATGAAGTCCATGGGAAAGCTTGTGCTCTCCAGTCCAACATTACCTACTGTAGTCTGCTTGCTGTCTTTAGTTTAGCCTAGTCCAGAGTCTGACCAAAGATTTGTGATGAGACAAAACTGTATTAAGCAGTTTTTTTATTTATACTTCATCATATGACAGAAATCGCTGAATCTATACAATGCGTTGTGAGCTAATTCAGATTATAGATGGGCAATTTTATTTTATTCATATAATATTATAATATAATTTACATATGTGCCACCCCAAAATATACATATATATGCCACCCCAGTTGACTCCATTGGGGTGGCAACTGGGGTGGCAAGGACTTGTTAGTTAATGTGGTTAAGTGTATACGATGCAGTTCATGTGGTTAGTGAGGTTATGGTTAGGGTTAGGGATTGGGTTAGTTATAATGGGGCCAGGCAGTCGGTCAGTCATAGACATGTTCTCAACATGCTTCGGAACAGAGAGGAAAACAACAACATGCATGGACATTAACCTTTAATTGAGTTCCGGTGTCTGCAACTACAGTAGTATGACCTTGGCCTTTCTTAATGGCCATGCAGCCAAATGGACGCTTCCATTTGTACATTCTTACTCTCTATACATTTTCTAGAACATTTTGTTAATTTAACAAGAGCGGCGTGATAATTTAAATGCAGGAGTTCGACTCACAGCATGTAGCACTGTAGCAGTGATGTGAGAAAGAAGTATAACTATACTTCAAGTTCAAGTACTCAAGTGCTGACATTTTATTTTACCATTGAGCCAATAGAGCCAGCCTGCTTGCTCAGGGGAGGAATTGAATCATCAGGTGAAATTCGTATGAGATCCTAGGTGTCTATGTGAGACATGACCTTTGACACGATCTAAATGTCTCAATTGAAGAACAGGTAGACAAAATACAACCATTTCCACCAACGAGTCTTACTTCTATCTGTGTAAACTAATAATTAAGTCAAGTTAAAGTAGGAAAACCTGTAGTATTTTTCCTGGTATGGATCTGCAAGGAGTCTAGCCAATAGAAGAGGGTCTGTCTGTATTCCTGTCTGTATTTCGATAATCTTGCAACAGCTTGACCGATCGGCCCCAAATGTGTTATGCACATTGCCCCACACACGTATTATACTTTTGTTTTTGTTTTTAATTTAATACATTTTATTATGGAACTCAACTCTGATCGGGCAGAAACCGTGACCACGGTCAAGCCAATTAAGCGTTGCAGTGCAAAGTGATTTCCAAGTTCATGATGGAGAGCTGCTCTCTGGAGTCTACTAACCATAACAGACTATGGCGTCTGTGTGTGTGTGTGTGTGTGTGTGTGTGTGTGTGTGTGTGTGTGTGTGTGTGTGTGTGTGTGTGTGTGTGTGATCAGTTCTCTCTCCAACCCGGTTTTTCATTTCCCCACTTAGCCACAGAGAGAGAGAGAGAGAGGGGGGGGGGGGGGGGGAGGGGGGACAGAGAGAGAGAGATAGAGGGGAAAGATATATCAGAAATGCATCATTGTCTAATGTACAGATGACTTGACCCAGAGCTCTCTATGTCACCATTTCCTCACTTTCATCCAATCACAGTCCATCATTGTCGATGACTTCATGTCATACAGTAAGTGACCATTCCAGGGCCCTATACTCACATACTGTACCCTCCAGTTCACTTGTTAGGATGGAACCCTCATTGCATTAGTGTGAAATTTCACCCCCTTAGATATTGCTTGTGTGCATGTGTGTGTGTGCATGTGCGTGTGTGCGTGCGTGCTGCGTGCATGTGTGTGTGAGAGAGCATGAGTGCGTGAGAGTATATGAGTGCAGCGTGCATGTGTCGGCTTATGGGTAATTTATGAGTGCTTATGTGCACGTGTGTGTGTGTGTTTGAAGAATAATTCATCATGTAAGAAAAGAAAAAAAACCTGCAAAGAGTGAGAGTGAAAGAAAGAAACAGAGAGAGACCAATTGACAGATATGGGGGGGGGGGGGGGGTGTATAGGAAGGGAGGGGGAGGGAGGAAGGGCAAAACTGGGAGATAAGAGATATGATGGTACGATAATAAGAAGGAGTTGAGAGGAGGTTGTTCGCTTGCAAGAGGCTGAACTTCAACATCATCAGCTGGAGGCACAAGTCCTGAGAAGAAGCGATGCATACAGCCTCTCTTTTTTTTAATGCGTGTATAGGAACTCTGGGACATTTGAAAGCTGCTGCCTTCTGAGGAAAAATAAGGAATATTGAATGTTTTGGAACACTGGTATTATTTATTTTATAGAAAATAAAACAGCAGAAATGCACATTACGCCGAAGGTTTTCATAGGCGTCCAGATAATTTGGGGGAAATAGCTAAAGAAATTATGAAGAGGCCGGAAAACAAGGATTCTTCAAGAGGATTTCTCAAACGCACACTGCTTGCTATTATGTGGTCGTTCATCACAAACTTCTTCACTTATGAGACCACCAAGTCCGTGGTGGTGAAGAGTTGGACCATCGGCATCATTAACCGCGTCGTTCAACTGCTCATCATCACCTACTTTATCGGGTCAGTAGCTGCTTCCTCCTCCAAAAGGCATGTTTTTAACAGAATTATTACAAAACTAAGTAAAGTTCTGTATAGCCTACTTGAAGTCAGTCATACTGTAATAATAATCAGGGCTCGACTTACTGGGGGGAGTATAGATCTGTTTTTGATATACCTCCTCTGGGCATTCATGGTCATTCACTGCAGTGGAGGTATATTTTATCCCTGTTTAAACCCTGACAGGCTGAATTAAATACATGAATTTCCTTGATCTATACATTATATAATATCAGTGTATTAATGTGTATAATAACAATTGTATTGTTTTATTCTTCGTCAGAATTTGTCAAAAAGCAAATCTAACTAAATCTAATAATGATACATTTTAATTTGTATAGTCCTTTATTTGTATCTAGACACATTCCATAATATGGAATATGGAATAAAAACAACAGGAACATAGTGTGGTGTAACAGTGATGGTATACATAGTATCCGTCTCATGAGGTATACTGGACCCTCTGGCACCATAGAATGCAGTCTGTTTACAATAACATATAGGCTACACTATACAGGAAGGTGAGTTTCAGCTTCACCCAGCTGATGACTGCTCAGGTGGTTGTGATGAGCACTCAGTGGGGAGCTGTTAGGGGTTAAATGTCTTGCTCAGGGACACTTCCATGTGGGCTGGAAGGCTGAACCGGTGACCTTCTGCATGATGATGGCATCGTGTCTGTATGTCAACTGTATGTAACAATGCTCTGCCTTAAAAGTTAAAAGGCACTTCATAACTGTCGGTTTTCCTATTACCAACCTGACTGCACTGGCAGTTTTTGTGTACTTTGTACAAGGTATTCCTGTACTTCTGATTATGTGGACATAAATACATATTTCAATGTGTGTGTGTGTGTGTGTGTGTGCGTGCGTGCGTGCGTGCGTGCGTGCGTGCGTGCGTGCGTGCGTGTGTGCGTGTGCATGTGTGTGCGTGCCAGGTGGGTGTTTCTCCACGAGAAGGCCTACCAGGTGAGGGACACTGCCATAGAGTCTTCAGTGATGACCAAGGTCAAAGGATTTGGAATCTACAACAATAGAGTCATGGATGTTGCAGACTACGTCACCCCTCAAGAGGTAGTTTGTGTGTGTGTGTGTGTGTGTGTGTGTGTGTGTGTGTGTGTGTGTGTGTGTGTGTACAGTATGTACAGTTGGGTGCCACCGATATTGTCCCTTATCATTTGACCCATTTAGGCCTGACCTCAACATTTTAAAAAATCCTTCTAAATCCTCCAGTTTTCTGAAATAAATATTTTCACGATTTTTCAAAAATAGCAGACCTACAAGCTCGTAGCACGCCACTCGGTGGCGCGATATGAGCTTGTAGATCTGCTATTTTTCAATAGCTAAATTATAACATAATGTTTAAAACACCAAAAGGGGTTCCCGCCCAAAATGGGTTAACTGTCCTTTTGCGCAGATCACGCAAACCTCAGCAAAAAGAAAAGGACAATATCGATGGCCTCCAACTGTATGTACAGTAATGTGCATACTTGCGGCCAGTGTGGTCAGATGGGTGGGCAGAAACGATTTTCAATCCCAGAAAGGGCTGGAAACCACTATGTTACAGGATGATTTCTCACATACAGCGGGATGGATGGATGTTGACATAAATATGTGGTGTTGGATTGGATTAATATGGATTATGTGTTCCACAGGGAGCCTCTGTTTTCTGCATCATCACCAAATTCATCACCACAGAAAACCAAGTACAAGGATACTGCCCTGAGGTACTCTCACAGTCCTAATACAAGTATTACTGTCACTGCCATAACTCCTACAACAAAAGGACATGACACACTGTAAGTGTCGGTGACGTGCACAAAGAGAGAGAGAGAGAGAGAGAGAAAAAAAAGAAAGTGGTTACCTTTCTGAGTTGATCCAACTCATTTCAGGTCTGTGTCTCGCATAACGCGTTGACACTCCAAAATGGAACGGAGCTCTGAGAGTCCACTTGATGGTTAGCTACAGCCGAACCCCGCTGTAAACGTTGATAATGCGCAATGTTTTAAAACAGTCCCTATAGAGGCCCGGACGGTTAGCTCAACCGTCTGGGCACCTAGGCTGCCAAGCCAGCCTGACGGCGTGCCGTGGGTTCGACTCCCGATCCCGACGGCCTTTGCCGCGTGTCACCCCCCATCTCTCTCCCCATTTCCTGTCAGTCTACTTTCAACCTATCAATAGAGGCAGAAAAAGCCTTAAAAAAAACAGTGACAAGAGCATAAGCCCCTTGAGTTGCAGCAACACGTTTTAGAGGGGGTCCCATGACGCTTGCAGTGAGGGACTGCACTGTCACTGCTGTCACTGCCAACAGCACAATATACTACTGGTTCTCAAATGTGGGTCCGTGAAGGGATTCCAGGGGGCGTCCCCGGGCAAAATTAGCATTGAAATCAGTTCGACCGCTTTAACCCAATATACGTATAGCCTATACGTCAGATATGTAGAAGTAGCAGATATATATATAGGCTACAAATTAACTCACAGCGTGACGCGATTCGACGTGTTGTAGCAGATCAAAGAAATTGAAAAAAGTGATATATTTTAGTGACATTTTAACAATACAAACCCCCATGTGAAAATGTTGTGTGCCTGTCTGTGGGAGCCACAGGCACAAAACCCACATTTTGTTTTGTTTTGTTTGTTTGTTTGTGTGTGTGTGTGTGCGTGCGTGCGTGCGTGCGTGCGTGCGTGCGTGCGTGCGTGCGTGCATGTACACTACACATTTTGTTTGAGACAGAGTGAGATGAAATTCAGGTGTACTCATGACAACAACTGCACCAAGTACCTGGACAAAGCGGGAGGATATGGTAAGATTCTTCTCTGCTCTCTTTCTTCCCTTTCCTCCCTCCTGTTCTCATGTTCTCTCCTCCTGTCTCTCAAAACATGATACAGCACCCCCAAATATATTTTTAAAACACTTGCCAATGTTATCTATAGCTTTATAGATAACACAACGTTCATATATATATTGTAGATATATATATATAGTTATACATAATTTTAAATAAACTAAAACGTTTACCTTAAAAGTGATTGTGATACCGATATATAGAAACTTAAATTGTACTATGTTAGTTCCAAACCGGAACACAATCCATCGATTGATCATTAAAAAATCACACCCGTGTGAACTGAGTGGTGTAAGGTCTTATATAGACTGATCAGCTGTGGTCTGACGTAATGTCTGACGTAATGAAATCACACCCGTGTGAACTGGGTGACCATAGCAACCGTGCTCATTTTTTGAGCACAGACAGACAGACTAACAAAGCCAGTTGTAGGAGTGGTTTACACCACTCAAAAATGATAATGCACACGGCCCACCCACTGACCACCCACTTGTGGCCAGTGGTCAGATGGGTATAGGCTGAAAACGCTTTCAAGATTTTCAAGTGGATGTGGGTCCTCCTGATGTGGCAGTTTTTGCACTGAACTAACGCGTGAGAAATACAAAGATGAGCGAAAGACTGTCTTAATAGATGATGTTTATTAACGTGACCACAGATGCTGGTTCCCCCAACCACACAGGCACGTATCCAAAAGCTTAATGTCAGAATACAGGAGGCACAGTTCATATAGCGTTAGTCCCGCCCACAAGGTGGACCCCGAGAGATGGGTCTCAGACAGGCCCCCGGAGACGGGAACACAGACAGAATAACAAGCTCACAGAGATGGAAGAACCATTTGCTTACAAGGAAGGGGGGTGGGGGGGGAACAGGTGAGAAGGGGGTTCCAAGTCACCAGAGCCAAAGTGTCAGACACACTGTGTTCTCACAGCAGGGATGAAAGCTTCAAAGTCAGGGTGTATAGACTAACTATCAATGTATGTAAATGACCTTTTGGTCAGATGGGAAATTCCTCGTCAAATCCCTCCTTTTGTTAATTAAACAACAACTTAATTTAACAATAATTGTGAATTTTCCATCAATATCAAAATAATACATCATAATATCACATTTGAAGAAAATACATAGTAAGTGAAATGGTTTAAGCAAAAGAATGACACAAAGCCCTAAGCATACAGCAATACCCATCATGATCTACACATCAAAGGGATCGTAGGCTGGATTTCCGGGTTCAATAATTTGGATCAGTTGGTACTGTACCAACTGGCCATGGATTAAATGACTTACACACTTTCTCATTAAAGGGACAATGCAACAGATAAAACAGAAAACAAAATCATATAACCAAATAAACCAAAAACCCTAAAAATGATACTAATACAGTACCCTGTTGAATTCATTTGACCTGTATTAGCACAGCAAAATATAACATAACAGATAAACAGAAAACAAAATCATATATTTCAAACAATATTTTCTTTCCAGATGAGAAACGATTTTCCCATGACGCAAACTGTCCAACACGCGTTAAGAGTCCACCGTCAAGTGATTCTCCCCACTTTTTTTTTTTTTTTTTCTTTTTTTTAATTGGGCCGTCTGATAGGGGGAGGTGTATGTGTGTGTGTGTGTGTGTGTGTGTGTGTGTGTGTGTGTGTGTGTGTGTGTGTGTGTGTGTGTAGGACAGTCCTCCAGGGGGGGTGTGTGTGTGTGTGTGTGTGTGTGTGTGTGTGTGTGCAATGGGTGCATAACCTGGACTGGCGATTGTATTCTTGTCTGGAAGCGCTGTCCCTCATCGGCCCCAGTTATCCTGTCCACCAGTCCCTGCCAGCCGGTGCCCATAATCCTCTTCGTCCCTTCGGTCTCTGCTGGCTCCCTCTGATGAATGGTAGGCTTGATCGTCATAATAGCCTGGCTCTGATGAATGGTAGGCTTGATCGTCATAATAGCCTGGCTCTGATGAATGGTAGGCTTGATCGTCATAATAGCCTCTACTGTCGTCATATGGTGTCTCCTGCTGTCGTTCTTCTTTGTCTGTTGACAGCGTAGTGACAGCACTAATCATGGCAAGTTGGAGGGCTTCGGTCTTTTCTTGATCCTGTTTCTTCTCTTTTTCGTTCATGTCGTTTTCGACTTCCTCTGCATGAGTTGCGTGCCTGAGGATGTCGGCCGGATCAGCTGTTCTGTAGCCAATGAGAGATTGTTTCACACGCTTAGAGAGTTTTTCATGCATGTTGCTTATTAGCTGACTGACCAGGAAGGCTTTGGCAAATGGGTCGTTCGGATCTTTTCCCCCTCCGTGGGTGAGTATGGCTTCCTCCAGGCGGTGGTGGAACTGACTGACCGTTTCATCTCTGCCCTGCTTACAGTTGTGCACTTCAGTCAGATTTAATATCGTTGGGAAGAGTGTCATAATCTTCTCACAAACTGTATCCACAGCAGTGATGTATCTGTAATTGTTCTCAAATTGTACATGGACGGGCCTCTCATCTTGATATGTTTGGGCAACATCTAGGACTGCTTGCATTTCGGAAGGTTCCATGTTCTTGGCACAGATGTCAAGTACCTCTTTCATGGTAGGTCTGTATGTACGACAAAAAGCCTGTAGTTCTTGAGTCCAGCGGCGTCCTCCCACTTCATTGGGCTTCTTTAGTGTAGCGGCATATTGGGATATGTCGTCTGGGGACCATAAGCGTTGTACCATCATTACGTCGCCGTACGGGTTGGCTACTTCTACCATTGGACATTGCATGTCAGCTGCCTGTATTATGTTGTCTTCCTCTTCATCCATCCATGGGTCAGAATAAAGTTCATTTGAGGTGGGCGTGTTGCCTGGCAGATGATAAAACCGTGGCGCCCCCTGTGCACGTGTTACTGCCCCAGGCCTTCTTCTTCCCTGCCCATATGACAGTGTGTTGTCCTGGGTGATGGCGATATTCTTGTGACGAGCCGCTGTCTCCCCGTTGTGAATAGGGGTGGACCGATATACTGGTGGGGGCAAGGTCTTCTGTCTTGTCGATGCGGGAACTGGAGTTGTTGGCTGTGCTGTGTTTGTATTGTTACCGTTGCCCAGCTCTGGGTTAGAAATGTCAGTGTAGGATGGACGTTGGTTATTATTGGTGTCATTGGCTTGAGTGGAGTTCATGTTGCCTTCTTTGCGTTGAACTTCTTCCAATAGGGTGAGCATAGCAGACACCAGGGATGGCGTCGGAGCGGAGGGGGGCTGTGGGTTTCCCAGAGAGGAGGGTTGAATGTTCTGGGGGGGGGTGGGGTGCGAGCTTGCAGTGAGATCAGAAGGTGTGAGGAGAGCAGTCTGTAGACAGGGGGGTTGACTGCTCTGTGGGGGTTGCGGGCTTGTGGTGAGATCAGAAGGTGTGAGGAGAGCAGTGACGTTTCGGCTGGTAGACGTCGGGGGTTGACTGGCTGGCATAGGAGGGCAGTCGAGGCCGATTTGGGATGGCGCCTGCAGAGAAGGATAAAAAATAGAATTCTGCGAATATTTGGGCCCTGAAGCGATATATGGAGGAGGAGCCTGTGGTTGGCTCTCCTCCTCCATTAAAGAATCTATGTCTGGCAGTTCTTTCATATGACTCTCCCGTTGTCTGTACTGTGCTTCCTCCATCCACATTGAAAATACTTTTTTGTTCAGGTCACATTTGTCAAGTTTGGATGTTTTTACTGTCTTTTTCTGTCTCATTTTCTTCTCAGCTTTTTTTAGTAGTTTATCTAATTCAAGCAATTTTCCCACACTTAAAGAGCCTTGCTCCGGAAACCCCATTTGTTTCCACTCATCAAGACAGTCTAACGCTCCTAGGCCATATTTCGCAACCATATCGCGCATTAGAGAAGACCACCTTTCTCTGTCCTCTGGGAGTGCGACTGCACTTTTTTTATTACCCATATTTAATTACTGCTATGTACTTTTTCAATAGTTTATCACAATCACTGAGACAGTAAAATGCTCCTAGACTATTTACTAGTATTTTCCCACCATGTTAATCTGTCACCTGTCCCTGTTCTCTGGGACCGGCACACTTTTCTCTCAGTACACAGCAATGTGGACTGTCTAGTCTTAAGTAACACGGTGTCTTTTTGTTACAATTTTGACTGCAATGTAACACGGTATCGTTATGCTACTATGTGAGGACAAAATGTCTTTATGTTGTTTTATACAACAAGGTATCTTATGTTTTCCCACAGAGTAACAAGGTGTCGTTGTGTTACAAACTTGACTTCATGCAACTATCTTTATGCTATTTTGTGAGGACAACAAATGTCTTTATGTTGTTTTATACAACAAGGTATCTTTGTTGTTTCCACAGATTAACAAGGTGTCGTTGTTTTTCAAAACATGCAACTATCTTTGTGCTATTCTGTGAGGACAGCAAAATGTCTTTATGCTGCTTGTGCAACAAGATATCTTTTGCTGTTTCCACAGTGTAACAAGGTGTCGTTGTGTTATTTAATGCAAGGTCGTTTTCTGTCCACTAGGCTAGATTTACACAATAGATAGGCTGGCAAAATATGGTCTTAGAATTTAGCATACTTAATTAAACCCTTTAAAAATGTAGCACTTCAATTGTCAGGAATATGTTTGGAAATTGGAAATTTCTCACCGTTTCAGTGTAGCCAACTAGCCACGGGTTTTTTTAAATCCAGGCGCTGAACTCCGTAGATCGCAGCCGCGGATTTCCTGTTGATCTCTGTCCTTTTTGAGCGTTGATGTGATGGACAATCGTGGCTTGATCTCCCGGAGCTCAGACATCGCTGGATCCCACTTCTAGACACCAAATTGATGTGGCAGTTTTTGCACTGAACTAACGCGTGAGAAATACAAAGATGAGCGAAAGACTGTCTTAATAGATGATGTTTATTAACGTGACCACAGATGCTGGTTCCCCCAACCACACAGGCACGTATCCAAAAGCTTAATGTCAGAATACAGGAGGCAAAGTTCATATAGCGTTAGTCCCGCCCACAAGGTGGACCCCGAGAGATGGGTCTCAGACAGGCCCCCGGAGACGGGAACACAGACAGAATAACAAGCTCACAGAGATGGAAGAACCATTTGCTTACAAGGAAGGGGGGTGGGGGGGGAACAGGTGAGAAGGGGGTTCCAAGTCACCAGAGCCAAAGTGTCAGACACACTGTGTTCTCACAGCAGGGATGAAAGCTTCAAAGTCAGGGTGTATAGACTAACTATCAATGTATGTAAATGACCTTTTGGTCAGATGGGAAATTCCTCGTCACTCCTTATCCAGAAAAGGCTGGAAACCAGCTGTGTTACAGGTTGATTTCTCAGTATTTTATTGCTCTTCCTTCTTCCTCTCGTCAGGTTTTGGGACAGGGAGGTGTGTTCGTTTTGATGACTCCATGAAAACGTGTGAGATGAGAGGCTGGTGCCCCGCTGAGATCGACTACATAAAGACGTGAGAAATCAAAGTGTGTGTGCGTGCGTGCGTGCGTGCGTGAGTGCGTGCGTGCGTGCGTGCGTGTGTGCGTGAGTGAGACAGAGAGACAGAGAGCATGAGAGAGAGAGAGAGACACAAACACATCACACAGCCACAATCAAGTTGCGATAAGTTGTTTTAAGCACTATGTAGTCACCTCATTTCAATACAGCATGAACATCTCATTTACTAGAAATCACAAGGAACTTTTATTGTATTGTATTTTTGCTTTGTTCTATTGTATTGCTGTATTCCCGCGGCCTGCTTGTAAAACTCCCTTGTAAAACGGCCATCTCAATGGGACTTACCTCATTATATATAGGAGGCATTATAATAAAATGAACTGAATAAATGTTGTAGTATACAAAAATATATATGATGCATGATTCGGTATTATGGCTGTGAATAAACAATGACAGTATTGACACTTGAGTATGATTATTTAAGAATCGGGCTATTGACCAGAGAATGAGTGCGCGCATTCTCTGGTCCAGCTGGGACTGAGACACACCTCTTGTAGTATATATCCGTTTGATCATGTATTCTCTCTTCCTCAGTGAACCTATGATGGAGGTGGAGAATTTCACCATCTTCATCAAGAACAGCATCCGCTTCCCACTCTTCAGTTTCACCAAGTAGGGATGATGATGACTCAATGATTTCAATGTATACAAAGATCTTTATTCAGCCTTTGTTAAGTGTGTGTGTGTGTGTGTGTGTGTGTGTGTGTGTGTGTGTGTGTGTGTGTGTGTGTGTGTGTGTGTGTGTGTGTGTGTGTGTGTGTGTGTGTGTGTGTGTGTGTACGTGCGCACGTGCAGAGGGAACTTCCTGCCCACCATCACAGACAGCTACATCAAGTCATGTAACTATGACCATGAGAACAACACCTACTGTCCTATCTTCAAAGTGGGAGATGTGGTCCGCTACGCAGAGCAGAACTTCACCAAACTGGCACTCAAGGTGGACACACACGCATGCACCCACCCACCCACATAAGCGATTACAACCCTGAAACACATACACCTCGAGGGTGGAAATGTACCAGAGTAAATTGTACACATTTGGTTCCTTTTGTACACTCTCAGAGTTACACACACATATGGTGCCACTTGTAACCCACTCAAGGACACTTTGAGACCCACTGGTGGTGTTTCCAGTGAGCCAACATGCACAATAGCAGCACCCTGGTCCCTGACTCTGTTTGACCAGAATAGAACAGAGCCTTCATTAGTATCATCGGTAACACCTGTGAAGGAAGTAGGGAAGGGGCCCAAGTTCTTTCCAAAATGGTGTGTGCGCATAGAGCCAAGGGGCCAGTGAGGCTATTCAACGTTGAAGCTCTCCTCCCTAGTGGTAGGAGGAGGGACTACAGGCGGACCCGTGGATTCATGACCGGGAAACCCCGTGCAGCTGGGCTTTAACATTGAGCGCTCGGTTGCACTTCCGCATTTGACCACCAAAATTTGGTGGTCAAATGCGGAAGTAGACGTTCTGAGACGGTACTTCCGGCAGTCTTCCGGGTGCTTCAAAACGCCACTGAGCAACTTCCACTGACATGAATAGCTGGGGGGGCGGAGCTTCGCGCCAGTTCAGTCTCTATCCTTTTATTAGTACAGCGGATTACCAAAAAATTGTGCACTTTTTCAAAAAAGCATGAAACTTTTACCATAGTTAGATGATACCATGAGGTGTATTTTCAGATGTGGAGTCAAGTCAGATTTGACCCCTGAGGCCCGGTAGAGCATAATATGTGACCAATACCCATAACATCCTATATAAGGCAAAAAAGTCCAAATTTCATCATTCTTTAAGTAGCATGTGACATATGAAACTAGGGTGATTTCATGATGCTGAATCCATTCCAAGCATTAGTTTTGCAAAAAAACACTCATTGGGCTAAAAACGGCCAATGCCGTCATCACAAATTGATGATGCCAGCACATTTGGGCAAGTGGGCATGGCCGTTTTAAGCCCAATGAGTGTTTTTTTGCAAAACTAATGCTTGGAATGGATTCAGAATCATGCAAACACCCTAGTTTCATATGTCACATGCTACTTAAAGAATGATGAAATTTGGACTTTTTTGCCTTATATAGGATGTTATGGGTATTGGTCACATATTATGCTCTACCGGGCCTCAGGGGTCAAATCTGACTTGACTCCACATCTGAAAATACACCTCATGATATCATCTAACTATGGTAGAAGTTTCATGCTTTTTTGAAAAAGTGCACAATACCTCTTGTATTGGGGTATAAGCCGCTGTACTATATATACACTCTATGGCATAGAGCCCATTCAACTCAGTTGAGGGTTAAGTATTTCACTCAGGGACACCTCGACTTTGGGAGGCTTGAACCTGAGACCTTTTGTTTCTCAGGCAGCCTCTCTACCATTCAGCTATGGCTGCCCCTATTCTGCCCCTATTCTGTGTCATTCTGTGCCATTCTGTGTCATTCCGTGTCACTCCCAGGGAGGAGTGATAGGGATAAAGATCTCGTGGATGTGCGACCTGGATAGAGATGAGAATGAGTGTAGCCCGTCCTACTCTTTCACCCGGCTGGACGCCATGTCACAGAAGAATGCCGTCTCTCCTGGCTACAATTTCAGGTATTCATTTGTTTGACAGTAAATTGGGCCCTAAAATGTGTCACTGGCCCACTGTCATGAACCTTTGATAAGTAGTTCATGAAAACGTACTATTATGCTATAAAAATCACACTTGTGGAAGTGAGGGGCACACTTATCATCATACATCATCATACATCACATTCCGTGCTCGGCCAATCAACCGACGGTGGACAACGTAAACCTATACATCTGGATGCTGGTGCATCGTTGCTCTGATCCACAGCAAACCTGGCACAAACACTGTCTGGGGGTTTGCCATCAGAATAACCATGCATACCAGGGGCCACGTCTGGCCCACAGGGGCTCAATCAGGGCCCTCTGGGTGCCACAGTCACCCAATCCACACCCAATAGTGACACGGTGACACCAGAGGCCATGCATGTTTTTTAACCCCCCTGAGGGTTCCCAAGGGCCACAGGCACACCATTGCTACAATCCACACCACACTGGGCACAAACACTGTTCAAGGAACTTGCTTGAGAATAGTCACACAAAACCTAAATTGCACACATATGGGGCACTACAGCAGGGTTTAACACCTGGCCTCTGTGACAATTGCTCTGATCAGTACAATATGAGTCATGGGTTTAAAACACTAGCGTCCCTGACTCCCTACTATTCTAGGCATTTCATAAACAATTTGCAAAGATAGAACATTCTGCTAAAAATAGCAGACTTACAAGCTCACAGCTCTACACCTGGGCTGGCCAGGTTTCATAAAGTATTAACCATTATTAGATAATTCATAAAAGTAAACATATATTGTTCGTCTTCACACTGTGTAATGAGTGCTTTGGTTTCCTCTGCACATAGGTTTGCTAAATACTATAAGATGGACAATGGGACTGACTATCGTACACTGGTCAAAGCCTATGCTATCAGGTTTGATGTACTAGTCTATGGAAATGTGAGTATGCCTAATTTATCATTTTAGTTCAACAACACTTTGTGTCTTCTGACATTTTTTCATCACAACATAGAGAGTTTAGTGTTTTGTTGTGCCAATGAGACTGAAGTTGTAACTACAGCTCTATTTGTTCTCTCCAGGCAGGGAAGTTCAACATGATTCCTACACTCATTAATATGGTGGCAGCTTTCACTTCAGTGGGAGTGGTGAGTCTTTACCTTTTTGTAAATGAATGGTACACCTAAAAGACCACAATCCTTTGGACAAATGTAAAAATATGATGCCGCCAGTGCTGCACTGACTGAATGTAATATATTGATGTCTTTATTTTGACAATCAATCAAAAGGAAAGTTTAGAAAGAGGACAGAATTCACTTGTCTTTATGTGATTGGTCCAAGGGTACGGTTCTGTGTGACATCATACTGCTGAACTTCCTGAAAGGAGCGGAGCAATACAAGGCCAAAAAGTTTGAAGAGGTAAAGTATCCAAGTGCAGCTCCTATATGCAAACTGCACATGATGCGTATTCACTTTAGTCTGCTGCATATAAATATTGTGTACAAATCCCTACCCCCTTCATGTATGATTATGGTACCCCCCCCCCCAGCTCTCTCTCTCTCTCTAGCTTTATTGCCGTGAATGTAACAATTACAATAGTGCCAAAGCATCAAGTGCAGTAAAACTGGAAAAATAATATTGAACATACAAATCTAACTTGTATAATACAATATGCAGATACTGTCATAATGATCTCTCTCTATCTCAGGTATCAGACAAGGGGGTTGATTCCCCTACCAACAGGCTGTACCGCTCCCAGCTGTACAGACACGAGGAGAAGCAGTCCAGTGACTCAGGGGCCTTCTCTCTCGGCCAGTACAGTTAACTGACAGCTAGGGGCCCCAAGCTCATCATGCTGAATGTGTAGTAGCCAGGATGTGAGGACACTGAGGGAAGACCAGGGTAACCTACAGTAGGAGTAGAATGTGAGTTGGGTTTGTCGAACATACAGAACATGCATTTACTTTAATATATAGTGTAGAAAAGAGTCATCTAGTCAGCATCATCTAGTCAGCAACCCTCCCCCTTTTCTCATGGATGGGATCCACCCCCCTCACCTGCTCGTACTCATTGCCAATCACTGCTGTCCTCACTCAACTAATTGGTGGCCTGGTATATAATGCTGCCTGTTCCCTCAGTCCCTGTTTTGCAGCAGCAGCAGTAACAAACAGCTGAGAGCCCTCTGCTCTGGAGTCTCAGCAGGCCACGGTTATGCGTCACTGAATAAAAAAACACTTGTTAGGTAGGGATAGGTCGAGCCTGGCTCATGGACTATTCACATCAACATGGTGCATCGGCAAGAATGTGTAGACAAGGAGATATCCGTTTTAAGCCTTTATTTCCGTTGCACAGACATGCTGAGTTGAGCAAGGAGGTAGTGAGGCATCACGTTTATGGTTTTTTACTATGAAAGATAGAAACACATTATTATACAATCCAACAACATTTAATAAACAATATACACCAAGTGAATATTCTCTAAGGTTTGTGATCATTGCATTTCCCTGAAGTTCACAATAGGCCAAGCACATGTGCATTTGCATTACAAACATCTCTATACTATAAGCTTCAAGGCAAGCATGTAGCTGTAATAGTCATTATCTCCATCACAAACCCAATAAAGTACAACATATGCATTCATGCATTTAACTGAACTCACTTCAGTGACGCATAACCGTGGCCTGCTGAGACTCCAGAGCAGAGGGCTCTCAGCTGTTTGTTACTGCTGCTGCTGCATAACAGGGACTGAGGGAACAGGCAGCATTATATACCAGGCCACCAATTAGTTGAGTGAGGACAGCAGTGATTGGCAATGAGTACGAGCAGGTGAGGGGGGTGGATCCCATCCATGAGAAAAGGGGGAGGGTTGCTGACTAGATGATGCTGACTAGATGACTCTTTTCTACATATAGTGTATTGTATCATGTCTAGAAACAAAAAGGTTTCCATGGTAGAAACTATAGAACTGTTCACAACAGCTCCACAAAGCTGTGGAAATAACTAAGCAAATGTTGGTCTGGTGTACTGAAATACTGTCCCCCTGAAGGGATGGGAAACAAATATAGTTGTATATTTGCATGAGTCAGTGTATACATTTTTAGCATGTCTTGTAGGCCTGCTTGTTTTACAAAGGAACAACTTACCTGACTCAGGTTTTTGTGGCCGGAGTCAATGTTTAAATCAAGTTTTCTCTAAATAGGGAATATCATGTTTTTTCCAGGTTTAGAATGCAGAAATACATCTGTTGTTCTATGAAAAAGCAAAATCTTTATTTTCTGTCACCATCTAAATGTATAAATCATGGCTGGAGCTGTGAAATATCCTGCAAAGTATTTTTTCCATGGGAAAAGGCTCATACACGAGTCTGACAAAACAATAAAGTGAAACGCTCAACAACAAATGGCTTTAATGGCTTTGTTTTAGTTTATTTGTATATTATGTGTAGACCAGCTGTAGACTACACACAAAACAGATGTACCCCATGGCTATATACCGCTGGAAATGATACATCAAAGAGTAACAATGTGATCAGTTGAAACTGGCATTCTGGCAACTCCCCTTTGTACACTGATTTGACTAATTCTGCTAAGAAAGAAAGAAAGAAAGAAAGAAAGAAATTCTGCTAAGAAAGAAAGAAGACAGACAGACAGACAGACAGACAGACAGACAGACAGACAGGCAGACAGTTGTAGATGGAGGGAGGAAGCCATTTGAGTGATAACGGAAGAGAATGACAAAGAGAAGGATCATACATACTGGGTTACAGTATATATCTGTAATACAATAAGAAGAAACACATCATCTGATGTCTTCTCGTGTTGCTAATGGGCTCCAGGACTCCAAAATGATGTTACCGTATCAGTGGAGACTAAAGCAGTCCATATCTGAAGCAGATTCAATTATTCTGGGCTGTAGCAGTGTGCATACTACTAGGGCACACACAATGTGCAATCTACTCAGAGACATAGAACTTTCACAACTAAAGGGAAAAATGCAAGCTAATGCTCAGATTAACCCCTTAACCCTTAAGCCCTATTTTACTTGGTCAAAAACAGGGGAAAAGCCTATCGTATCTACGCTCAAGCTCAAATCTCCTGCAAAATGAAAATAAGCTATATTGACCATTTTTAACCACTTTTAAAATGGTAACTTATGACATGCCCAAAACGCGCTGATTGTGAGCTTGCTCCACAAGCTCAATGATTGTAGATCTGATATTTTCATATCTACAAGTTCATTGTGAGCTTGTAGATCTGATATTTTCAGGAAGGACTAAGCTTTGTGCCATTTTGTGCTGGTTGTAAAGGGCTCGCAGTCTATTTCTCTCTCTTTCTCTCTCACACACACACACACGCGCGCGTGTGCACACACACACACACACACACACACACACACACACACACACACACACACACACACACACACACACACACACACACACACACACACACACACACACACAGAGAAAGAGACTTTTAACAAACCAAGATAAAGCTCTTCCGCTTGCTGTGAAATCAGAGCTATAAAAAACACACAGAAACAAAGCCATTAACGGGTACCACTAAGTTGACCACTTATTAATTTTTTACTTGAAAAGAGGGTCTTGTCTTATTGCAATGTGTTCATGTTGTGGTTGTGTTCATGAGAGACCGTGTTGCTTTTCAGTGCATTTGTGAGTTTTAGCGTTTTAGGGAGGTGGGGGGATTCAACAGGCTCCAGGATTGATTTTCTGTTCTCATGTAAAGCTGATACTAAATGCACACTTTGTAAAGCTATTATCGTTAAACTCAATCAATCCTATTGTCCGAGAAGATGGCCCTATACCCATATTCCCTATATAACTGTACAACAAATAGTATTCAAATAACAGTTTTATCAGATTAAATTAACTAAAATTGAAACGTGTAGAAAATAGAACAATCATAAACATCCTACATTTGTTGCAGTGTTTATGTGGATATATACTGATTTCTTTTGAGTTTTTGACTAAAGTTCTTATCACACTGTGATAAGAGCTGTTAGGGTTTCTATTCCATGTGTTCCAGTATGATGGTGTAGATGGCTGGAACTATCGCAAAACTCCTTCCACACTGACCACATACAAATGGTTTAAATCCTGTGTGAGTTTTTATACAATTAGAATGAGAAAAAGACATTCCACACAGCAGGTCACAGTGAAAGGGTTTCTCCCCTGTGTGAATTCTCTGGTGTGTTTTTAAATTGCATGAGTGAAGCTTTTCTCACATTGATCACGGTGAGCGTAGAGGTCAGAGATGCTGGTGCAATTCTGACCACATCGTTCACAGTGGCATGGCTTCTCTCCTGTATGGATGAGCCTATGACCGTTGAGAGAATGTTTGGAAACAAAACTCTTCCCACATTGTTCACAACAGAAGGGCTTCTCTCCAGTGTGAATTCTCTGATTTCTTTTAAGTCTGGACATGTCAGGAAAGTTAGGGAAGTGATTGTAAATGTACAAGCTTTGAGCTTGTAAATTGTTTGACTGAGTAAAAGCCTTTCAGGTGATGGTAAAAGGTCCCATGCACAAGGCTGTGTTTTTGCCAATTGTTATGAGTAAAAGCCTTTTCACACAAGTCTCAGTGAAAGGGTTTCTCACCTGTGTGAATTATCTCATGTCTTTTTAAAGCTGAAAGGGTTTCTCACCTATGTGAATTATCTCATGTCTTTTTAAAGCTGATGTTTTACAGTCACTTTCTCTCCTGTGTGAATTATCTTGTGAGTTATAAAGTGAAATGCTGTCAAGTTGTTCCCACACTGCTCACAGTGGTATGCCTGCCTTTCTCCAGTGTGAATTCCTGGTGTACATTGTAGTGCAGTATTTTTCACACTGGTAGTAGGTAGCAGTGTTATTTTGGCTACATGCATCCCCAACTGATGACCTTCTAAATGTTAGCACATTTTTACAAATAGCAAATCATTCCAACATAAGTGTGTGTCCAGTAAGTCCAAGTGTAATTATTCTTTCTTCTGCAGTGCCCATATATGGCTATATACTGTATGGATATCTATGTCATAATATGGCACAATGACGTCCTCCACGGGTGCGGCCAAATATGGACATCATAATGTACAAGAATTGTATAAAAGGAACGGGAAACTTGCTCGCTCTCTTATTCACTCACTCACATTACATTCTATACATGTAAGATGCGCGAACGTGGGAAGCGAACGCAGCTCATAGATTAGATAACAATTAGAATACATTACGTACTGTGTGTGTGTGTGTGTGTGTGTGTGTGTGTGTGTGTGTGTGTGTGTGTGTGTGTGTGTGTGCTTGTGCGTGTGCGCGTGCGCGTGCTCACTGAATTCGCAATCACAACATTATAATGGTTTGTAACTGACATGCAGCAGAGTAGTAGAGCGGTACTGGAGGTGGTGAGTCTGGGTCTGAAATCCTACTCCAGTGCTCTCCGGGTCCAGCAGTCCTACATCGCACAGCACCTGGAGGGCAGAGGGAAGAACGTGATGCTGCTGTGCGAACATCCTCCGGTCTACACCATCGGTCAGAGACAGGCCTCTTACACTCCCAGTGAAGAGCGAAGGCTCAAACTCCTCGGTGCCGAGTTCGTTCACACCAACCGTGGCGGTAATATAACGTTCCACGGGCCGGGGCAGCTGGTGTGCTACCCCATTCTGGACCTGGCCTGCTTCCAGAACAGCGTCCGCTGGTACGTGGGCGCGCTGGAGAGGACGGGCATTCAACTGTGCAGGGAATTCGGCATTGAGTCCTCGACATCCCCCCCGCACGTCGGGGTCTGGGTGAGAGACAACAAGATATGTGCCATAGGTTGTGCTACACGGATGCACTCTGGTCATTACATCACGTCTCACGGCATGGCTCTGAACTGTAACACAGATATGACCTGGTTCAAACACATTGTGCCCTGTGGGATTGTTGGGAAAGGAGTGACGTCACTGACTGCCGAGCTGGGAAGGACTGTGACTACAGCTGAGAGCACCCCCTACCTGCTGGAGGCCTTCAGACAACAGTTTAACTGTCTGATAGTAGAGGGAGAGAAGGAACACGGTGACAACCAGCCGGACTTTGATTACCTAACATGACTCCCAGGCAAAAAACACTTTGTGTTTGAAATAGACACTTGTGCTTTCTAGGGTATGATTTGTGGCCCTAAAGATGAATACAAAGTTAATATCAACATCTTAATTCTGTCCAATACTTCGATAAAGAGGGGGGTGAAATCATGACAGGGTTACTGCTGTCAAAATATGACTCCCTATAGTCAAAAAACACTTTGTGTTCTTTCTTAGGTGTGATTTGGAGCCCTAAATGTGAATACAAAATTCATATCAACATCTTAATTCTGTCCAATAGTTCAATACGGAGGGGGGTGAAATGATGACAGGCATTGCTGCTGTCAAAATATGACTCCCAGTCAAAAAACACTATGTTTGCAAGTATCAGTCACCAGTAAAAAGGTCACGTGTTTTCGATGAATCTATCATGGTTAAAATAGAGTTTGAAGTTACAATGGGTGTAACTGTTGCCACTACAAGTAATATAATTTGTTTATTTCTCTAAGACAACGTTCATAAGAAGGCTAAAATAAGTTCATGATTGTTTATATTTCTAAAAAGTCTAAGTTCATAATTAAGAAGTTCATAGTTAAGTCACATTCATGTTAAAACATTATTTCATTTATTTTGTGTCAAGTTGTTGTAATGCTTTTATTTTGAAAGGTCAAAGCCACATATGTCTCGTTTGGTCTACACAGGAGTTTTGTGTATGCAATCAAGCCACAAGCAGCTAGAATCAGCAAGGTGCAGCAGCTCCGGTTTTGGTCACACAAAGAGACTTTAAAGTTATAAGAAATGAAATGAAATGAAATGAAATGAAATGAGGGCATATTTACCCAGGGTATCTGGGCTAAGCTCAAGAACTTGTTTCCAGCCAGGCCCTGCTCATAGAACACATTTCATCGTAGTGGTTGATGCCTTGTTCAAGGGCATTGAACGGTCACAAGAGACTCATAAGAAAGGTTATAAGGACCTGAAGACTCAAGAGATTCCCTTCTTTGTTTTGCACGCAGCCAACGAGTTTTCACTGTAACTCCCTCCAAGCACAGACAGACACAAGTGGTTTCCTCTATTGAATTTGGAGGATCCACAAGCCTTCAAATAAATCAGTAGAGGAAACCACTTGTGTCTGTCTGTGCTTGGAGGGAGTTACAATGGGTTTGTATAGGAAGGGAGCGAGGCAGCTAAAATGAATATCAAATATCGAAATACTGAATCAAGCAACTTAAAAATTGTCTGGGGTGTTCATAGATAGTTTTCAGAAAACTTGGTCAGGATTTAGAAGGCCTGCGTTTTTTTATCAAGTCTAAATGGGTTAATGCGATGTGAAGCACTGCCACCTACTGGCCAATGAGAGACATCACCCATTAATCCAACCATGCCTCTTTGTCCAGACTGACCAGACATCTACTCTATTCAGAGGTAGCCTGGGCTGTGCAGCATTCCATTTCGGGTTTATGATCTGGTCGAGATTGTTTCACACGCTTAGAGAGTTTTTCATGCATGTTGCTTATTAGCTGACTGACCAGGAAGGCTTTGGCAAATGGGTCGTTCGGATCTTTTCCCCCTCCGTGGGTGAGTATGGCTTCCTCCAGGCGGTGGTGGAACTGACTGACCGTTTCATCTCTGCCCTGCTTACAGTTGTGCACTTCAGTCAGATTTAATATCGTTGGGAAGAGTGTCATAATCTTCTCACAAACTGTATCCACAGCAGTGATGTATCTGTAATTGTTCTCAAATTGTACATGGACGGGCCTCTCATCTTGATATGTTTGGGCAACATCTAGGACTGCTTGCATTTCGGAAGGTTCCATGTTCTTGGCACAGATGTCAAGTACCTCTTTCATGGTAGGTCTGTATGTACGACAAAAAGCCTGTAGTTCTTGAGTCCAGCGGCGTCCTCCCACTTCATTGGGCTTCTTTAGTGTAGCGGCATATTGGGATATGTCGTCTGGGGACCATAAGCGTTGTACCATCATTACGTCGCCGTACGGGTTGGCTACTTCTACCATTGGACATTGCATGTCAGCTGCCTGTATTATGTTGTCTTCCTCTTCATCCATCCATGGGTCAGAATAAAGTTCATTTGAGGTGGGCGTGTTGCCTGGCAGATGATAAAACCGTGGCGCCCCCTGTGCACGTGTTACTGCCCCAGGCCTTCTTCTTCCCTGCCCATATGACAGTGTGTTGTCCTGGGTGATGGCGATATTCTTGTGACGAGCCGCTGTCTCCCCGTTGTGAATAGGGGTGGACCGATATACTGGTGGGGGCAAGGTCTTCTGTCTTGTCGATGCGGGAACTGGAGTTGTTGGCTGTGCTGTGTTTGTATTGTTACCGTTGCCCAGCTCTGGGTTAGAAATGTCAGTGTAGGATGGACGTTGGTTATTATTGGTGTCATTGGCTTGAGTGGAGTTCATGTTGCCTTCTTTGCGTTGAACTTCTTCCAATAGGGTGAGCATAGCAGACACCAGGGATGGCGTCGGAGCGGAGGGGGGCTGTGGGTTTCCCAGAGAGGAGGGTTGAATGTTCTGGGGGGGGGTGGGGTGCGAGCTTGCAGTGAGATCAGAAGGTGTGAGGAGAGCAGTCTGTAGACAGGGGGGTTGACTGCTCTGTGGGGGTTGCGGGCTTGTGGTGAGATCAGAAGGTGTGAGGAGAGCAGTGACGTTTCGGCTGGTAGACGTCGGGGGTTGACTGGCTGGCATAGGAGGGCAGTCGAGGCCGATTTGGGATGGCGCCTGCAGAGAAGGATAAAAAATAGAATTCTGCGAATATTTGGGCCCTGAAGCGATATATGGAGGAGGAGCCTGTGGTTGGCTCTCCTCCTCCATTAAAGAATCTATGTCTGGCAGTTCTTTCATATGACTCTCCCGTTGTCTGTACTGTGCTTCCTCCATCCACATTGAAAATACTTTTTTGTTCAGGTCACATTTGTCAAGTTTGGATGTTTTTACTGTCTTTTTCTGTCTCATTTTCTTCTCAGCTTTTTTTAGTAGTTTATCTAATTCAAGCAATTTTCCCACACTTAAAGAGCCTTGCTCCGGAAACCCCATTTGTTTCCACTCATCAAGACAGTCTAACGCTCCTAGGCCATATTTCGCAACCATATCGCGCATTAGAGAAGACCACCTTTCTCTGTCCTCTGGGAGTGCGACTGCACTTTTTTTATTACCCATATTTAATTACTGCTATGTACTTTTTCAATAGTTTATCACAATCACTGAGACAGTAAAATGCTCCTAGACTATTTACTAGTATTTTCCCACCATGTTAATCTGTCACCTGTCCCTGTTCTCTGGGACCGGCACACTTTTCTCTCAGTACACAGCAATGTGGACTGTCTAGTCTTAAGTAACACGGTGTCTTTTTGTTACAATTTTGACTGCAATGTAACACGGTATCGTTATGCTACTATGTGAGGACAAAATGTCTTTATGTTGTTTTATACAACAAGGTATCTTATGTTTTCCCACAGAGTAACAAGGTGTCGTTGTGTTACAAACTTGACTTCATGCAACTATCTTTATGCTATTTTGTGAGGACAACAAATGTCTTTATGTTGTTTTATACAACAAGGTATCTTTGTTGTTTCCACAGATTAACAAGGTGTCGTTGTTTTTCAAAACATGCAACTATCTTTGTGCTATTCTGTGAGGACAGCAAAATGTCTTTATGCTGCTTGTGCAACAAGATATCTTTTGCTGTTTCCACAGTGTAACAAGGTGTCGTTGTGTTATTTAATGCAAGGTCGTTTTCTGTCCACTAGGCTAGATTTACACAATAGATAGGCTGGCAAAATATGGTCTTAGAATTTAGCATACTTAATTAAACCCTTTAAAAATGTAGCACTTCAATTGTCAGGAATATGTTTGGAAATTGGAAATTTCTCACCGTTTCAGTGTAGCCAACTAGCCACGGGTTTTTTTAAATCCAGGCGCTGAACTCCGTAGATCGCAGCCGCGGATTTCCTGTTGATCTCTGTCCTTTTTGAGCGTTGATGTGATGGACAATCGTGGCTTGATCTCCCGGAGCTCAGACATCGCTGGATCCCACTTCTAGACACCAAATTGATGTGGCAGTTTTTGCACTGAACTAACGCGTGAGAAATACAAAGATGAGCGAAAGACTGTCTTAATAGATGATGTTTATTAACGTGACCACAGATGCTGGTTCCCCCAACCACACAGGCACGTATCCAAAAGCTTAATGTCAGAATACAGGAGGCAAAGTTCATATAGCGTTAGTCCCGCCCACAAGGTGGACCCCGAGAGATGGGTCTCAGACAGGCCCCCGGAGACGGGAACACAGACAGAATAACAAGCTCACAGAGATGGAAGAACCATTTGCTTACAAGGAAGGGGGGTGGGGGGGGAACAGGTGAGAAGGGGGTTCCAAGTCACCAGAGCCAAAGTGTCAGACACACTGTGTTCTCACAGCAGGGATGAAAGCTTCAAAGTCAGGGTGTATAGACTAACTATCAATGTATGTAAATGACCTTTTGGTCAGATGGGAAATTCCTCGTCACTCCTTATCCAGAAAAGGCTGGAAACCAGCTGTGTTACAGGTTGATTTCTCAGTATTTTATTGCTCTTCCTTCTTCCTCTCGTCAGGTTTTGGGACAGGGAGGTGTGTTCGTTTTGATGACTCCATGAAAACGTGTGAGATGAGAGGCTGGTGCCCCGCTGAGATCGACTACATAAAGACGTGAGAAATCAAAGTGTGTGTGCGTGCGTGCGTGCGTGCGTGAGTGCGTGCGTGCGTGCGTGCGTGTGTGCGTGAGTGAGACAGAGAGACAGAGAGCATGAGAGAGAGAGAGAGACACAAACACATCACACAGCCACAATCAAGTTGCGATAAGTTGTTTTAAGCACTATGTAGTCACCTCATTTCAATACAGCATGAACATCTCATTTACTAGAAATCACAAGGAACTTTTATTGTATTGTATTTTTGCTTTGTTCTATTGTATTGCTGTATTCCCGCGGCCTGCTTGTAAAACTCCCTTGTAAAACGGCCATCTCAATGGGACTTACCTCATTATATATAGGAGGCATTATAATAAAATGAACTGAATAAATGTTGTAGTATACAAAAATATATATGATGCATGATTCGGTATTATGGCTGTGAATAAACAATGACAGTATTGACACTTGAGTATGATTATTTAAGAATCGGGCTATTGACCAGAGAATGAGTGCGCGCATTCTCTGGTCCAGCTGGGACTGAGACACACCTCTTGTAGTATATATCCGTTTGATCATGTATTCTCTCTTCCTCAGTGAACCTATGATGGAGGTGGAGAATTTCACCATCTTCATCAAGAACAGCATCCGCTTCCCACTCTTCAGTTTCACCAAGTAGGGATGATGATGACTCAATGATTTCAATGTATACAAAGATCTTTATTCAGCCTTTGTTAAGTGTGTGTGTGTGTGTGTGTGTGTGTGTGTGTGTGTGTGTGTGTGTGTGTGTGTGTGTGTGTGTGTGTGTGTGTGTGTGTGTGTGTGTGTGTGTGTGTGTGTGTACGTGCGCACGTGCAGAGGGAACTTCCTGCCCACCATCACAGACAGCTACATCAAGTCATGTAACTATGACCATGAGAACAACACCTACTGTCCTATCTTCAAAGTGGGAGATGTGGTCCGCTACGCAGAGCAGAACTTCACCAAACTGGCACTCAAGGTGGACACACACGCATGCACCCACCCACCCACATAAGCGATTACAACCCTGAAACACATACACCTCGAGGGTGGAAATGTACCAGAGTAAATTGTACACATTTGGTTCCTTTTGTACACTCTCAGAGTTACACACACATATGGTGCCACTTGTAACCCACTCAAGGACACTTTGAGACCCACTGGTGGTGTTTCCAGTGAGCCAACATGCACAATAGCAGCACCCTGGTCCCTGACTCTGTTTGACCAGAATAGAACAGAGCCTTCATTAGTATCATCGGTAACACCTGTGAAGGAAGTAGGGAAGGGGCCCAAGTTCTTTCCAAAATGGTGTGTGCGCATAGAGCCAAGGGGCCAGTGAGGCTATTCAACGTTGAAGCTCTCCTCCCTAGTGGTAGGAGGAGGGACTACAGGCGGACCCGTGGATTCATGACCGGGAAACCCCGTGCAGCTGGGCTTTAACATTGAGCGCTCGGTTGCACTTCCGCATTTGACCACCAAAATTTGGTGGTCAAATGCGGAAGTAGACGTTCTGAGACGGTACTTCCGGCAGTCTTCCGGGTGCTTCAAAACGCCACTGAGCAACTTCCACTGACATGAATAGCTGGGGGGGCGGAGCTTCGCGCCAGTTCAGTCTCTATCCTTTTATTAGTACAGCGGATTACCAAAAAATTGTGCACTTTTTCAAAAAAGCATGAAACTTTTACCATAGTTAGATGATACCATGAGGTGTATTTTCAGATGTGGAGTCAAGTCAGATTTGACCCCTGAGGCCCGGTAGAGCATAATATGTGACCAATACCCATAACATCCTATATAAGGCAAAAAAGTCCAAATTTCATCATTCTTTAAGTAGCATGTGACATATGAAACTAGGGTGATTTCATGATGCTGAATCCATTCCAAGCATTAGTTTTGCAAAAAAAC
The DNA here is from genome assembly GCF_951216825.1 of Electrona antarctica. Taxonomy (NCBI): domain Eukaryota; kingdom Metazoa; phylum Chordata; class Actinopteri; order Myctophiformes; family Myctophidae; genus Electrona; species Electrona antarctica. The sequence continues at coordinate 15,875,283 of NC_136809.1, read as the reverse complement.
ACTCATTGGGCTAAAAACGGCCAATGCCGTCATCACAAATTGATGATGCCAGCACATTTGGGCAAGTGGGCATGGCCGTTTTAAGCCCAATGAGTGTTTTTTTGCAAAACTAATGCTTGGAATGGATTCAGAATCATGCAAACACCCTAGTTTCATATGTCACATGCTACTTAAAGAATGATGAAATTTGGACTTTTTTGCCTTATATAGGATGTTATGGGTATTGGTCACATATTATGCTCTACCGGGCCTCAGGGGTCAAATCTGACTTGACTCCACATCTGAAAATACACCTCATGATATCATCTAACTATGGTAGAAGTTTCATGCTTTTTTGAAAAAGTGCACAATACCTCTTGTATTGGGGTATAAGCCGCTGTACTATATATACACTCTATGGCATAGAGCCCATTCAACTCAGTTGAGGGTTAAGTATTTCACTCAGGGACACCTCGACTTTGGGAGGCTTGAACCTGAGACCTTTTGTTTCTCAGGCAGCCTCTCTACCATTCAGCTATGGCTGCCCCTATTCTGCCCCTATTCTGTGTCATTCTGTGCCATTCTGTGTCATTCCGTGTCACTCCCAGGGAGGAGTGATAGGGATAAAGATCTCGTGGATGTGCGACCTGGATAGAGATGAGAATGAGTGTAGCCCGTCCTACTCTTTCACCCGGCTGGACGCCATGTCACAGAAGAATGCCGTCTCTCCTGGCTACAATTTCAGGTATTCATTTGTTTGACAGTAAATTGGGCCCTAAAATGTGTCACTGGCCCACTGTCATGAACCTTTGATAAGTAGTTCATGAAAACGTACTATTATGCTATAAAAATCACACTTGTGGAAGTGAGGGGCACACTTATCATCATACATCATCATACATCACATTCCGTGCTCGGCCAATCAACCGACGGTGGACAACGTAAACCTATACATCTGGATGCTGGTGCATCGTTGCTCTGATCCACAGCAAACCTGGCACAAACACTGTCTGGGGGTTTGCCATCAGAATAACCATGCATACCAGGGGCCACGTCTGGCCCACAGGGGCTCAATCAGGGCCCTCTGGGTGCCACAGTCACCCAATCCACACCCAATAGTGACACGGTGACACCAGAGGCCATGCATGTTTTTTAACCCCCCTGAGGGTTCCCAAGGGCCACAGGCACACCATTGCTACAATCCACACCACACTGGGCACAAACACTGTTCAAGGAACTTGCTTGAGAATAGTCACACAAAACCTAAATTGCACACATATGGGGCACTACAGCAGGGTTTAACACCTGGCCTCTGTGACAATTGCTCTGATCAGTACAATATGAGTCATGGGTTTAAAACACTAGCGTCCCTGACTCCCTACTATTCTAGGCATTTCATAAACAATTTGCAAAGATAGAACATTCTGCTAAAAATAGCAGACTTACAAGCTCACAGCTCTACACCTGGGCTGGCCAGGTTTCATAAAGTATTAACCATTATTAGATAATTCATAAAAGTAAACATATATTGTTCGTCTTCACACTGTGTAATGAGTGCTTTGGTTTCCTCTGCACATAGGTTTGCTAAATACTATAAGATGGACAATGGGACTGACTATCGTACACTGGTCAAAGCCTATGCTATCAGGTTTGATGTACTAGTCTATGGAAATGTGAGTATGCCTAATTTATCATTTTAGTTCAACAACACTTTGTGTCTTCTGACATTTTTTCATCACAACATAGAGAGTTTAGTGTTTTGTTGTGCCAATGAGACTGAAGTTGTAACTACAGCTCTATTTGTTCTCTCCAGGCAGGGAAGTTCAACATGATTCCTACACTCATTAATATGGTGGCAGCTTTCACTTCAGTGGGAGTGGTGAGTCTTTACCTTTTTGTAAATGAATGGTACACCTAAAAGACCACAATCCTTTGGACAAATGTAAAAATATGATGCCGCCAGTGCTGCACTGACTGAATGTAATATATTGATGTCTTTATTTTGACAATCAATCAAAAGGAAAGTTTAGAAAGAGGACAGAATTCACTTGTCTTTATGTGATTGGTCCAAGGGTACGGTTCTGTGTGACATCATACTGCTGAACTTCCTGAAAGGAGCGGAGCAATACAAGGCCAAAAAGTTTGAAGAGGTAAAGTATCCAAGTGCAGCTCCTATATGCAAACTGCACATGATGCGTATTCACTTTAGTCTGCTGCATATAAATATTGTGTACAAATCCCTACCCCCTTCATGTATGATTATGGTACCCCCCCCCCCAGCTCTCTCTCTCTCTCTAGCTTTATTGCCGTGAATGTAACAATTACAATAGTGCCAAAGCATCAAGTGCAGTAAAACTGGAAAAATAATATTGAACATACAAATCTAACTTGTATAATACAATATGCAGATACTGTCATAATGATCTCTCTCTATCTCAGGTATCAGACAAGGGGGTTGATTCCCCTACCAACAGGCTGTACCGCTCCCAGCTGTACAGACACGAGGAGAAGCAGTCCAGTGACTCAGGGGCCTTCTCTCTCGGCCAGTACAGTTAACTGACAGCTAGGGGCCCCAAGCTCATCATGCTGAATGTGTAGTAGCCAGGATGTGAGGACACTGAGGGAAGACCAGGGTAACCTACAGTAGGAGTAGAATGTGAGTTGGGTTTGTCGAACATACAGAACATGCATTTACTTTAATATATAGTGTAGAAAAGAGTCATCTAGTCAGCATCATCTAGTCAGCAACCCTCCCCCTTTTCTCATGGATGGGATCCACCCCCCTCACCTGCTCGTACTCATTGCCAATCACTGCTGTCCTCACTCAACTAATTGGTGGCCTGGTATATAATGCTGCCTGTTCCCTCAGTCCCTGTTTTGCAGCAGCAGCAGTAACAAACAGCTGAGAGCCCTCTGCTCTGGAGTCTCAGCAGGCCACGGTTATGCGTCACTGAATAAAAAAACACTTGTTAGGTAGGGATAGGTCGAGCCTGGCTCATGGACTATTCACATCAACATGGTGCATCGGCAAGAATGTGTAGACAAGGAGATATCCGTTTTAAGCCTTTATTTCCGTTGCACAGACATGCTGAGTTGAGCAAGGAGGTAGTGAGGCATCACGTTTATGGTTTTTTACTATGAAAGATAGAAACACATTATTATACAATCCAACAACATTTAATAAACAATATACACCAAGTGAATATTCTCTAAGGTTTGTGATCATTGCATTTCCCTGAAGTTCACAATAGGCCAAGCACATGTGCATTTGCATTACAAACATCTCTATACTATAAGCTTCAAGGCAAGCATGTAGCTGTAATAGTCATTATCTCCATCACAAACCCAATAAAGTACAACATATGCATTCATGCATTTAACTGAACTCACTTCAGTGACGCATAACCGTGGCCTGCTGAGACTCCAGAGCAGAGGGCTCTCAGCTGTTTGTTACTGCTGCTGCTGCATAACAGGGACTGAGGGAACAGGCAGCATTATATACCAGGCCACCAATTAGTTGAGTGAGGACAGCAGTGATTGGCAATGAGTACGAGCAGGTGAGGGGGGTGGATCCCATCCATGAGAAAAGGGGGAGGGTTGCTGACTAGATGATGCTGACTAGATGACTCTTTTCTACATATAGTGTATTGTATCATGTCTAGAAACAAAAAGGTTTCCATGGTAGAAACTATAGAACTGTTCACAACAGCTCCACAAAGCTGTGGAAATAACTAAGCAAATGTTGGTCTGGTGTACTGAAATACTGTCCCCCTGAAGGGATGGGAAACAAATATAGTTGTATATTTGCATGAGTCAGTGTATACATTTTTAGCATGTCTTGTAGGCCTGCTTGTTTTACAAAGGAACAACTTACCTGACTCAGGTTTTTGTGGCCGGAGTCAATGTTTAAATCAAGTTTTCTCTAAATAGGGAATATCATGTTTTTTCCAGGTTTAGAATGCAGAAATACATCTGTTGTTCTATGAAAAAGCAAAATCTTTATTTTCTGTCACCATCTAAATGTATAAATCATGGCTGGAGCTGTGAAATATCCTGCAAAGTATTTTTTCCATGGGAAAAGGCTCATACACGAGTCTGACAAAACAATAAAGTGAAACGCTCAACAACAAATGGCTTTAATGGCTTTGTTTTAGTTTATTTGTATATTATGTGTAGACCAGCTGTAGACTACACACAAAACAGATGTACCCCATGGCTATATACCGCTGGAAATGATACATCAAAGAGTAACAATGTGATCAGTTGAAACTGGCATTCTGGCAACTCCCCTTTGTACACTGATTTGACTAATTCTGCTAAGAAAGAAAGAAAGAAAGAAAGAAAGAAATTCTGCTAAGAAAGAAAGAAGACAGACAGACAGACAGACAGACAGACAGACAGACAGACAGGCAGACAGTTGTAGATGGAGGGAGGAAGCCATTTGAGTGATAACGGAAGAGAATGACAAAGAGAAGGATCATACATACTGGGTTACAGTATATATCTGTAATACAATAAGAAGAAACACATCATCTGATGTCTTCTCGTGTTGCTAATGGGCTCCAGGACTCCAAAATGATGTTACCGTATCAGTGGAGACTAAAGCAGTCCATATCTGAAGCAGATTCAATTATTCTGGGCTGTAGCAGTGTGCATACTACTAGGGCACACACAATGTGCAATCTACTCAGAGACATAGAACTTTCACAACTAAAGGGAAAAATGCAAGCTAATGCTCAGATTAACCCCTTAACCCTTAAGCCCTATTTTACTTGGTCAAAAACAGGGGAAAAGCCTATCGTATCTACGCTCAAGCTCAAATCTCCTGCAAAATGAAAATAAGCTATATTGACCATTTTTAACCACTTTTAAAATGGTAACTTATGACATGCCCAAAACGCGCTGATTGTGAGCTTGCTCCACAAGCTCAATGATTGTAGATCTGATATTTTCATATCTACAAGTTCATTGTGAGCTTGTAGATCTGATATTTTCAGGAAGGACTAAGCTTTGTGCCATTTTGTGCTGGTTGTAAAGGGCTCGCAGTCTATTTCTCTCTCTTTCTCTCTCACACACACACACACGCGCGCGTGTGCACACACACACACACACACACACACACACACACACACACACACACACACACACACACACACACACACACACACACACACACACACACACACACACACAGAGAAAGAGACTTTTAACAAACCAAGATAAAGCTCTTCCGCTTGCTGTGAAATCAGAGCTATAAAAAACACACAGAAACAAAGCCATTAACGGGTACCACTAAGTTGACCACTTATTAATTTTTTACTTGAAAAGAGGGTCTTGTCTTATTGCAATGTGTTCATGTTGTGGTTGTGTTCATGAGAGACCGTGTTGCTTTTCAGTGCATTTGTGAGTTTTAGCGTTTTAGGGAGGTGGGGGGATTCAACAGGCTCCAGGATTGATTTTCTGTTCTCATGTAAAGCTGATACTAAATGCACACTTTGTAAAGCTATTATCGTTAAACTCAATCAATCCTATTGTCCGAGAAGATGGCCCTATACCCATATTCCCTATATAACTGTACAACAAATAGTATTCAAATAACAGTTTTATCAGATTAAATTAACTAAAATTGAAACGTGTAGAAAATAGAACAATCATAAACATCCTACATTTGTTGCAGTGTTTATGTGGATATATACTGATTTCTTTTGAGTTTTTGACTAAAGTTCTTATCACACTGTGATAAGAGCTGTTAGGGTTTCTATTCCATGTGTTCCAGTATGATGGTGTAGATGGCTGGAACTATCGCAAAACTCCTTCCACACTGACCACATACAAATGGTTTAAATCCTGTGTGAGTTTTTATACAATTAGAATGAGAAAAAGACATTCCACACAGCAGGTCACAGTGAAAGGGTTTCTCCCCTGTGTGAATTCTCTGGTGTGTTTTTAAATTGCATGAGTGAAGCTTTTCTCACATTGATCACGGTGAGCGTAGAGGTCAGAGATGCTGGTGCAATTCTGACCACATCGTTCACAGTGGCATGGCTTCTCTCCTGTATGGATGAGCCTATGACCGTTGAGAGAATGTTTGGAAACAAAACTCTTCCCACATTGTTCACAACAGAAGGGCTTCTCTCCAGTGTGAATTCTCTGATTTCTTTTAAGTCTGGACATGTCAGGAAAGTTAGGGAAGTGATTGTAAATGTACAAGCTTTGAGCTTGTAAATTGTTTGACTGAGTAAAAGCCTTTCAGGTGATGGTAAAAGGTCCCATGCACAAGGCTGTGTTTTTGCCAATTGTTATGAGTAAAAGCCTTTTCACACAAGTCTCAGTGAAAGGGTTTCTCACCTGTGTGAATTATCTCATGTCTTTTTAAAGCTGAAAGGGTTTCTCACCTATGTGAATTATCTCATGTCTTTTTAAAGCTGATGTTTTACAGTCACTTTCTCTCCTGTGTGAATTATCTTGTGAGTTATAAAGTGAAATGCTGTCAAGTTGTTCCCACACTGCTCACAGTGGTATGCCTGCCTTTCTCCAGTGTGAATTCCTGGTGTACATTGTAGTGCAGTATTTTTCACACTGGTAGTAGGTAGCAGTGTTATTTTGGCTACATGCATCCCCAACTGATGACCTTCTAAATGTTAGCACATTTTTACAAATAGCAAATCATTCCAACATAAGTGTGTGTCCAGTAAGTCCAAGTGTAATTATTCTTTCTTCTGCAGTGCCCATATATGGCTATATACTGTATGGATATCTATGTCATAATATGGCACAATGACGTCCTCCACGGGTGCGGCCAAATATGGACATCATAATGTACAAGAATTGTATAAAAGGAACGGGAAACTTGCTCGCTCTCTTATTCACTCACTCACATTACATTCTATACATGTAAGATGCGCGAACGTGGGAAGCGAACGCAGCTCATAGATTAGATAACAATTAGAATACATTACGTACTGTGTGTGTGTGTGTGTGTGTGTGTGTGTGTGTGTGTGTGTGTGTGTGTGTGTGTGTGTGTGCTTGTGCGTGTGCGCGTGCGCGTGCTCACTGAATTCGCAATCACAACATTATAATGGTTTGTAACTGACATGCAGCAGAGTAGTAGAGCGGTACTGGAGGTGGTGAGTCTGGGTCTGAAATCCTACTCCAGTGCTCTCCGGGTCCAGCAGTCCTACATCGCACAGCACCTGGAGGGCAGAGGGAAGAACGTGATGCTGCTGTGCGAACATCCTCCGGTCTACACCATCGGTCAGAGACAGGCCTCTTACACTCCCAGTGAAGAGCGAAGGCTCAAACTCCTCGGTGCCGAGTTCGTTCACACCAACCGTGGCGGTAATATAACGTTCCACGGGCCGGGGCAGCTGGTGTGCTACCCCATTCTGGACCTGGCCTGCTTCCAGAACAGCGTCCGCTGGTACGTGGGCGCGCTGGAGAGGACGGGCATTCAACTGTGCAGGGAATTCGGCATTGAGTCCTCGACATCCCCCCCGCACGTCGGGGTCTGGGTGAGAGACAACAAGATATGTGCCATAGGTTGTGCTACACGGATGCACTCTGGTCATTACATCACGTCTCACGGCATGGCTCTGAACTGTAACACAGATATGACCTGGTTCAAACACATTGTGCCCTGTGGGATTGTTGGGAAAGGAGTGACGTCACTGACTGCCGAGCTGGGAAGGACTGTGACTACAGCTGAGAGCACCCCCTACCTGCTGGAGGCCTTCAGACAACAGTTTAACTGTCTGATAGTAGAGGGAGAGAAGGAACACGGTGACAACCAGCCGGACTTTGATTACCTAACATGACTCCCAGGCAAAAAACACTTTGTGTTTGAAATAGACACTTGTGCTTTCTAGGGTATGATTTGTGGCCCTAAAGATGAATACAAAGTTAATATCAACATCTTAATTCTGTCCAATACTTCGATAAAGAGGGGGGTGAAATCATGACAGGGTTACTGCTGTCAAAATATGACTCCCTATAGTCAAAAAACACTTTGTGTTCTTTCTTAGGTGTGATTTGGAGCCCTAAATGTGAATACAAAATTCATATCAACATCTTAATTCTGTCCAATAGTTCAATACGGAGGGGGGTGAAATGATGACAGGCATTGCTGCTGTCAAAATATGACTCCCAGTCAAAAAACACTATGTTTGCAAGTATCAGTCACCAGTAAAAAGGTCACGTGTTTTCGATGAATCTATCATGGTTAAAATAGAGTTTGAAGTTACAATGGGTGTAACTGTTGCCACTACAAGTAATATAATTTGTTTATTTCTCTAAGACAACGTTCATAAGAAGGCTAAAATAAGTTCATGATTGTTTATATTTCTAAAAAGTCTAAGTTCATAATTAAGAAGTTCATAGTTAAGTCACATTCATGTTAAAACATTATTTCATTTATTTTGTGTCAAGTTGTTGTAATGCTTTTATTTTGAAAGGTCAAAGCCACATATGTCTCGTTTGGTCTACACAGGAGTTTTGTGTATGCAATCAAGCCACAAGCAGCTAGAATCAGCAAGGTGCAGCAGCTCCGGTTTTGGTCACACAAAGAGACTTTAAAGTTATAAGAAATGAAATGAAATGAAATGAAATGAAATGAGGGCATATTTACCCAGGGTATCTGGGCTAAGCTCAAGAACTTGTTTCCAGCCAGGCCCTGCTCATAGAACACATTTCATCGTAGTGGTTGATGCCTTGTTCAAGGGCATTGAACGGTCACAAGAGACTCATAAGAAAGGTTATAAGGACCTGAAGACTCAAGAGATTCCCTTCTTTGTTTTGCACGCAGCCAACGAGTTTTCACTGTAACTCCCTCCAAGCACAGACAGACACAAGTGGTTTCCTCTATTGAATTTGGAGGATCCACAAGCCTTCAAATAAATCAGTAGAGGAAACCACTTGTGTCTGTCTGTGCTTGGAGGGAGTTACAATGGGTTTGTATAGGAAGGGAGCGAGGCAGCTAAAATGAATATCAAATATCGAAATACTGAATCAAGCAACTTAAAAATTGTCTGGGGTGTTCATAGATAGTTTTCAGAAAACTTGGTCAGGATTTAGAAGGCCTGCGTTTTTTTATCAAGTCTAAATGGGTTAATGCGATGTGAAGCACTGCCACCTACTGGCCAATGAGAGACATCACCCATTAATCCAACCATGCCTCTTTGTCCAGACTGACCAGACATCTACTCTATTCAGAGGTAGCCTGGGCTGTGCAGCATTCCATTTCGGGTTTATGATCTGGTCGGGAGCGGATGGTAATTTTCGTCATGTTGTAGTTTGTAGTCATCTGGCAGGAAACCACAAGGCGGAATCAGAAGTACCCAAAATACTTCCCACGATCATAATTTTAAGGCCTATCCAATAAAATCCTTGATGCAGCGTAGTTTTGCTGATTTTTAAAATATAAATGTGAGTGTACTTTCCAGAGACTATTTTAGCGTCAGTATACAGTTATTGTCCTACGGGGAAATTGTATTTTTTTGGGTAGGCCCTAAAATTACAATCGTGCAGGCCTGCAGGGGACTTAAAGCTGCTATAAGCAATAATATGACAACATTTTAATGACCTTTTTACTTTTTATTTTTTTGGTATTCAGATAGCCAGTTTGGGAAGAACGCTCCCAAAATAATTAGTCTCTGTGGCACATCTAGGGGCCGCAATCTGCATTCAAAGATTTTCCTAGAAGCTTTGTCATTGGATGATTTGCCTGTCTGCTTCCTGATTGGTTAGTCATTGCGACCAGGTTTTTTTCGACCAATGACAAAGCTTCTAGGAACATCTTTGAATGCAGATTGCGGCCCCTAGATGTGTTACAGAGACTATATTTATTTTGGCAGCGTTGCTGGCTGTCTGAATACCAAAAAAATAAAAAGGTCATTAAAATGTTGACATATTATTGCTTATAGCAGCTTTAAGGTACCGCCTTGTGGTTTTCTGCCAGATGACTACAAATCATTGACTACAACATGACATATTTTATATCTCCAGACCGGTTCACAGATTTTGGAACAAAGACCAGGCTTTAGTTTAGTGGTGACATGAGGTTAATTCAGAGGCTGAGGCATGTGCAGAGGTGGCCTCTGGGTGGCATGTGCACACACCTGGAATGTGTTCCAACCTAAGGTTCCAACCCATTGCACAGTGTGCATTCGGATGTGCTCATGCAGCTTGAGGTTAATGATGTGCATGGGACACATCTCCATGCGTGCGTGCACAAATGTGCATGAGCGCCGGTATGCGTGCATGCATGTTTTAAGCCAGTACTATTCCACTTTCAATATTTTGGTTTGTTTGTAGCTCCGTTGGGAATCTCACTCTACGCACTTAGCTCTGAGAAGAGGACAAGAGGTTCCATGTCAGGATATCCCTGCATCGGTAGAACGGGGGTTGTGCCGTCCAAAAACAGTGGTGAAAACCCTTTTCGCAGTATCATTTCCAATAAGTAAAAGTATTTATGGCTAGCTACAAATGATAAACACGTAACGTTTTTAGACAGGGGTGAAACGTAACCATTGTCTCCGCCAGGTCACAACACCACACTTGTAGATCTGCTAAATTACTATATTGTATTTATTTTTGAGTGGTGCTAACAGCTCCCATGCAAGAAGGGGCTGTGTGTGTATGTGTATGTCTGTCTGTCTGTCTGTCTGTTTGTAGCACGGAATGTCTGTTTGTAGCACGACCCATTGACCCCTGCAGCTGTTTGGGGTCGCATTCGGGGTCACACACACACACACACACACACACACACACACACACACACACACACACACACACACACACACACACACACACACACAGAAGTATAATTGTGCTTAAGTCAACAACTGGCTTGACTCCAAGAGAAAAAAGAGAAAAATACTCAAGTAAAGCAAAAAACTACCTCGTATTTGTAGCACAGTAGGCTACTTGAGTAAAGGTACTTTTTCTTCCCACCACTGGATTAGAAACACGAGGAGGTGGGAGCAGCACAGCCATACAAACTGCTTGTTGGTGTTTGAGGACTTGTCTCGTTCATTCAGTCTCAGTCAGTCAGGCGTTGAGCTTTGTGCTGGAGGCTCATCATCTGAAGGTGTCTTGTGCATCATGCCTTCCTACACGGTAACTGTTGCTACAGGGAATCAGTGGTTTGAAGGAACTGATGACTACATCTACATAACACTGCTCGGCACAGAGGGCTGCAGCGATAGAACACTGCTGGACAAACCTCTGCACAATGCCTTCGAGAGGGGGGCGGTAAGTCTTTCCAGCTTTCGTTACTTTGCATATTTAAATCACAAAACATACATTAACTATATATAGCCCTATTTGTACTTTGGCTATTCTAAAATAGAGTAATATGAACATGTATCATATTCATATTCCATTCCGATTGGCTCTAATTGGTTTTGCGAGCCAATTATATCGGAATGGACTGAACCCTCAATATTGCTCCAGTGGACATGCATTATGATGGATTGACATGTTTTTCAGTTTAGTAGAACTGACAGTATAACCTCAGTATAACCTCGAGGCAGGGAAACACCAGGAAACAACAATGCTAATTGTTTGCATATGTTCATACACATTCCACAGCCCTCAGGTCTGGAATGTGTTGCTCAAGTCTGAACTGGAGGAAAAAAAACGTATAAATGGATGTTTACAGATTTCAAAGTCTTTTAACCCAGTGGTTCTCAAAGTGGGGTCTGGGGACCCCCACGGGTCCTTGAGTGCAAAATGTGTTCATATAACATCAAAACCACTTTAACCCTGTATATTTAGCTTGTAGATTGGCTAAAACAAGAATATGGGGGGAAATTATTGTCGAATATTTTCGAAATATTTTAACAACACAATCTTGAATGGTGGTCCCTGACACAAAATGTGGGGTCCTTGATATGTAAATATTTGAGAACCCCTGCTTTAAACCACATTCCTATATGTCATCAGTGCATCCCTCAGTTATTATCTGTCATGACTCATGATGAAATGAGCATAATAGAAACAAGCACCAGATGGGACATGCCGACATGATTTGTGACATTTTGTGCACAACTTTTAAAGCCAATAGGAATGGCATCCGAAAAATCTAACAGATGTGTCTAGAATAGATCACATGACTACAGAGATATGTGTATACCACAATGTGTGTGAGATTTGGACCACATCTGTAGGAGTAGTAGCTAAAAGTGTGTTTTGAAAAAGTCTGCAAGTTATAGCGTGTTGTGGTTATTCTTCATCCAGAGAACAATAGTCGTAAGACAAAATAATGTTGAATCTCAAGATTGGCTTTATTTATGCAATGCAGAGGTTATAAGTCTAGAGGCATACTGTATAGTGCAGAAAGCGGGACATTGACACAGATTGTCTGAGGCTCATCTCCCCCGACATACCCGACCCTGGTCATTATCCCTCATCTTTCAATACATCTATAAATCATGTCCTGTTCATAACAACATACTTTTTCCATGACATGGCCTTCTGGCCATATCTTGGTCCTTGGGGATTTTGGTACGTGCCCACATTTACTGGTTACACAACTTTTCTGGCACCAGATTTGTTTGTCCAATTGTTTCCCACCATCTAGAGTTTGGGCACGTGCCACCCATCATTAATTAACTGTAAACAGGACGTCCATCTAACTGTGCACTGGTCCCTTGATAACACCTTTCGTGAGATGGCGACATTTGTTATTTCCTAACAGGCCCTTGTGCTTGCCAATATTATGGAGCCTTACATAACCCATTTTGTGACATTTATACTGGAATACATTTTACTGTGCTAGATTACATTTTCCTTTAATACTCTCTCTTGCCATTTCATTGACTAGACCTGTACGTGCCCATCAGCCACCGGCCTACTTGAGAACGATGTAACTTAGGAACCTAATAATACCCATAACTTGTGATAGCACCCGATATCTGTCTGTGTGCCTTTTGTGCCCATACTGTATATGGAGATCTCTGTAGTATGCAATACCCATTGTCATAGTTCTGGTTCTCGAGTTATGTGCATTACAACCGTACAAACACGCATACACACGCACGCAGACAGAGACGTGGTGCATTTATTGCGAATGCAATGAGCGATTACTATGGAAGCCTGCCTTGTCTGTCTGTCTGTCTGTCTGTCTGTCTGTCTGTCTGTCTGTCTGTCTGTCTGTCTGTCTGTCTGTCTGTCTGTCTGTCATGCAGTAACACCACCCGCCAGAGGGCGCAGCTGTTGTTGTGGAAACTTAATACTCCTAACAGAGACTTTAAGAAATAATCGAGGTAGAGAGTGGACTGAAACAATGTCACGTTTATTACAAGGAGTGGTCTGTACCAGCCCAGGGAGGTGCACGGATGCAAGCCTCCCTCGCTGTAGACATGAGTCTCTTTTATACACAGTGAAGGAACACGAATACATTTGAGGTGTGGTCAGTGGACATGGTCAAACATGGGTCTTGGGTAAGAATAGGTCATCTTGACAGACAATCAACAGGTGGAAGCCTTGCTCCAGGCAGTGTAGTATTTTCTGCCACTACAGTCCGCCATTTCAAATATGTAAATTAAATTCCTAATATTAATTTATACCAAGGAACATGAGATACTATACTGTCTGCAAATTTACTACAAAAAGATGACTTATATATGGACTATCTCCTAGAGTAAGAAAGGTTTACATTTAAGTGTATTCAATGTTCACCCACATGATAATTTTCTTTTTATTACACACAACTTCTGATGGCTGGTAGGGGCGAAAACCCTTTTCCTTCTTATTGGGAAATTCCAACCTACGACCCTCGATTTGTCTTGAGCGATCACTCATAAGCCAGCATCAGGTGTAGTCTTTTTCCGTGGTTCTTTCCTCCATGCAAATGTTCTCCTCTCCTTATGTTTCTGTCACACGTTGTGGCATGGCATTTTAGTCTTTTTTCCCCATGGTGGGCCCAGTATTTCGTCTTTATCCGGCTCCCATCGCTGTCACTGGGGGGTGACTGCGGGGATCGAATGCGTGTGGGCCTTGTAGGGACGTCTGGAGTCTCTGGACGGACATGATGATGTGGCTTGGCTCTCATTGGTGTCACTGGCCCATGTGACATATTTATATGTCTGTCAGGTTTTCTTAGAGGGAGAACAACTTGCAGGTAATTTTGTTCACTTGAATTATTTCCACCGTGGTTAAAAAAGTAGTTATACAAAATTCATTTCAATATTATTATTATTATTATTAGTATTTTACATTAATTGTCTTCAGCTTCAGCTTGTTATGTAGACAGCTCTAGAATTGCACTTTATGTAGTCATAGCACTTTATAGTACACATGTATAATATATTATATAGTATAGTATGTATAGTTTACATAGATACTCCAATGTTACGTTCTTAGTTTACGCATGATTCATGATAACTACTTTTTATACATGTGATGTATGCCATGCTTTTTGTTATTGCTTAATGTAAGTCGCTCTGGATTAAGAGCGTCTGCTAAATGCCTAAATTGTAATTCATATAACACTAGACTGACGTCAATGTATGTGTGTATATTTACCCATCATACAAACCCAAATCCTTTTAGTGCTTTCTCCGGCTGTCTTCATTTGCTTGTTTGTTTTTTCCCTTGTTTAAACACATCTCCTGATATGTTTCTCTTAATTTATTGGATTTCAGAGCTGGAAAAAACAAAACAGCACACTGCACCCTATTCTAAAACATTTGTTCTATACTTTTCCCCCGATGATAATACATAATTATGATTTTTTTTTTTTTTTAAGATCTATCTTGATCACAGTTGATCACAATCTTTCACAGTCTGATTTCTGGTTAACTCCCTCTCTTATGGTTATTAACTACATTGACAGGTTACACATTATTGCATCTTGACACTGTATTTCATCAAACTAGTGCACTATCCTCCTTTCAATACAAATATTTCAATAATGTATGAGATCGTGTGGGAGTGAGTGGGTTCTTACCTTGTCGGTGTAATGTCTATAGATACTCATTTTTCCCTTTGTCCTTCCTCCTGTAATTGCATTGTATCACAACACTCTTCCTAGACGAGTTATTCTAAGTTTTTAGTGAGTTAGTCAATATCGCCATATTAACCATGCCATGCACACTGGGAAAGGAAGATATTCATTAAATTGTCAACACATTTAGACCATCTCATTGATTCACCATCCAGTCCTGGAAAGTAGGAAAGAACAATTTTTGTACCACACACACACACACACACACACACAGACACACACACACACACACACACACACACACACACACACACACACACACACACACACACACACACACACACACACACACACACACACACACAGTAGAAAACTTTAAAAAAAGAGAAAAAAAAGGTCTGTGTGTGTGTGTGTGTGTGTGTGTGTGTGTGTGTGTGTGTGTGTGTGTGTGTGTGTGTGTGTGTGTGTGTGTGTGTGTGTGTGTGTGTGTGTGTCAGACTGCCACAACATCTGCCTTCGCTTCCCGCGTTCAGGCGTCTTACTTGTAGTTAGACTAGACCTGTACGTGCCCGGCGGCCTCTGGCCTACTTGGGAACGATGCAACTTTATCTGTTGTCAACTTGTCATAGCACCATTTTTAACTATCTGTCTGTGTCCCTTTTGTGCCCAAACTGTATACGGAGATCTCTGTGGTATCACACACACACACACGCACGCACGCACGCACGCACGCACGCACGCACGCACGCACGCACGCACGCACGCACGCACGCACACACGCACACACGCACACAGAGACGTGGTGCATTTATAGTAGGATACCACTACAAGCGACACCATGAGGAAGATTTGAAACATTTGGTTTGGAGGTTTTGTCTTTGGCCTACTGTGTGCGTACTGATCGGTGCAGCAGTGCCAGAGATTAGCTGCTCACAAACAGATAGACCGACAGGTAGATGCACCGGAAAAAAATTGGGGGATCTTTAAGCTTTCTGGCATGATTTGCTAGCTGGGTGGCCGTTCGGGCCTGGTTGCGATAGAAAAACAAAACAAAACACATCACAATTAAGAATTTAAGTTAAAAATGTATGAAACTCAGCTTTTCTTTATATACCTTTTGGCCAATTTATGCCTGTGCGCAGGTGGACTCGTATGACGTGATCGTACCGGAGAACCTGGGTGACATTGAGATGGTGAAGATTGAGAAGAAGAAGTACTGGGTGCAGGATGACTGGTACTGCATGTACATCACGGTGAAGACCCCGGCTGAGGTGTGCGTGGAGTTTCCCTGCTTCCGCTGGCTGGTGGGCGACAAGGAAGTAGTTCTCCGTGATGGACGAGGTAGTCGTTTAGTCATGTCTGCATACCTGACTGTTATTGTATGTCCATGACGTAACCTACTACCGCATGTGTATTTTTGATATACGGTAACCTTTATCAGAACTGTTTCTTATTTGCAACTGTGGCCTGGCGAAAGATAAGGCCTCTTGAAGGAGAGGGGAGATAGCGCCTAAAATAAATCAACATTCAGGTTAAAAGCTAAGAAAGAGAATTGGCCCCGGGGCTCCCATTAGTCATAATCTGTCCCTGGCACAATCAATAAATAAATAAATGAAAAGGTTAGTGCTGTTCACACCAAGCACGATAACAATATCTACATTATGATTGTTGTTAAAAAAGAAATGCGTATGAATTGGATGGCACAGTCCATACTGCAACTATAACTAACCTAATCTCAACCTCAAATAGCCTACAATATCTTACTGTACCTGTACCTCCTTAAAATGTATAGTCGCAACATAAACTCTTTCAACTGATTTGGTTTAATAAATATGTTAATATGTTGAGTACTGCGTGTTTGGTGCCATGCATTGTTCATCACGTAATAATAGTTATTGTGCTTAGTGTGAATAAATACCCCTTTATAGACTTATAAACTTTTCTGTGTAGATCTGGCTGATTTACTTTCAGCTGCCAACAGATTGAAATACATACATTTCCTTCTGGAAAATATACACTGAATGTCTGAATGTTTGATATAGTATCGTTGTTATCTGTGTTTTAGCACGTTTGCCACAGGACGATAACACAACACAGGGCAAGCAACACCGACAGGAGGAGTTGGAATGGAGGCGAAAAGTGTACAGGCAAGACGCACGTTTACTTTCAACAAACTTATATCCAGGAAACTTGGTGAAGTGCTCCTTTAACACTTTAGTTACAATGTTCGGTACAAAACTCTTCCTTTAATCCTACCAGATGGAGTGAGTGGCAACCAGGCTTCCCTATGAGCATTGATGCTAAAGAGTCCAGTGACCTGCCTCGGGATATCCGGTTCGACAGTGACAAAGGCGTGGACTTCAAACTGAACTACAGTAAAGCGTATGTACTGCCTTCATCACACGGCTAGCTGAACTGAAACAACAGACCAAAGAACAATAGTTGGCATGAAGTTGGCACCGTTGAACACTGTTGACACTGGAGCCCGACTTATGCCCGATTTTTGGGTCCAATGCCACTTTTTATTGTAGACTCCTAGGTTACCTAGATTACAACAAAATCAATTTTGGAAAACCTTTGAAAAAGCTTTAACATTTTAGCCTATAGTTGATCATATTACTTTTCCAGAAATGCAAGAAAAGAAATTCCAGCTTATGGATTGTGCTTGTGCAAACTCATTTACATTGATACCTGCTCCCAAACTGTACACTGCACTGTACTGCTGTACTGATTGTCTCCACCAGGCCGAAGGCATGGGGAGAGAGTATGTTTTGCACTCCGTCCGTGTGTGTGTGTGTCCTTCCTTCCGTCCGTCCGTCCGTCCGTCCGTCCTTCCGTCCGTCCGTTATCAGCTAATCTCTGGCACCATTGGCCCGATCCATGCCAAACTGTGCACACACACTCCCTGGATGCCAACGACGAACCTCTGCCCCAAATATTCCTCAATGGCCTGTTATAGCGCCACCATGAGGCCGATTTAGCCAAAACACATTTCTGTAGATAACTCGTACACATTTTATCCATACATCACACAATTCAGTATACACTATCTCCATAGTCATGTGATCAACACAGATCTGCACAATTTCCCATCTTCCATCCGGCTAAGATTGGCTTCCAAAACTCACATGATTGGTCTGTTTCAAACAAAATGCCACAAATCACAAACACAGTGTCCAATTTCCATGAAATTATACACGCACATTTCCACTAGGCCGAGGACGACATGCCACTATTTTTCCCCAAATCAGCCTCACGGTGGCGCTATAACAGGACAATTCCTGTTTTACCTATAACTGCATCGACAACTTATGTATGCGCACTCCCTAGAGGCCATGGAAAAACATTTTCCCTGCATCCCTCCACATCTGCCGGTTATAGCGCCACCATGAGGCCGATTTCTGCTAAACACATTGTTTGTGTTAGTCGCACAGATTTCATCCAAATCTCACGCACATCGGTACACATGATCTCTGTAGTCATGTGATCAAGACGAGCCTGTTGGATTTCTCAGATTCTACACTGATTAGCTAAGATTGCCTTCCAAAGTTTTCAGGAGTAGCCCGTTTTGTACAAAATGCTGCACATGTCCTGCTCATCCAGAATTCTATCCTCAGAGATGCTATGAGTGATCTGGCTCTGTATTTCCTCAACAAAACGAAGACAATTGTTGCAAGAAACAAACAAACAAAAAAACATGTTTATATTACTCCTAAACATTTTGCCAAACATCACACACACTCCTATCCTCCTGGTGGAGACCTGTGCCCAGAAGGGCACTTTTTCTAGTTCACATATAGTTTTAGTTTTGTCACCTAGATGTGCTGTGCAGGTATATATGCATGTGGAAATCTTAAACTGGAAAAGCTCCACTACATAAAAACATAAATACCTTAAAAAGCATTATAGAAAAAGACACAACCTAAAAGCACACAATAAAAGCAGTAAAAACAGGAAGTCTTAAAAATGTGTGAACAATACACTTTTCCTTTTGTTTAATACTCTGATGGCCTGGGGGGGGGGGGCAGCCTGCTGGTTAGGACTTTGGTAGCCTTGGAGACCACAGGCGTTTTGTTTTCAAGGGCTTTGGGGATCTTGTACATCAAGAACAGGCTTTTGTGTGGGTGGGATTCTTATTGATCCTCAGGGATCTGCTGAGGCGGCGCAGGCGCTGGGTGTAGAGGTCTTCCAGAATATGCAGCTCACACCTGGTGTTGTTTTCAACAGTGAGAACCAACCTCCTCGGCATCATACAGTCTCAGAGTGTCAGAAATAAAAAAAATCCCTGAAGGTTTGTGGTCTCAGGCCAAATTTCTTCAGGCGCTTGAGGTCCTCCACTCTGCGTGCGTGCATGTGTGCGTGCGTGCGTCGATCTGTCTGTCTGTAATTCTCACAAAAAACGCTAAGCACCAAACTTTGGATGGATACAGTACTTCCACTCCATTTTCCCATATATTGTTACTTTTTGAAATATTTAACTTTTAATTTTATCATGGAAATTAATGAGGCTCTGATCAGGTTGAACCATGCCCAAATTTCAGTCAGATATGTCATAAACAAATGACATCGTACATGACTTATATCACTGATGTCAAAGTCCAAGATCCAAGATTTGAGGGGTGCTGGCCCCCCGGCCCCCTCCACTGCATGGCTTTACAGAGTTATGTCATAGGCCAGCCAAGTCTATGGACTTTAATGTTTGTTTAGAGCCTAATTATTAATTTCCCATCCCAGCCAAGTCTATGGACTTTAATGTTTGTTTAGGGTAAATAATCAGCAATGGCCTCTTGCTGATATAAATACATCTTGTAATAAATGTATTTCATTTTTCATGGACATGAAAATCAACATACATCAACATACCCCCAAAAATCTGGGCACACCTCACTTCACACAAGTGTGATTTGTTTCCCATTCATGAACCACTTCAGCCACTTGAATAACTTCACACATTTTAACCACTTTCAGAAATGGTCAAATTGTTAGCACATCTACAAGCTCACAATTTGTGGCAATCTCACTATTGTTGGAATAATTTTTAAAGTGTTAAGTCACTTTCTCAACGTCACGTTTGAGGACCACCATAGGGGTCTAAATTATTAAAGGAGCATTCAGTGATTTGGGTGATTTGGAAAAAACCCTGGTCCGCCCCGGTAACAAGATGTGCATATACACACGCTCTACAGTGGGGGAAGTACAACAAACCAACAGCACGTGCACCAAGGCCCGCCCCACTCGATCATGATTGGAGGAAGGCCCCTCTCATCCTGATTGGATGAAGGCTTTGCCACCCAAACCGAAACTAGGGTTTTTTTTACCCCAGGGGCTCACTGGGGACAGGGAGGAACTCCTTAAAAAGAAGTGATATTTGAATTAAGTGAAATCACTGAATATACCTTTAACTCTGAGAGTGTGTAAATGTGCCATTTGCACACAGCACACAGTGAAATGAACACTGAGGATGTTATAGTGTAGAAATGGGGGTTAATTCAAAAGGTTGAGAATAACTGTACGTATTTAATGATGATGATGACGACTTCCATTCTTCCATACAGAATAGAGAACCTGTTGCTGAACAAGTTCATGGACACGTTCCAGTCCTCCTGGGACGACTTCACTGATTTTGAACAGATCTTTGTGAAAATCAAAAACACAATGTCAGGTCAGATTCAAACTCAATCTCAAAATTGAATATTTACCTAATCGATAATCGCTAATTCTGTTCTAGATTTCTACTATACAGTTTTTCAGTCTAGATATTTAGCAGATATGCTCTGGTCCAGAGAGACACAGTACAAGTTTGAGATCAGAATAAGTAGAGTAAGCATGAACTCCAGTCAACAAACAACAGGGTAAATACTCTTGCCCCAGCCTTGACGACCTTGCAGACTTATGCAAAGGTTAAAATGTAATTTATATATAGTATGTTACCAGTATATAGACAGATGCCAGGTTAATTTGTTGACCTGGCATCCTATAGTTTGTATAGTTTCAATGTACAGATTATGTATTAATGTTTAGACTGATGGTAGGTTATTGGTTTTCCTATGATCATGATTTTAAACCGTTCTGGATTAAGAGCGTTGTGGTATATTTTGGGTACATACCATCCAAATACTCTAGTTCTACTATACAAATGACTGGAGAGCAGAAGAGAATTGAGACACGGCAGCAGACAGAGTGAGATGTTCCGATCATGTTGGTTTATTCAGCGATACAGCATACAGCACACACGCCAGCCAGCCAGAATGGCCTGACGTGCTCCACACATGGGCTGACGCCCCGAACTGACAAAGTTACATAGAAATCAACTTGCTTATCAACAGTTAGAATACAACATTGGTCCAGACTGGCCTGTAACCACCCCCCTGGAGAGTAGAATTGGGACCACTGTGGCCCTTTGATCTACTGTTTAGCATGTAATTGCCCTAGGTGTGACTCAGGAACTCAGAATTCACAGACTACAGTATAAACAGACTTGACCCCATAGGTGTCAAGTCAACAGGATGAACTCTACTGCATGTATAAATACACGTACACGTTATTGTAGAATTATGGATTTCCAGATTCCACAGCGTCTGCTAAATGACTGAATTGTAATTGTTATTGCTGTATGCTGTATGTTTTTGTAACCGATATCTTGTTCCATTGTGTTGTGTTGTGCAGAGTATGTGATGGAACACTGGAAGGAGGACTTGCTATCTAATCTGTTCCATTGTGTTGTGTTGTACAGAGTATGTGATGGAACACTGTGTTGTGTTGTGTTGTGTTGTGCAAAGTATGTGATGGAACACTGTGTTGTGTTGTGTTGTGTTGTGTTGTGTTGTGTTGGGTTGTGTTGTGTTGTGTTGTGTTGTGTTGGGTTGTGTTGTGTTGTGTTGTGTTGTGTTGTGTTGTGTTGTGTTGTGTTGTGTTGTGTTGTGTTGTGTTGTGTTGTGTTGTGTTGTGTTGTGTTGTGTTGTGTTGTGTTGTGCAGAGTATGTGATGGAACACTGTGTTGTGTTGTGTTGTGCAGAGTATGTGATGGAACACTGTGTTGTGTTGTGCAGAGTATGTGATGGAACACTGTGTTGTGTTGTGTTGTGTTGTGTTGTGCAGAGTATGTGATGGAACACTGTGTTGTGTTGTGTTGTGCAGAGTATGTGATGGAACACTGTGTTGTGTTGTGTTGTGTTGTGTTGTGTTGTGTTGTGTTGTGTTGTGTTGTGTTGTGCAGAGTATGTGATGGAACACTGTGTTGTGTTGTGTTGTGTTGTGTTGTGTTGTGTTGTGTTGTGTTGTGCAGAGTATGTGATGGAACACTGTGTTGTGTTGTGTTGTGTTGTGTTGTGTTGTGTTGTGTTGTGTTGTGCAGAGTATGTGATGGAACACTGTGTTGTGTTGTGTTGTGTTGTGTTGTGTTGTGTTGTGTTGTGTTGTGCAGAGTATGTGATGGAACACTGTGTTGTGTTGTGTTGTGTTGTGTTGTGTTGTGCAGAGTATGTGATGGAACACTGTGTTGTGTTGTGCAGAGTATGTGATGGAACACTGTGTTGTGTTGTGTTGTGTTGTGTTGTGTTGTGTTGTGTTGTGTTGTGTTGTGTTGTGTTGTGTTGTGTTGTGTTGTGTTGTGTTGTGTTGTGCAGAGTATGTGATGGAACACTGTGTTGTGTTGTGTTGTGCAGAGTATGTGATGGAACACTGTGTTGTGTTGTGTTGTGCAGAGTATGTGATGGAACACTGGAAGGAGGACTTGCTATTTGGCTACCAGTTCCTGAATGGTTGCAACCCAGTAATGATCCAGAAATGCCTGAAGCTCCCAGACAAGTTCCCCGTCAGCCATGAGATGGTGGCTGCATGTCTAGAGAGACACACGACTCTGGAGCAGGAGGTCGAGGTACAGTTCAACTCTCTATTCAGATCTTTCTCTCATTAGGTATCTGTAATTCTTTCTCACGCACACACGCACGCACGCACGCACGCACGCACACACACACACACACACACACACACACACACACACACACACACACACACACACACACACACACACACACACACACACACACACTCACACACACACATTATGCTATGAGGCTAAATTGTTTGACTTAGGCAGACATTATTTTGATGTATTCTGATGAACATAGACAATAAGGCAGGATGAATCATCAGGGGTATAGAGTTAGGCAGGCAGATAAACATGACTTATGCAAAATGGGTGTGTTTGTGGTTAATTTGCAAGTAACATTTTATTTCTTCTTTCCTGAAGACCAGGAACCTTCAAAACACAGGAAAATAAACCAAATATGTTGCATATGCATAAACCCTGTAATAGTTAACACAATTTTACAAAGACCGCGCCACTCTAAAATAAATTAATGAAACATTTAAGGATCGGGTATTAATGACCAATAAAAAGTAAACACTATGACACATTACTCCAATTTCTCCTTTGTTAGGCCCTTTTGAACTTAGATTGACTGCAGCTGCACTAATTCAATCCCGATGACCTGCGATGAGGATGAAGATGACATACTGTTTCAATTTTGCATGCACATATTTAATTTATTCACTTGCTCAACAGTTATGTGATGATGTGATCATAATATAACACATAAGGCGTCATTCGAAACATATCGGCTCTGTCGGGTGGTAACCTCATAACCTCATACAGTATGTCCGAAACTGTTCATTTCAAAACGCGGCTCGAGCCATGTTTCGAGCTTCGAGAGAGATGGGGAGAGACATGCAGCGAAGTTTGTCAGGAACGGGACTCAAACCCGCGAAGCGATGTCAGATCTACTACCTTTGATGCTTTTGTGCGACACTGTAGTACGATCAAGTAGGGCGTTCATTTACGAGAAAAACAAAATCACAAATAGTTCAAATATGGATATACCGGTAAGAGGTTTCTGCCCGACAGATCATTTTACAACACACACAAACTGTTTAAAGTGTGTTTTCAGGCAGGTAACATCTACATAGCAGACTATGAGCAATTAGAAGACATCAGTCCAAACAGCACAGACCCAGACACCCAGCAGTACCTGTCAGCTCCCATCTGTCTGCTCTACAAGAACACTCAGAACAACATGATGCCCCTGGCCATACAGGTGGGTGCTATACGTCACTCACTGCATGGTATTCTTAGCATGGCATTTCTGGGGCAGCTGCACTGCCAGTGCCACATCTATTTCCTAATTTTTCTTTAATGTAAGGGTTCATTTAAAAGGTTTAGCATTTCTGCCTGAGGGGGACTTTTTTTAATTACTTATTTCTAATGAATATTTTCTTTAAAAAACAAAAAATGTTTATTCACTAATAAATTCATTATTAATCATTAATGTGTAAAATCGAAAAAAGGGCTTTGTTAAGACCTCCATATTATTATGGTCAATGCCTGTGTGAAAAGTGGGAGTGATTGGTGCAGGCAATGAGGAGATGCGCGTTTTCGCATTTTTAATTCACTAATAAATTCATTATTAATCCTTAATGTGTAAAATCGAAAAAAGGGCTTCGTTAAGACCTCCATATTATTATGGTCAATGCCTGAAAAGTGGGAGTGATTGGTGCAGGCAATGAGGAGATACGGCGTTGTTTCTGACAGACAGACAGACACACACACATTCAGACATTGTCAGAATTATAGTATGATTATAGTATGATTATAGTATGATGATGATGATGATGATGATGATGATGATGATGATAGTATGATGATGATGATGATCAAGCATCAGCCGATTGCAACAATCTTCCCAGTTCTCTGATCTATTATTTCAATTTTTTTGATTCAAAGGAGCTTTATTGGCATGAGAAAAGATATGTTTACATTGCCAAAACAAGTGTCAAAATATAATAAAAACAGTTTAAGAAAATGGGGAAAATATATACAGTTGGAGTGGATTACAGCATTGTGTTAAACAGTTCAAGCCAGGGTATAAACCTTTATAGCAGCAATATTTTGCAATCACAACGGGAGATGGGAGTGACTGCAATATTAACTCCTTTAATATCTTGTTTAGAGCATCTATCCTTACTCATCTTCAAATATCCTACTCCTGCTTCCAAATGCCTCTATTTGTTTTCTCTAACTCTCTTCTATAATCTGTCAAACACTGTAATTTAATTTCTAAGGTGCATGTGCATGTTTGTGTTCTGTGTCTGTGTATTCGTATTCTGTATGTGCATGTACAGTATACGTCTGTAGTTTTTGTTCATTTAGTTTATGTTGATATATTAATTTATGAAATTTGTCATTTTGTGGATGATCATGGGTGGGAGCGGCCTGTTGTTACAGGAGAGAGTTTTTGTTATGTTGTCATTGTTCTGTCTTGTACTCTTGGTATATTTGCGATAAGGACTCCCTAAAAAACGAGATGATACATCCAGTTTATGTATTGTGTATGATTTTGAATATAGTGATCCCCGCATTTGATTAGGGTTTTTTGATAGAGTTATTTAGAAAAGCCTTGTGTGGACAATTAATACTCAAGCAATGCATCTGTACTGTTGATTATGATGTCCATGACGTCAAATAAAATATTACATAAATACATAAATAACAGAGACAAAAACAAAGATGTTATTATGTTCTATTTTCATTTTCTCCCCCATTGTATCCCTCTCCCCTGTCCTCAGCTGGGACAAACTCCAGGGGAGGGCAATCCCATCTTCCTGCCCAGCGATGCTCAGTATGACTGGCTGCTGGCCAAGATGTGGGTCCGCTCGGCCGACTTCCAGGTCCACCAGAACGTCACTCACCTGCTGAGGACCCACCTCATCTCTGAGGTGTTTGCTATTGCCCTGTACAGACAGCTTCCTGCGGTCCACCCTATCTACAAAGTAATGATGCTCCCCTTGGATTCATCTCATTCTGCATAGATATTTGCTTGCTTGATTACTTGATTTATTGATTGATTGATTGATTGCCTTCTTCTAGCTACTGATCCCACACTTTCGTTTCACCATTGCCATCAATACCAAGGCCAGAGAGCAGCTCATCGGTGAGGGTGGCATTTTTGACAAGGTGCGAAAAATATGAATTAAAGACATAATGTCTCTGAGACGACGAGAAATAATTATTTAATATTTTTGGTTGTCTTCGTTTGTCAATTGATTCTTTTTAGCTTCGCTGGCATCAGGGTTCTACTGGCTGAATTTATGGGAAACCTTCATGAACTCCATGTGATACTCCTACTGATATTTGTTGACCCATTGCATGGCTTTTCGTCTACCACAACCATTAGGCCAGAATTTAAACTTGCACAAAATATATCGACTATTTTTGAATAGCCGACGCTAAAATCTAAAATGACATACAGATGCTTTCCAAGTTTATAATAATACATATTTATTTGGGGGTCCTTGAAATAAAAACGTTTGTTGGAAGGAACTATGAGTGAAATATTGAATCACATTGACATCCTCCTGATTTCTCATCCAGGCCAATGGCACTGGGGGAGGCGGCCATGTTGAACTGATCCGGAAGGGAATGACATCATTATCATTTAGGTCGCTGTGCTTCCCCGACGCCATCAAAGCGAGTGGCATGGACGACACGACGGAGCTGCCCAACTACTTCTACAGAGACGACGGATACAGAGTGTGGGACGCCATTAAGAGGTGTGCAGTGGTGTCAAAGTACATTTACTCAAGTACTGTACTTAAGTACAATTTTGAGGTATTTGTACTTTACTTTACCAATTTCCAATACTGTGTAATGAGTTTTTTTTTGTGATTGCGTGCTTTTCTACATTCATTTCTTATGCGTGCATAAGCGTGTGTGTGTGTGTGTGTGTGTGTGTGTGTGTGTGTGTGTGCATGCATGCGTGTGTGTGTGTGTGTGTGTGTGCATGCACATTCAGGACCACCTATGTTCTTTTCAATAATGCGTGGACGTGCCAAGACATAATATTGACCCTGGCCAGGGTCCTGCTACTCGGGTTCTGCCCATAATAAATGATGCAGATTAGAAAAGTAGAAACACATTGCTGTGATAAGTGGCGTTTTGGAGCTAGGCTCTACATGGCACTGGGAGGCTCTCCTTTCCTGCCATTCCTCATGTCTCCTCTCTCCACTGCTACACTCGCACTCAAGGGCAAGATTTGATTAAGTGTGTGTGTGTGTGTGTGTGTGTGCGTGCGTGCGTGCGTGTGCCCGCATGTGTCTGTTCATTCGATGCGGTGCATGCGTGTAAATTAGTTTGTCTGTGACCAAAACTTATGCATGAGTGATTACACAGTTGTGAGTTTGTAGATCGACTATTTTCAAAAGATTTTGTGAAGAATTTGGAATAATTAAAAAATATATTTTAACTCAAATATTCTTTCATGGCCGGGCTCCTTGGCACAACATCGATTCACATGGGGGTCTGAAATACATATCATTTTGGTGGTCCTTGACCTTGACATGAAAATGTTTGAGAAGCTGTTCTAGAGAATGTGTCGTCTCCTTGCAGCTTTGTGTCAGCTGTGGTGAACATCTACTACTGCACTGATGAAATGGTGCAGGGAGACCAGGAGATACAGGCCTTTGTTAAAGAAGTGGTCAGCTGTGGCCTGCAGGACTTCCACTACTGTGGTGAGTGTGTGCGTGTGTGTGTGCGTGTGTGTGTGTGTGTGTGTGTGTGCGTGCGTGCGTGCGTGCGTGCGTGCGTGCGTGCGTGCATGCATGCGCGTGCGTGTGTAGGAAACTGATTTGCATGAGATAGCTCAGCATAATATTCAAACCCACGTCTGTCTGTCCGTCCGTCCGTCCGCCCACCTGCCTGATTCCATGCCTGATCCATTCTGCATTTGGGTTCACTTGCTAGACCCTTGACTCTAAAAATTGACACACTTTTGAAAACGATGGTGCTTGGAATTACTTGTTCTTAATACCAATTTAATTTGACAGCCCATAATGGCGTACATTCTTTTTTTAACATATTTCTGAGTTGCACCGGGCAATCGGCCAGCCATTGTATAATCTTGCAACAATGCAAGATCACTTCTCTCATTTCTTTCTGCCAATGTGCAGAGTTTCCCAAGTGGTTGAAGACACGCGAGGAGCTCACAGAGTATGTGACAGTGGTCATCTTCACAGCGTCAGCCCAGCACTCAGCCATCAACTCTGGACAGGTGAGAAAGCAGAAATCCTATCTGCTCATTACCCACCGGTCAATATTCTGACATACATAAATGTTACATTAGTTGGACTGCATGAATGGTAATGATCAGATTAAGAACAGTTATGTTTTGGTTTGTGGGGGCGAAAAGATAATTCTCTGAAATATATGAGCCCCTACCTGACAACACTTAAAAGTACTGAGCTGTGTAGCTCATCTCTGAGTACAGGCTGAACAGTTGCATAATAACTGGAGATACTGAAGGCCTAGGTGTCACATGGGCCAACTCACACGGCCAGCAGCATGAGCAAGGATACGAGTGCGGGCGACATGTAAGAACTCACGCACGAACCACGAGCACGCTACGAGCAGGGAAGCAGACATGGACGGCATTAGAAGGGAAAAGCACACACAGAAGGGAAGATACAGAAACATTGAGCCAGCTGTAGACATCTGGAGAGACATAAATCTCAGCAATACAGCTATGTCGGGGGTGTGTACTGGTCCAACCCAAGATGATAGTACAGCCAGGTCGAAGAGACCTGCTGTAACTATCCCAGGGCAGTGCAGGGAAGTTTCCTGCAATACACACACCATATGACACTGGCCAAGAAATAGTAGTGGCCATGCCAAAGATTGGGGAAAACAACGAATGGACGAGCGGACAAGACGGAGATTGGCAGGGAATAGAGCAGATTGGCAAAAACAATGAACTACGGTAGGACAGGACGGGCAAGAAGGGTGGATACAGCAATATAATAGGCCCTGGAGATTGAGGCTTCTTCCATGCAGCCGAAGGCTCTGCTCCTCTGAAATGCTGTATTATACTCTGCACTATTATGAATAAACTGGCACTACTACTAATCTAACTTTGTCTATGTTGATCTGAGTTTCTCTAAGTCTGTCCAAGTGTTCTCCGTCTATCTACTTTTGGCTCTACAGGTTCACCAGCAGAGTCTAAGCAAAAATAATTGATCTACAATCAACAAATTCACAACACGTAGTGCAGGGTGCCAACACTGATATTTTCATGAATTGGTACCACCTAAGGTGACCGTAAAATGTCTCTAGTTTATATTTTGGTATGATAACTCTTCCAAATCAGTAGCTTGGACATAGTTATCAGTTAAATTTCATTATACTTTAAGTAGTGTAGCAAGTGATGTGTCAAACCAGGGGGGTTTCATGATTCTGAATCCATTCCAAGTATTCGTTTTGCACGAAAAGCACTCCTTGGGCTAAAAACGGCCATAGCCGTCATCACAAATGACAGATGAGGTCATCACATTTGGGCAAGTACTTGACTAAAGCAAGTCAGTACTTGACTAAATGCACTTAGTTACTTTAGTTTACACCACTGTGTGTGTGTGCTTCAGTATGACTGGTGCTCCTGGATCCCCAACTCCCCCTCCACCATGCGGAAGCCCCCTCCCGTGAAGAAGGGGGTGGCAGACGTGCAGCTAATCATGGCCAGCCTGCCGGACCGCGGGCGCTCCAGCTGGCACCTGGGAGCCATCTGGGCCCTCACCCAGCACCAGGACGACGAGGTATATCCCAAAGGTCAAATTAGCCTTCGTGATTTTGGGGGATAAACAATCACCTCGTGGGGGCGGTGGTGGCTCAGGGGTAGAGTGGCCGGATGGGAACCGTGAGGTTGAAAGTTCGAAACCGGGCTAGTGACGAAGCAAGACACTGAACCCCTAATTACTCCTGATGTGCAGGTTGGTGCCTTGCATGGTTTCCTCTGTCATCGGTGTATGAATGTGTGTGTGAATGGGTGAATGTAATGCACAATCTATCTAAAGCGCCTTGGATAAAGGCACTATACTATAAAAATGCACCATTTACCTCAAAAACGGATATACAATTTATTGTAATGTCACTGATATGCCAATATCTTTTTTGGCTGACCAGTTGAAACACTTTTAAACCCATTTATCAGCTAAAACAAATTTGTAGTTTACTTATGCTTTGTAGGGCATAGTGTACAGTATGTATAGGCTATATGCACATACGTCATTTTGGAAATAACACTTCCTAGGTTCCTATAGGTATACACCGATGTTACTAATTAAGGCTAGCTGTTCCGTTTAGTGTGCAGTGGTTCTCAAACGTTTTAATTTCAAGGGCCCCTATAACTCTGAGAGCGCACAAATGGACAAAGTATACGGGTATGATGTAACAGTAATATGGTGGTTCTCAAAGTGGGGTCCGGGGACCCCCAGGGGTCCTTGGGTCCCCACTGCTCCCCAGTAAAAGTAGTTATTGAAAAGCAGCAGTATATAATCATTTTGATTATTTTTTTTATTTTTACACAAATCTTCTCTTTTGGCTGGGTACCTGGCAAAAAACATTTTTAGATGGGGTCCGGGTCCGTGGTAAAATATCGATTGATTTGGGGGTCCTTGGAGTGAAAAGGTTTGAAAATAAGGTCAATTTGGCCTAAAATAAGGTCAATTTGTGTCCCCCCCCCCCCCCCCCGTCAGCTGTATCTAGGCATGTACCCTGATGAGCACTTCATAGAGAAGCCAGTGAAGCAGGCCATGGACACCTTCAGGAAGGAGCTAGCAGAGATCAGCTGTGGCATCACACAAAGGAATGAGGGAAAGAGGATGCCCTTCGACTATCTCTCCCCTGATCGAATCCCCAACAGTGTCGCTCTGTGAGGCATGATTATTGGCTTTATACTTCCTATATTTCAAAGAGCATATCGTCGCTGTCGGGCAGAAACCTCCTTTCTCCATATTCAAAGTATTTGTTTTTTTGAGTGGTGTAAACCACTCCTACAACTGGCTTTGTTAGTTTACGTGTCTGTCTGTTTGTCTGTCTGTCTGTTCGTACCAAAAAATGAGCATGGTTGCTATGGTCACACGGGTGTGATTTCATTACGTCAGACATTACGTCAGACCACAGCTGATCAGTCTATATAAGACCTTACACCACTCAGTTCACACGGGTGTGATTTCTTCTTAAATGAATGCCCTACTTGATCATAGTACTACACCGTGTTTATGATGATTTTGTATTGCATATATGTGAATATTTGTATGTCTTTAAATGTTTTGATGAATTGAAAATGGAGGACGCTGATGTAAACAAGTCTTAGTGCTTTTTCTGGTTTTATCCTTATTAGCAGTTTTTGTATTGACCTGTACCTTCCTTGAACTGTACCCATTCTGCAATCTGTTAATGCAATTTTCAATAAATCAATCAATCAGTCACACAAAAGTATCAAAAGTAGCAGATCCGCAAGCTCGAAACACAGTGTGAAGCGACACGCTTTGAGCTTGTAGATCTGCTACTTTTGATATTTTTTATTTGAGTCGTGAAAAGCAACAGTGAGGTTTCTTTAGCACATGAATGTTAAATGCTTTTTGGAGCAATATTTATGATAGCATTGTACAAAAATATATAATATTCTGCATGAGCATTCGTAATATTAATGATTTGTTTTTACTGTTTCTGTTTGTGTGCGTGCATGCATGCGTGCGTGAGAGCTTATGTGTCATCATATAATGTATTATTGTAGTTTAGTGTTGCACTTGCTAATGTGTAAGGAGCAGTGGGATGTATGTCTTATACTGTTTAATGCCAAGCAAAGTCTTTGTCAAATGTCATCCTTGAGTTTCCTGAGTTTATGTATAAAAGTATACTAAAGCTGAAATGATTGCTCCCTAAATTGACTCTTAGAGCACGGCATATGTCATATGATATGGTACTTTATCTGAAATGATTGGTAGTGAATAGTGGAGTTTAGTTTGTTACAGGATCTTGGAAGGATGTCCACTAAGCCATGCTCTGACAGCAGTTAATAGCTTTTTCTTTATCAGTACTGTCTGACGGATTAATATCCACATAATTCAATTAACTACTTTTTATCCATACATTTTTAATATTCATATTCATACATATGATTGTGACATGAAGCAACAGTGGAAAAATAAAGATCTAGTAAGGAAACATTATGCTGCTGTTTATTGTCTGAATTGCTGTCAGATTTCAAATTAGTCAGACACTGCATATTGTCACTCCCAATCTTCCCCCGTAGTCTGAAAACCCACTTCTTCAGTTTTGTTTTGGTTTTCATTCATCAGGCCCAAAAGGGGTCTAATCGAAACTGTCAAATTATCAATGCTAATTTCACTCTTAGTCTTAGAATGTACAAATGGAACCCAATGGACCCATAATCAGGCTTCATTTTCCATGCGTCTTCCACAGTTGCATGTTATTTGTAAACAAATTATTGGTCTATACTAGGGACATTCATGAAGATAAGTCAGTAACATAACATTTCAAGATATTGGCAAAATAACAGTCTGGCATTACATTTTGAAATGAGAATCACATCCAGCAGATTCAATTTATTTTGTTGTGGCAAGCCCATTTGCTGAGTACAAATAAAAGACTAACCAAATGGAAAATATTATTTACACAAGCCTCTCCTTTTATCATATTACAGTTTTACGACATATATTTAACATAATTTGAAATGATAAATGAGTACATCAATTGCACTTCCAATAAACATGAACTTTATTTCCCTGAAACTATAGAGGCCAGTTTTGCCAGCAGATGTTGCCCGCAAAAGTTGAAAAAGTCGATGGTGACCATGCAGGCTTTTAGAGTTTCAAAAAGTGTGACACATTTTCATAAACCTGCTCCATAAGTCTTCTGAACCCAAATGACTGCAAGTGAAAAGACCTAATTTGCTCTGCGACCGCAAAAATCTCTCTGAAGTACCCGTAACCAGTTAGGATGTCATGGAGGCTGCATGGCCTACAGATGGTTGACGACAGTGAAGGAGAAGGGATTGAACTTATATCCAGTTCCACTGTAGAACTTATTCTGAAACTCCACCCTAAAGAGACAGAGAGACACACAGGGACGAGGGGGAACACACATATATTAATGACTCTTTGTCCAATTGCACCATGCACGTTGTCAGGTGCTACTTCAGGTGGCGTGCGTGCATGTGTGTGCATGCATGTGTGCATGTGCGTGGGTGCGTGTGTGTGTGTGTGTGTGTGGGCGCGTGCGTGCGTGCGTGTATGCGTGCGTGCGTGTGCGTGTGTGTGTGTGTGTGTGTGTGTGTCCTTGTCACCAGTGCAGACGGAGGGCGTGCAGGAAGGCAGACAGTCCCTCCATCACCAGGAGGATGGAGACGGTGAGCGTAGCAAAGAAGGAGAATATGACCGCCAGGACTACAGATCCCACCATGCCTTGCCAAGAGAGGGGCATCCGCATCACCATGACCCACAGCACCTCCGACAGCTCTGGAGGGACATTACAACGCAAGGTACCATTATCACTACTGTCTGGCAGCAGAAACCACTTATCTCCATATTCTAACTTTTGCACATAATTCCCGTGCGTGCGTGCGTGCGTGCGTGCGTGCGTGCGTGCGTGCGTGCGTGCGTTGCGAGGGACTTACGTGCGTGTGCCAGGCTGAGGGCCCACAGCCTGAGGTAGGAGGCAGTGTTGGAGACGCATCCCAGGCAGTACTCTATGGTGTGGATGGTCTGATGCATGAACACCTGCACCACATCAAACTCCTAACGACACAACCACAGGCTGCATGAAAACTCCTATAGACACAACCTACGGTATGTGGTGCTATGTCTACATAAAATGCTATCTGAATTACATAAATTGAGCCTTTGCATACGCCTAAGGTCATCGAGGCTAGGGCAAGTGCTACGGGCTAAGATGGAGTCTGAAGAGGTGGGTTTTCAAACTACGGCGGAAGATTGGGAGTGAGTCTGCAGTTCTGATTGCAATGGGAAGTGCGTTCCATAGTTTTGGAGCCAGAAGGGAGGAGAGTTTGGGACGTGTACTACACCTACAGCAGCACACAAAAGTAGCAGATCGACAACAAGCTTGCAGATCTGCTACTTTTGCTGTTTTTGTATTTGAATCCTGAAAAGTAACAGTTTTGGTCATATGAGGTTTCAACCCGACAGAGACGATATAATGTACGTATATACGAGTGTGTAAAGGTGCATTCATATCAGCACATAATAATTATGCATTTCACTGGCTGGATTCAAACCAATCATTACACAGTAGCACTCAGCATGTTATTTGCAGTTTTCTGGAACTAATGAAATAAATAAAACTTCAGAAAACATAGTTCAGGACAGGAGTTAGTAGGTGTTTTTAGAATCGGCCTCATGATCTAAATGGGTTAACCAACAATGGCAGGCTTAAACTAGTAAACTGAACCTGAGTTGGCTCTTAGGCCGCTATATTCCCTTCTACACCAAATCCCCTCGCCAAAAATGCACAATCCACAAGCTCACAACGCTAAAGCTTATAGATCTGCAATTTGTAATAATGTCCCCCCCCCCCCCCCCCCCCCCCCCAAAAAAAAGCAATGCTGTGGCTCAAGTGTTTAATGTGTGACTGACTGACCACCACCTCCTGCTCCTCTGAGTGCTCCTGCTGCCTCCCTCCTGCCTCCAGGTCTCCCTGCAGAGTGTTGATGGAGCTGCTGTCTGTCATGGATGGATGCTCTCCTCCCTGCAACACACACGCGTACATCGTCGGGTGGAAACCTCATACTGTATGTCCCAAACTGTTACTTTTCAGGATTGAAATGAAAAAAATATCTAACGTAGCAGATCGGCAAGCTCAAAAACGCGCTTCAGACAGACAGACAGACAGACAGACAGACAGACAGACAGACAGACAGACAGACAGACAGACAGACAGACAGGCTATAGTCTGCTGCAGAGCCTGTTACACTGTCTGTAAAAATGTCAGATGGTTCCAAACGCAGCCTTACCCTGACAGAGCGTCTGTTCCTGTCATGGTAATAGAGGTAGAGGGGTCTCCCTAGCAACAAGACAGGAACTGATGCCATTGCCATGACAACCAATACCTTTTGGACAATCACCTGAGGAAAAGACATGGAGGATATCGTCACTGTCAGGTTACAGTATGTCCAATATTTCACCCATAATAATACCTGTAATGTGATGTGATAAATAAAGTGATGATTGATTGATTGATTGATTGATTGATTGATTGATTGAAGTTCGTATTTAGTCACATAGGCTCCTGTTAAAACAGACACACTTCAGCACTTTCACATTAACAGAAGTTTCAAAAATGAACCCGTAAGGGTTCTTTTGGTTGTACTGTATACACTTAACCACTAAACCCCAGCATCCATACTGTGGGGAATGCTTTCGTAGAAAATAACAGATCGACAAGCTTGTCAAGCTGCTATTTTCAGCTTTCCCCATAATAACAGAAAGAAGAAAACGATAGAGCCCTGAGGGACTCCGGTTCACCATAATGGGGTTTAAGTGGTTAAGGGCCGCTCATACCGCGCACTATAACTATAACAATGTACTTGTAAGAAAAATAAAAACATTTTAAGTCAAGAGAATGGCAGAGTTCACACCACAACTGTAACAAAGACAATGGTGAATGATATGTTATAGTTATCATTTTTTTTTTTTATCCCACGATTTTGTAACCCATTTTTCACCCCTGTGTCAATTATCTAATGTGATCCTGGGCTCTACACACCCTATAATTATATTGCTATAGTTACCATTAGTGCTCTAGTCTCAGTGAATGGCCCTTTAGACTTAAATGAACACTGATAGGATTGTAAAGTAAAGTGTACCTGTCCAGGGTAGAGTGGAAGGTTGTCCTTGTTGTCAGTGAACAGGAGCATGTCGATGAAGTGGATGAGGAGACTGGGAGCCTTGTCTGAGTCCCTGGGAGCCAGCATCAGCCACTTGTACACGATCATGAACACCAGGTATCCAAACAGGCTGAGCAGGAACACCAGCTGTGGGACCAGAACCAACACCACACTGCTCCACTGACCACTGGGACTGTGGGAGGGGGGGTTCAAGAATCAATGCAATGGTTTAACTTTCTATGAAGCACATATCTACAGTAGATGCTATTAGGACCCACTTTCAAGCTGGCCCTGTCCTTATTTTGGGAATAAATTGGGAAAGACATTGAAAATTTTCACCCCCAACATTTTTCTGTTCAAGATCTTTAAAAATGTTTTAAAGTAGCTGATCTACAAGCTCGCTACGGTAAATGGTGCATTTACAATGTGATGCGTTGAGCTGTGCAAAATATAAAGGTTAAAGTGATTACACTGTTCCTCATTTTCATGTGGACCCCTTGGAACTCCCTCAAGGACACCTGTGGGGTCCCCGGACCCCACTTTGAGAACCACTGTCCAGTAAAATATGACAGATGGTTACTGGTGTCATGTGTTGCCTGGTATGTCTGAGTTTTTAATACCTGTAGTTGAAGTAGGACAGTGAGACTCCGAAGGTCATGTGGATGACTCCTATTATAACAGACATCTTCATCTTGTAAGAGTTGAGGAAAGACAGGTGATTGTTGGCTAAACGCCAGATCTAAAAGAGATGAGGAGGTAAATTAAAATTAAATGAAAAAGGAGAAAATAGCAACAAAATAAATAGTAAAACTTTATATTTTTAAGAATTTAAAATGAATGCTTTAAAAGTAAAGAAAAGAAGGAAAGAAAGGGGCAGAAAAACAAGCAGTGAAAGAAGACAAACACAGCAGACTGAATGTGAACACTAGTGGATACTGACCGGGTCGATGCCGAATGGGTACGGCCCCTGGAACACTTCAGTGATGTTAGGGTCCAGAGTGAGGTACTGATTCCCTCGGAGAGTCTCATTACTACAGAAGAACACATGCACGGCCGCACCCGCACAAGCACGCACGCACGCGCACGCACGTGCACACACACATACACACAAACAGGGACTACAGATGTAAATTAGCTTATGGCTGACTCTGGCACATTTACATGGATGGACTGACATGTTGATTAATGAGCATTGTCCCTGTCAAATAAATAAACACACACACACACACACACACACACACACACACACACATACACACACACACACACACACACACACACACACACACACACACACACACACACACACACACACACTCTGATCGTCTGGTGTGTATACGGTATATGTGTGTGTATATGTGTGTGCGTGCGTGCGTGCGTGCGTGCGTGCGTGCGTGCGTGCGTGCGTGCGTGTGTGCGTGTACCTCCAGTTCATAGGTTGCAGATGCCACCCTGAGGGGAAGAGGCTGAGTCCTCTACTGAAGCACTCATTATAGATGGCCCCCGTGTAGACGGAGAACACACCCATCAGCAGGATCACGTAGCGTCCACCGTGCACCACCTTCCACATCTACACACGCACACACACACGCATGGCGCACGCACACACACCCACACACCCACACACACACACACACACACACACACACACACACACACACACACACACACACACACACACACACACACACACACACACACACACACATTTTATTCCGACCCCTCCACGAAAAGGCCTCGTTGTCCTGACCACTTATCCATCATTTATACATTATGGATAATTAGTGTGGACTTAAATTGTTATTCGACTAGTACTGTCCTTGACATGAAAAATATCGTTTTAAGCCCTGAGAGATGTGGATGAATAGAGATGTGGCCTATAAACTTTATAGTGTAGTAAATACAGTATTTAAACAAACCGCAGATATATAAGCTTTCCGATCTGCCTATATTTTCCAGCAACACCCAATGCCGTCCTAAAATGTAATTGATGTCCTTACAAGTAGCCTATATAGTAATACAAATACCAAAGTGTGTGTGTGTGTGTGTGGGTCATCACCTGGAGATGACCCAAATAAAAACACATCTTTGTAAACCTTATTTCGAGACACCCTCTGCTTTGTGGACAATAATGGCGGTCCGGGTCGCAAGTTAGTGTGCTAACGTGTGTGTGTGTGTGTGTGTGTGTGTGTGTGTGTGTGTGTGTGTGTGTGTGTGTGTGTGTGTGTGTGTGTGTGTGTGTGTGTGTGTGTGTGTGTGTGTGTGAGAGTGTGTGTGTGTGTGTGTGCCTCACCTCATGTGTGTTCTTGGTGTGGTGTGTGTCTTGTAAGATCATCCAGAGAGCAGCCAAGGCCATGAGCAGACCATGCCCCACGTCCCCAAACATCACCGCAAACAGGAACGGAAACGTCACTATGGTGTACACAGCTACGCACGCACGCACGCACGCACGCACGCACGCACGCACGCACGCACGCACGCACGCACGCACGCACGCACGCACGCACGCACGCATGCACGCACGCACGCACGCACGCACGCTTACACACACACACACACACACACACACACACACACACACACACACACACACACACACACAAGCATTGGCAGTTTCAGTTACCTCTCTGCATTGACGGGACTGGAGAGGACATAAAACACAACACCGTCCTATACTGTATGATCTGAAAATATTCATTCTACTACTCTGCCGACATAATGTAGAATGCATCCATTAAAAGGATTGTGTAGATCACTGCTAAATGTAGTATACTATACTGTACCTCTGTGATGTTTATTCTTTTGACTAATTCAATTCAATTATAGCTTTACTGTACCAGAGTAAAATGAAAAGCGTGGGTTTGACTGTGGCGGTGTGGCATACCTGGGTTGACCTCCCTGTACTTGGCGACTCCGTACGTGTCCACGATGCTCTGGAAGGCGGCGGTGAAGGAGTTGGTGGCAAACAGCGTGGGAGGAGAGCACGGCGACGGCAGGCGGTTGAAGAAGGAGTCCACAACGCTCGCACTTCTCCTCTGAGAGAGAGACACGCATGATGTGCAGCATGAGAAGAGAGGGACAGAGAGAGAGAGGGAGAGAGAGAGAGAGTGTACAAATGGAAACAAGTCAGTTATTAGCGGAAGAAGGAGAAAATGCTGGAACAGTACAGATAATTCAAGCGTTTTATTTTAATAGGTGCTAGTATAACGTATAACGTTTGAAACTATACAGTCTTCATCAGACGTAAGTTAAGACACAATCCATACTCTTAAAGTTGGAACTTGTAGATTGGCTCTTTTTTACGAAATGTCTACTTTGACTATTCCAAAATAGCAGATATACAAGCTCATTTCATGACACGCTACGACCTTGTAGATATGCTATTAAAAAAAAATAAAAAATGAATATATTCTTATAAAAGCGAACATTAACTCCAGTCTTTGATTCTGGGGGTCCCTGGAACAAAATATTTTGAAATGGGGATTGGCGGCCTAATACAAAGTTTGAGCATATCTCTTTCTCTCTCTCTCTCTCTCTCTCTCTCTCTCTCTCTCTCTCTCTCTCTCTCACCGTGCCTGCTATCAGTGCAGTGTGCAGCAGCAGTAGCTTCCTCACGGGACACCAGACCTCTGCTATCAGACACTTGTCAGTGACGGAGGGACTGCACAGGTTCAGCACTGCATGGACCGCCTTGTACTTCCCCACACACACCTGAGACAACGCAAACACGGTTACTATATAACAACACACCACAAACACAGTTAGTATATAATAACACCACACAGTTACTACACCTCACAACACAACACCACATACAGTTACTATACAACATAATACAACAACACAACACAACATACAGATACCGTTACAACATAATAGAATAACACAACACAACACAATTAATAACACAAAGAAGTTGCACAGTTACAACTCAAAGTCAACACCTCAAACACAACACAACAGCCTTGGACAATTAGGTGATGATGAGACTTTATTGAATGCTAGGGTTACAATACAGTCCAAAAACAAAACTCTAAAGTCTCCTAGGCCCACATGCATCCGCTCGCTCGGGCATGTGCGCACTCGCTCGCTCGGGCGCGTGCACACACACACACATACACACGCACGCACGCACGCACGCACGCACGCACGCACACACACACACACACACACACACACACACACACACACACACACACACACACACACACACACACACACACACACACACACACACACACACACACACACACACACGACATGTATCTGTGATAGACAGACAGATAGACATGTGATGTGTCCTGACTCCTGACCTTCCACTGTGGCAGGACAGACACGCAGCGCGACAGCACCTCCTGCAGGTAGCACTCGGTCTGTGACAGCACCTGGAGATGACCCAAATAAAAACACATCTTTGTAAACCTTATTTCGGGACACCCTCTGCTTTGTGGACAATAATGGCGGTCCGGGTCGCAAGTTAGTGTTTTTTATTCAGATTACATATATTGCATGAACGGGTCACAAGGGGTTGTTCAAAGCCTCGATTAATTACAGATCAAATGAGCTGTTCCTACCCACAATAGAGGGTATGCATGTGACATCATCATCAAACCCGGAAGTTATGCAGGAATGCCTGGCAAAACTACTTTCTGGCCTTGACAACCCATGCATCCAAACAGAAAAGTCCTATCTGATTGCATTAAACAACATTAAACAATGTTAAACTCACTTTGCATGTTGCTTTGCCACTCGATTTGCCACTCGATGTGCCATTCACTTTAAGCATGCGCATACCCTCTATACTGAGACATGAGTAAAGACTGTTTTCCTCACTGTTGTAATGTCCACAATTTGGCTCTGCAGGCCTTTCAAGATCTCCTCTCTCTCGGCCATGTTCTCTGGATAGATGAATGTATGTGTGTGGAAACTATACAGTACGAGAGAGAGAGAGAGAGAGAGAGAGAGAGAGAGAGAGAGAGAGAGAGAGAGAGAGAGAGAGAGAGAGAGAGTTGGAGAGAAAGGGCGAGACGAAGAGTCAATAGAAAAAGTTAGGCAGGTTATAATATAGACTATAGAGAGACACTATTTTGGCCATGTATAGGAGAACATTTTCAGTCAGGTTTTTAATGTTTTTTTCAATGTGTTATATCCAGAGAGCTGCTCAACAGCTCTCTGGATAGATGGAATCATTTAGGGGACAAGCGTTGAGACAAAGAACCATTTAAATCCATAATAATTATCCAGGATTTATAAATGATGGATAAGGAGTCAGGAGTCGGACAGATGGGACCTTTAGGGTCAGAATAAATAAGACTTAAATGGTTCTTCGTCTCAACTCTTTATTGTGGATAGGAATGAACTGAGTTGTGACGAACCAATCACAGATCTTCTTGACTTTCTGACCAATGGTCTCGCCCCAGAAGGAGATGAGGAAGACAGTCCACTGGACCATCTCACCCTGCATGGGATTGGTGGAAAGAACAGAATAATTCAAATGTGTGCTCCGACTCCTAGAAGCACACTTTTCTAGTTAAATATGGATTCAGTGTTGGAATGTTATTATTCTGTATCATTTACTTGTTTTAAAATTTGTACAAATTGAAACAAATGGACCCCACCCCCCATGGGTCTGTAACTCAAGAGAGTGTAGAAATTGAATGGATTTGGTTCCATTTCTTATACATTAACAGTGAGCATAATTGTACAATGTGAAGGTGGCTTTCAGTGTAGTCTCGCGTAGCCAGACAACTATTCCACAATCTCCGAATGCTACAGTATATGGAGTATGCAACTACACCTCTGAGGCAGGAAGCTTTCCTGTTTGTCATTTTCGTTCATGAAAATATATTTAAAAATCTTACATTATATATACTAAGCAGCTATGTAGCTTGTATTATGCTTTGATGATTTAGATTCGTATTAGGATACATTTGTGAGACTGTAAGGACGAAACGGAAGTAGGGAGGAGGCGTCACATCTGCTTTAGTGATTGTTAATGCAGCTTCCGTGCTCCGAACTGATGACCGGAAGCAGCATTTGAAAATTGGGGGAGGCAACAGTCTGGCCATGCAAGACTACTTTACTTGCAGTGTGGCCGTTTTTTTGGGGGGTGTTGTACCGTCTCTGGGACCTCTAGCCTCTCCTCCATCTCTCGGAAGTCTGCGATGATGTAACCGCGACACGCTCGCCATAGCAGCCGTTCGAAGGCGGGGACTCTCCATGGGTGAACCACACCAGCTACAAAACTTGGGTCAGATACAACGGAACATTCTGGATCATTATTCTTCACACTCCATTGTCATACAGAAATGCCATAGAACATAAAACAAAAACAAAGCATTCAGTTATTAACCTTTAACATTTTGGACTGAGGCCGATTCTAAAAAAAGGCTTCTAAATCCTGATATTTTTCTGAAAAACCCATGTTTCTATGTCAGTGGTGCTCAACCTTTTTCATGTCAAGGACCCCCAGAATTATCTCTATTTGGCCGTGGACCCCTATCTGAAAATATGTAGTTCCAGGGACCCCGCCCAGAAGCAAAGATTTGAGTTCAAAACGTTTACTCTGAAAGATTTGCGCCACATTCTCACGATTTTCCAAAAATAGCAGATCTACAAGATCTACACACAAATAGCAGATCTACAAGAGCTGAACATGGTCTGTTCAGCTCTTATTTTGAAGAGCCAAAAATCTAGACCGGATGTTGTGATCTTATGTTGGGGTGTGTGACAATGCAACATCATTTCATTGACAGCACCAGCTAGCAACCCGATGCTAACATGAG
Organism: Electrona antarctica; assembly: GCF_951216825.1. Classification (NCBI taxonomy): domain Eukaryota; kingdom Metazoa; phylum Chordata; class Actinopteri; order Myctophiformes; family Myctophidae; genus Electrona; species Electrona antarctica. Next base: position 15,832,828 of record NC_136809.1, on the reverse strand, counting down.
TAGCATTATGATTTTATCGAAAGCACGATAAAAGCCCAATTGCCGTAGAGCTACGCCAATGGCATTAAGAGTAGCATTGATTAATTGGCTTTAATTGACGTTGATTAATGGCAATGGCGTGAAGTGGGTTAATATGTTATTTGGATGACTCTAAGGATCATAAAAAAACCTTGAACGATAACTTTTGCAATTTATTTTGGGTCACGCGGCACGCCCCTTTGTAGCTTTAGATTGACTGGCCTATTTGTAGCTGCAGTTGAAGCCAGCCAGCTCGACTTTAGATTAGCTTTGTAGATTTTGTAGAAGCGAACACAGAAGTGAACACAGCATTAAGATGTATTAGTCCTGATATTCTGTTGATCATCATAGTGTAATGACAGGAGTAAAGTATGGTGCCAATGTTCAATCCAACCTGAGATGTATGTCTTGTCCATGTTCCAGAAGAGAGGAGGTCTCCAAAGATGAGGGCAGAGAAAGATGGGCCTACACACACACACACACGCACACACACACGCGCACGCACACACACACACACACGCACACACACACACACACACACACACACACACACACACACACACACACACACACACACACACACACACACACACACACACACACACACACACACACACACACACACACACAAAACATTAGGATGTTAAGATGTTAAAATATTGTTGTAATTATCACACACATTATCACATTATCAACACATTCCTTCGTCAAACTATCGATACCCTACTTAATTAAAATGTAAATACATCCTTAAATGTCATAGGTGGCTAGCCTCTTTCAGAGCCCCATAGTAAAAATGTTGGTATTCGTGTGGGGCTCATTTGCTGTGTTATAAAATATGGCCTTTTCATTGCTAGAAGTGGCAATTGGTACCTGTAAACCAATGAGGTAGTGTGTATGGATGAGAACCCCTCTGTATTGGCTGAGCCAGGTCAGCTGACTCCTCAAAGTGTCCCTATTCGTGGATACCTGTAGATGCAGAACAAAAAAAAAAAGCTCTCTACTCAGGGGGAGTCTTTGAGTAGTCTCTGTAGCTGATGGGTGCAGATTCTTGAAGATCAATGAAAAGAGGAATATCCGCACTCTCTTGAGTATAGTTTCTTATGGGTTTCTTTATTAATGAATACACAGCAGCAGACTGCTGTGTATGCCGTTCTCTAGTCTACCTAGAGAAACAAACACGTTTCGGCAAGTATAGGCCTTCCTCTGCGTTTCAAACTAGAGTATATGTCTCACAAAGATGACAAATATAGGCTAGCCAAGCGACAGATCACAGCTGGGTCTCATTTGTGAAATCAATTCACTCACAGTTCATACAATGTAATAAGTTCTATATTTTCCATATATAGATGCACACATATACATTAAAATCCTAAGTGTTAATTTAACTCTGAGGGTGTACAAATTTCAACTGGTAATTGGCCATTCGGAAGCACAGTGGAGGATCCAAACCCCAGTCTCTGCATTCTTAAACCTTGCATCACAAAGCTTTCACACGGCGAAAAGCGTGGTTTCAATTCCGAATTGATGTGATCTGGTCTAGGTCACAAATTCCCCTACTAAGTGCTATTGTTCCCCCACGAGTGCCGAATAGCCTAGTCTTGCCAGTTGTTACGAGTTAGAATGAAACATGGCCATATTTGTGTCCTGTAATGTATCTTTTGTAATGTATTGTGTATGTCCTGTCTGTATCTTGAACGGTGACGTCATGGACGCAAAACAAATTTCAGTGAAAGCTGACAATAAAGTTGTATCGTATCGTATCGTATCGTATCGTATCGTATCGTATCGTATCGTATCGTATCGTTTCGTATCGTATCGTAGTATCGTATCGTATCGTATCGTATCGTTTCGTATCGTATCGTCGTATCGTATCGTATCGTATCGTATCGTATCGTATCGTATCGTATCGTTTCGTATCGTATCGTAGTATCGTATCGTATCGTATCGTATCGTATCGTTTCGTATCGTATCGTAGTATCGTATCGTATCGTATCGTATCGTATCGTATCGTTTCGTATCGTATCGTAGTATCGTATCGTATCGTATCGTATCGTATCGTTTCGTATCGTATCGTAGTATCGTATCGTATCGTTTCGTATCGTATCGTATCGTATCGTATCGTATCGTATCGTATCGTATCGTATCGTTACCAAATTAATTACACCAAGAAGTATTTGAAGGAACTATAGCCTAGTTCATACGATTTCAGAGTTGTAGGGTACAGCATAGGCCCTATGGCGCCCCTGGTTTCTGAGGGAAATATTCATGGGAGCACAGGCTAGATCAGATCAGTATCCGTTCATTCTCACTAGACGGTAGACGGGATCAGAAAACTGCTAAGTGAGTTCACACACACACACACACACACACACACACACACACACACACACACACACACACACACACACACACACACACACACACACACACACACACACACACACACACACACACACACACACGCACGCACACACACACACACATGCTATACCTCTCGGAGTTCTATGGCCAGGCGTTCACTCTCCTCTTCTATGGCCAACAGCTCTCGAGGCTGGGGGGCAGAAGGGGCGGGGCTTGGGTCAGGCGGCGAGCCAATGAGAGGAGGCGACTGGGGGCGGCTGACTTCCTGCTCAAGGAACGCTGTAGGAAAGCAGAGGGAAACAAAAGAATGACAATGAGAATGTGAGCAGATGTTTTGGCAAAAAACCCCATGTCTGGGTTTTGCCAAAACATCTCAAGCAATACAAGTGATAGGCTGGTCTGAAAGGGAAGTCTGTGGTTGGTCCGTCGGTGACAGACGAAAAATTTCAAAGGAAAAGAGGGTGCTGTTTTTCCTTTGTTTTGCCAAAGGGTTCCCAGACCCAAACCTGCCATGATGTCATTTATGCAGGTTTCTGTCCACAACCCACCTCTGAGACCTACCCCCTTAGATAGCATTTCTGTAGACTTAGATATCATTTGATACAGACTTATAGCATGTTATGTAGACAGCACTATAATTGCATTGTATGTAGTCATAGCACATCATAGTACATATGTATAGCATAGTATAGTATATATGTATAGTTTATATGTATAGTTTCATTATATAGATATTCCACTGTTACGTTCTTAGCTTCTTAGCATGTTTCATGATAAATGCTTTTTATGTGATGTATTCCCATGCTTTTTTGTTCTTGCTTAATGTAAATCGCTCTGGATTAAGAGCGTCTGCTAAATGCCTAAATTGTGAGACGTAGAGTGAGTAGACAGAAATGGTCTTTTTTTTAAATGGCGGAGTCGATTCTTTGAGTCTCTTTGACTCTTTTAGTTCTGTGTCTCAGAGGTAGACTGTGGATAGTTCAAAGTCCTGGACAACTACTGTAAGTCAGTGGTTGTGATGTCTATTGGTTGCTAATTTGAAAGGTGCTAACACGCCTCACTCACAGAAGGTCATCTCCAACTCCTCACATCGCCTCACCTCGCTCACAAACTTCCTCTGGAACAAACTGACGTGGGCGTTCAACTGAGAGAAGGGAGTAAAAGTAACCAGAAAACAAGAGAGAGAGAGAGAGAGAGAGAGAGAGTGAGTGGCAAATAAAAAAGGACAAAAAAGGACAGAGACAAGAGAGAGGGCGATAATAAGAAAGAAATAATTTTCTTCAAAAAACAATACATTATACTGTACACAAATAGATCTAGTACTGTACAAGATCTAGTACTGTACAGTGCAGTAATCCCACTATCTCTCTCTCACACGCATGCAGACACACACTCACGCACGCACACGCACGCACGCACGCACGCACGCACGCACGCATGCACGCACGCACGCACGCACGCACGCACGCACGCACGCACGCACACACACACACACACACACACACATTCCCCCAAAAACCTTGCGTTTCACTTTCACCGTCTGTTTTTTGCCCCTTCTATGCACAGCTGTGTCTGTGTCTGTGTGTCCGTATCATGGAATGTGATGATTCGATTGGCTGAGCACGGAAAGTGATATATGATGATAAGAGCGCCCCTCACTTCACAAAAGTGTGATTTATTTGTTTACCTATTTACGTTTTTACAGACCGTTCATTGGAGAGGAGCGTGGTGGTCACAGTAAAACATTGAGTGTTACAAATACATTCATAATGGTTACATTTGGTAAATTAACATATATATTAGATACTATACAATTCTGAGTTTCTGACCGATTTAACTTTCTGACCTATTGAATATAGTCTTAGTCCCTGACACCAATGTCTCGTGACCCATTTTGGGGTTAGGAACCACTGGCTGAGAAACACTGGAGTGTTAACGAGCTATGAAAAGGCAACCACAACAGCGTCAACTGAACCAGATTGTCTCAAAATCACAGTAAAGATGGAGGAAGCAATAACTCACGTCTCTGAATTCCACCAATCCCAGTTCTCCCAGCTCGCTCACGCAGTTGTAGGCCGATCCTGATTGGAGGAACAGCTGGACCAGACACACCTCCTCGCTCCGGAACAGTGTTCCCATGTCAGATACCTGGACGACACAAACAACTTAACGCTCTTTTCTGAGAGAGCTGTTTTCTAGTCTTGACTCCCAATTTAGATTTCCCGATTTTCCATGACCAAACAGAATATGTTCAAATCAATGTTTTGCTTAATTACCTGGCTGAGTGAAAGTTTGTCAGTTTGATCAAATTCTCCCTCTTGCAGTACGGCTAGTTAGTAGAGGCGGACGAGATGCATGCAATTGACTACTGAGTATCAGTAGTCAAAGAGGCAGACAGAGGAACAGAGAGGGGGAAAGCAAGGAAGGACCTAATTACAAACACATGAATCCAAATGTAGCTCATGTGACTGGAGGCGGGTGGCACGGTAATTGAGTTTAGGACAGTGATTCTCTCTCAACCTTTTGAATTTCAAGGAGCCTCAGTTTTATGCATTACGTCACAGACCTCCATTTGAATGAAGTGAGGGGCGCTCTTATCATCATACATCATCATACGTCATCACATTCCGTGCTCAGCCAATCAAATCATCACATTCCGTCATTTCCGTGGTACAAATACACAGACTCACAAAGCTGGACATAGGAGGGGCTGGCTGAGTGTGTACAAATGAAACCAAATGGACCTTTACCCATTTGTATACACGCTCAGGGTGTTACAGACCAATAAGGATCTATTTAGGGCGGCTGTGGCTCAGGAGGTAGAGCAGGTCGTCCAATGATCCCTGGGTCGGCGGTTCGAATCCCGGCTCCTCCTCTCCACATGTCGAAGTGTCCTTGGGCAAGACACTGAACCCTACATTGCCTCCAATGAGTTGGTCGGTGTGAGCTTGCCACCATTGGTGTGTGAATGTGGGAAGTGAGGACGCTGGCGTCGACTGTTCGCCGCTTCACCTCCCAATGTATGAATGAATGAACCATTGTAAAGCGCTTTGAGCACTTGGAAAAGCGCTATAAAAATGCAATTCATTATTATTTGGACTGGTGGTCCCTGGACCCGTGCCGTGCCGGGGAACCATTGATTTGTAGGGTCAGGAGGAGGAGAATAGAGTTAGAGGGAAGAGATCAGAAAAAGTGTGCCACTGGTATAAAGACAAATCCAGGTGTGTCTTGGTATTCTGTGCACACATTATTTCAACCACTTGTCCATACCTGAGGATGTGCACGCCCAGGTGCAGACTTGAGACTTAGCTTGCTGCTTTTACTCTCCACAAGATTCATTCCCATTGCCCTACAAAGCCCACGTGTAGTAAATACATTTTTGGACACACTGACTTTATATTTATTTGTCTCAAAAGGTCAGTGGTGTAGGTACATTCATTTACTCAAGTACTGTACTTAAGTACAATTTTTAGGTATTTGTACTTTAATTTGTACTTTACTTGAGTAGTTCCAATTTCCAATATTACTTTTACTCCACTACCAGAGCCAGAAGTTGTACTCTTACTCCACTGCAATTATTTGAAAACTTCTAGTTACTTCGGAGATTTTAATTTTGACAATGCGTCGCGATGCGACACATTGTGAGCTTGTATTTTCAACTTTACTTTACTATTTACTTTTAGTAGGCCTACTTTAAGTACATTTTGATGCAGATACTTTTGTACTTTAACTTGAGTACATTTTTAATACGGGACTTCTACATCTATACATTGCTTTATTTATACATTTTCTTCAGTAAAACATTTGAGTACTCTAGTTTCCACCACTGCAAAAAGGTCAAATCAGCCTTCATGATTTGGTGAATAAGCTATTACGTCATGAACAGAATACAATTACTGCAATATGACTTTAACACGAGCCTGATATTATAATCTTTGCGTACATGAATTACTGCACTTTGGCTTTGCAGTAGTCAAGCCTTCCTTCTCTTCACGCATTTTGTTCCTCCAACTCCCGTGCCTGGACTGGACTGGACTGGACTGGACTGGACTGGACTGGACTGGACTGTGGTCAGTTATCATCATCTAATGTCAACCTCAATTACCTTATATTTAATCTGGGACATCAGTATCTGTTGTTTACTAGGCTATATGAAAACGTGTATTTCACGTTGGTCCGTCACGCCCCCAACATGCATTTCCCGTTGGTCTGCCATATATGGTCATGCCTTGTGAAATCACGTGACATCCGATGCCAATACAATCCCTGTTATGCCCATATATGGAGATCCCTGATTAAATCAATATTAAGCCCATATGGGTTTAGTACAATATATTGTTAGTACAATATATGGATCTCCATATATGTGGAGCTGACTATCATCACCTGAATCTCCATATATGAAGATCACGACACTGACCTCATCAAACCCTGGATAGCCATACATGGTTTGACATATAGATATGCATATATGGAGCAACTCTACATCTGACCTCACTGACAGCAGATGAATAGTTTAACTCCTGCTTCTCAACTGTGCCGTATTAAGAATCTCTGTTGTTTCAGCGCGACATCGCCCTTTTGGGCGAGGTCGCTTCTCGCCCTCAGGCGTCTTACTGGTTTAAATGGCTGTGAGGTCTGGTCGTGGCCGTGACGTCATCAGTTGTACCCTTTATCCTTTATCCTGGCCCGGCGGAGATAAGGCCACCATGATGGAACATGTACCTCCTTAACTGGGTACGGCTGATGATGTCACGGTATGACACAAAACTATCTTTATCTAGTGTCATCAGGTCTCACAAGCATTGTCATTCGAACAACAGAGACACAAGGGAAAAGGAGACCGTGGCAGAGGTTCACACGGCGGACATGTACATCTTCCTGCTTGGTCTCACCACCTCGTGAAGTATCTGAGAGGCGGACACCATGAACTACGTGGGCCGGCTGGCCGGCCAGGTGCTGGTGACCGTCAAGGAGCTGTACGATGGCATCAACCAGGCAACACTGTCGGGCTGCATCGATGTGGTGGTGGTCCGCCAGAGAGACGGCACGTACCAGTGTTCACCCTTCCACGTGCGTTTTGGCAAGCTGGGCGTGATGCGCTCCAAAGAGAAGGTGGTTGACATCGAGGTGAACGAAGAGCCTGTGGCTCTCTTCATGAAGCTCGGGAACAAAGGAGAGGCCTTTTTCGTCCATGAAGCGCCAGGTATCGTCCCAGCCCACCTGGTCACCTCCCCCATCACCACCGAGGATCACCAGCTCTGGAAGACGGAGGTGGAGGACATGGATGACGATGACCTGGCCGACACTGAGGAGGACCCGCCCGAGCCCACCGGGACCACCAAGAAGAAGAGACGCCGTAAGAAGCACAAAGGAGACCCGAGACAAGAGGAGCTGGCTCCACCCAGCGCAGCTAATGTACCTGGTTGTACCATTTCTGCTACAACCCCTGCTCTAATTGCTTCCCGGCAGATCAAGGAGCTGATCAGCTCCGACGAGGAGGATTCAGCACGCGCATCAAGGTCATTGCCAATGAACATGATGTGGGACATACATTCTAAACTAAATGTAGCCAGACACCTGGACAATTATGCCTTATCTGATAGTGAGTGTTATGCAGCCGCGAGGCATGGCTTCTTGAATTCCTCCTCCAAGAGTGACTCAGAGTTGCAGGTGAGGAGGCCCTTGGAGAGCATGCTCAGATCTGAATCCCACATGCAGTGGACCTGGGGAGAGTTCCCGGAGTCGACCAGGGTCGCCAAGAAGGAGAGACAGGAGCTGCCAAAAGCTGTAACAAACACCCCTGCTGAGAGCACCCACTTCCACGTTATCCTGAACTCTGAGGCCATAGAGAACAAGGCCATGACAGGGGGCCCCATGATTGAGGATGTCAGCATCACTACTTTAATGACTGTCAGTGCACCACTGATGCCTGACAGCTCTGCAACATCCGTCAGTCCTGTTATCCCCTCAGAGCCCCAGTCACCGGAAGTTCTGCCTTCCAACACAATGACCTCCACCCTGACAGACAGCCTCGATGCTGAAAACGGGGCCTTGGGCATGGGAGAGGTCTGCTCCGAGAGTGATACTCACTCCAAAAAGAAAGACGCCCCAATCAGGAGCCAGCACCAGGGTCCAGACTCAGAGCACCTGGATGAACTTAATGGACTTCAACCTGAGGATATTGCACATTTTCCTAAGAGTAAATCTGATATGGTTGCTAATGAGGGGATGGATTCTGAGATTCACTCTGGGACACGGTTACACCAGCCAGTGGGCAGTGTGGCAGTCAGCAGCATCACAGAGTGTCCGTCTGACTCGGCCAGTGACCTCACCGATGTTGCATTCTCTCTCTGCGGGGGCCTTAGTGAGAACACAGAAATATCCAATGAAACGTTCATGGCTCATAGCCTTACCTATAATACATTTGCTGAAAATCCAGCCATCTTGTCTAATCCCAACCTGGTAGTAAGGATAGGAAAGAACTACTATAACTGGACGGTAGCCGCTCCGTTGAGGCCAAGTCTACAAGCTCTTCAGAGGAATTTACCAAAGGCTACAGAAAAAGCCAGGGTGGAGGAGAAACTGCCAAAGAAATCAGGATTAGGAGATCGTATCTGGCCGTGGGGGGCTAATACAATCAAGCAGTCGGAAACCAAGCTGACAACTAAGGAGGCATCTCAGCTGGGGCAGGGAGTATCAGTGTCTGAGGAGAGTCTGGTCGTACCATGTAATCAAGCATTGCACTTGTCCAGTGATGACGCAGACCAGGAGGTGAGCATTGTTTCCGGTCAGGAGGGACTGCAGCCACAGGAGCCTCCAACCCAATCAAGATCGGAGGAGAGGCAGAGCTACAAGTCGCTATGTCTCGACTCTGATCAGATAACCAGCCTGAAGCTCAACGAAGGGCAGAACAAAGTGACTTTCAGCATCACAACACAGTACCAGGGCACATGCCGCCTCGAGGGCACCATCTACCTGTGGAACTGGGACGACAAGGTTGTCATCAGCGACATTGACGGCACCATCACAAAGTCGGATGTGTTTGGACACATCCTGCCACAGTTGGGGAAAGACTGGACCCAACGGGGGATCGCCAAGCTCTACCACTCGGTAGCTGAGAATGGCTACAAGTTCTTGTACTGCTCTGCACGGGCCATCGGCATGGCCGACATGACACGTGGCTACCTGAGGTGGGTTAATGACGAAGGCGCTACCCTCCCCAAAGGCCCGCTCATGCTCTCCCCCAGCAGTCTGTTTTCTGCTTTCCACAGGGACGTCATTGAGAAGAAACCTGAGATCTTTAAGATCGAATGTCTTAGCAAAATCAAGAACCTGTTCCAGCAGAACAAGCAGCCGTTCTATGCTGCCTTCGGGAATAGAACTAATGATGTGTTTGCCTATAAGGAGGTGGGAGTCCCTGAGGGCAGGATCTTTACAGTCAACCCTAAGGGAGAACTGATTCAGGAGCAGACCAAAGGCAACAAGACCTCCTACAGCAGGCTGAGTGAGCTTTTGGAGCACATCTTCCCGCTGTTAGGTAAAGAACAGAGCGCGGCTTTTGTCCTGCCGGATTACAGCTCGTTCACTTACTGGAGACGGCCCATACCTGACTTTAGCCCTGACGAACTGCTTTGATCCAACACAGGGAGAGAGAACACACACACACACACACACACACACACACACACACACACACACACACACACACACACACACACACACACACACACACACACACACACACACACACACACACACACACACACAGTGGCTAGATATTCACAGGTCCAAAATGACGGAACCGAACCTATGGGCACTTAACTTGTTCCGACATCCGATTGCTTCCGACATTTTTTTTAAATGACGGACCTAAATCATTACATTTGTTCTGAGATCCACTTGGTCCCATCATGCTTTGGACCCAAAGCCTACTTGAACTTGTGTTTGGAATTTGTTCCAAGATCCAATTTGTTCTGTGATATTACAATACTGACCCTATACTGTATGGTATTATATGGACATGACAACTTAATAATTTAACATTTGCTATTAAATATGCCATTCTACTAATAGGCCTATAGGCTACTTCCTTAATGGAATCTAGCAGCCTAGCGGGCTTACAATAAGAGGCAATTATATTTAATTGCATTTTTTCACCTTGGTGAGGAAGGAATCATCCATGATTGTGCATGCTTAATCCGATGTATCGTTTGATTCACTCTTCCAACTCGCCGAGACCGGCTCACTGGCGTTCGCAATCATCTCGAGTTACACAGAATCATGTATTTCTCTCCTGATAAGTACAGAGTACAGGTCTTCTTGGATCCACCCATAATGATAAACAGACCCATGCAGGACCCAGACCCGAATAAAACACAGACACAACACATCCCGTAAGGGTCTCTCGATTGGGCATTGTTGGGAATTGTTGGTTCGGTTAAAGACCCATCAAGACCCCCATAACGTGCTGGAGCGGTCTGGGAACCCCCAGGGGTCCAGCAAAACAAGGTTACAGTTCAAACACTTATAAGCCCCTAATTTATTTTTTGGCTGTTAGAAAATTTGCCAATCTTGAGATTGGTCGCTATGCATCCGGTTCTGAGCTTGTAGATCGGTTCTAAATGTGTTGTGCAAACCGAGTAGTTGAAATACATCCGTCCCATGCAATTTTTTTCTAGACATTTTAACATTTTAGATTTTTTTGCAATAATTTACTTTCATTTTGTAACGGAAGTCCATGGGCATTGGCTTGGGCTGAACTGTACCCAGATTTTTTGTCATACGTCATAGATACATCATAGATGTAATTTATGTCCCATAATAAAATAGGACCTAATTTATGTAATGTAGAATTGACTGACATCACAGATTGGCCACATGGAAGTCAGAAATTCACATCCCGTGTTGTTTCATTAGTGCGGTTGGCCACAGGGCAACCACACTAATTGTTATTGTCAGTTTATTGTATGTTTCTGACTGGCATCAGCCAGAAGTTAGAGTCACTTCTTGTGTTTCTGACTGGCATCAGCATGATGCTGCCATAATAATCTATGGGGTCTATGGGGTTTTCCACATTAGGCTATAAATGACATATGGCATCTCCACTTATATAAACCTGTCTGGTGAAATGTATTACAGGAGACAACCACACTTTCAATTACTGACACCGTCTCCACACCTTAGCGCAAAACGGTCTTAAGCTGCGCACTTCTTAAGCTCTGCGCAGCTTAAATTCCGAGTTTTTAGACAGCTGGTGGATGGAAAAGAAGCTCCACCTCCGCAGACTTTTTGCGCGGAGGAGAGCGTTTCCGGGAATCTGGCCGTCGCGCAAAAAGTCCGCGGAGGTGGAGCTTCTTTTCCATCCACCAGCTGTCTAAAAACTCAGAATTTAAGCTGCGCGCAGCCGAGAACGTGTGCGGCTCTTTCGATAGTGTGGCAGCACCTTAATTGCATCTTTCTAGTTTTTGTCCTGGTCTGGGCCACACCCCAGCCAGCAGCACTGCTGTCTAAGTACTGGTCTGGGCCACACCCCAGCCAGCAGCACTGCTGTCTTATAAGTACTGGTCTGGGCCACACCCCAGCCAGCAGCACTGCTGTCTAAGTACTTCGTTCATCATCTTGAAGAATTTCCGGATTGTATAAGGCGTTGGGCCTAGAGATATAGCACCTCAGTTCTTTAAACATCATGGACAATATACATAGCTGGCAAACTGCGTAAGGAAGACTATGCAGAAGGGTTCCAAGTTGTACATAGTACAGAAGTAAAGCATGGCTCGGCGGTGGTTCAGGGGTAGAGTGGCTGGATGGTAACCGCAAGGTTGCCAGTTCGAACCCGGGCTCCCCCAGAGTTAAGGTGGCATTTTGACGCTCGGGGGGTGCCCGACCGCTCAAATCGGGATCGGCCCGATCAACATCAAGAATGTTTGATATTTGCTCTGCTCCGCTCAGATTATCCTGTAGTGTGTGGTGCTGATTTCAGATTGAGAAAAATCGGCTAGTGTAAGGCCACCTTTAGTGTCGAAGACACTGAACTCCTGATGTGCTGGTTGGTGCCTTGCATGGTTTCCGCCACCATCGGTGTGTGAATGGGTGAATGTAATGCACAATAAAGCGCCTTGGATAAAGGCACTATATAAATGCACCATTTACCATTTATTAACACTTTCAACATGGTGTCCCTGTTTTGGGCATAGCCTATACTGTATCACAGGCAAAAAGTTCAAAATGTAGATCTATTTTCACTATGATAATGGATTTATTCAGCTTTGATAATTACCCCCACATGACTAAATTAATAAATTGTGGTAATTGTACAAAAAGAGGAAATATGCCTTCAGGACAGTGGTAATGACAACATTTGATTGAAAATGTAAATTGTTTCTTATACAGCAACCGGAACGGAAAAGGATCAGATGTTTCAGTTGTGTGTGACATTACCAACAACATTCTGTTTTGACACTGACATGAAATGGCACTAACTTTACTTGACCTGAATCTGGTCATTTGCATTGTCTCTGGAGCATTGTCCTGGCTGCAAACTTACAGTATACACAACGTTGTCATTGATCTCAGCAATTGTGCATGATCTTACTGTATATTTGACCGTTTTGTTTCTAAATGTTGTTTTTATTATATTTTTTATGTTGTAATAATTATGTTTATGTGATTTTTCACTTAAGGTAAAACTTGAACTTGAACCCCTTTCTGTCATAATAGGCCAACGTCAAACAAGTTGACAGTTTTCGCCATAGTATCTTTTAGGGACAGGAACTTTAGGTATAGTAAATTACTTCCCAATCAATAAAGATGTATTGTCAATTTTCGACATATGATATTTTAGGGAATCACTTCCCACACATTTTGTTTTGTGTGAGAGAGTTTGGAACTGTATTCGAAATCAGTATTATTAGGGACAAATACTCGACAACATGATGAATTGAGTACAATGGACCACAATGGAAACAAACTCAGAGGGTTTTTTGTGTTATCTTTTTAGCAACAATCAAATGTTTGGATTCTCATTAAGCAGAAACTAATTTTTGTTGTTTTTTACATTACCGTAATGAGTGGTTTTCAGTTTTCACTGCATAATGAGAATCCCAACATTTGATTGATTGATTGATTGATTGATTGATTGATTGATTGATTGATTGATTGATTTTATTGATTGATTGATTGAGCTTGAAGCTCACAATGGGTCAGCGCAACACCTTGTGAGCTAAGCTTGTAGATCTGCTTTGAAAGCTTCTGCTTAACTCGTGTCCGAATGCACGCTCAGAGTTCTATTGACCAGTTGTGGGAAAAATACTCATGTTTTACTTAAGTAAAAGTATCAATACTGCAACGTAGAAATACTCTGTTACAAGTAGAAATCTGGAATGCAAAATGTACTTGAGTAAAAGTACAAGTATTGGTATCAAAATGTACTTAAGGTACCAAAAGTACAAGTTTTCAAATGTATAACATCTTTTGAAAATAGCAGATCTACAAGCTCACAAAGCGTTGCATCGCATTGTGTGGTCGCATCCACCATGCACTGCTACTGACAGAGGATTTAAACGTGTGCAGCAGAAAGACTTACAGTATGGCAGTGGGCAGACTGGACACTACCGTTGTCCTAATCCGCTCTTAGAGAACAGAGGCTTAGTAGACTGGCCACTCCGCTGCCATATTGACAGGACACACTTTGTTAGGGAGAGAAAGATCCAAATGCAAGAGATTTCATTTTTTAATACATGTGACTGTCATTATTTGCCTTGGTCTTTGTTTTTAGTTTTTTCTTCTGGCACTGAAATCTGTATTATAGGACTGATTACCTTGGATTTGTTTAGGGCTATAATCACCCAACCGAGGCTAATTTGGTAGCCATTTTAATAGCCGGTGTAGATTAGGCCATTGTTTTCTGCAGCTCGTGAGTGAGTTTATTAATTTTTTCTCATTGTGATCTAAGAAATCACCAAGTTCTCAAGATGAAGGACAGATTGGCACAGCTGAAAGAGGTACAGTAGGCAGACCTTTGATACATTATGCTACTGATGACAGTATACAAATAAAAGCAGGCATTTATGGGCAACCATAACAAGCCTACTATTGAGGGTTGTAGCTTATTTTTCAGTATTCACAGTTTCTACAATTTAGGCATTATAGTAAATACTGTGGATACAGAACGCATACAGGATGTAAACAAATGAAATTGGAAGTCACAACTCATAACACAAAGAAGTGAGCAGACGAGATTGGAACATTATAAAATTGAAGCTTATAAATGGAGACTCTCTCCTGATTGGATGGAATTGACACCCCACCTGAAGATAAATTTTATGGTGACCTGTAGAGACATGCAGGGAGACCCCTGCTACAGAATAAACACTAGTCTATAACAATGACCCTGATATTTTTAAACGTTTTGATCACCCAGTGAGACTGAACTGACACTGTGTGTGTGTGTGTGTGTGTGTGTGTGTGTGTGTGTGTGTGTGTGTGTGTGTGTGTGTGTGTGTGTGTGTGTGCGTGGCGTGCGTGCGTGCGTGCGTGCGTGCGTGCGTGCGTGCGTGCGTGCGTGCGTGCGTGTGTGTCGAACAGAAAAGTGATGCACCAGGAGGAGATGAGGTCCAGGTTCCTGTGGAGAACCAGGCCTTCATGGATGATTTCTTCGCCCAGGTATTTTACACATCTCTGTTCTTATTTTGTGTGATTACTGTGTCCCTATGTTCTGTGTGCGTGTGTGCGTGCATGGGTGCGTGCATGTGTGTGTTTTGCGCATGCACACGCTAAATCAGAACAATGGATGTGTGTATGCATGTACATTATTTGTGATGCGCACATACTGTATGTGTCTTGGCTTGTCTGTGTAAATGGCTCACTGACTCACGTGAATGTGTGTGTGTGTGTGTGTGTGTGTGTGTGTGTGTGTGTGTGTGTGTGTGTGTGTGTGTGTGTGTGTGTGTGTGTGTGTGTGTGTGTGTGTGTGTGTGTGTGTGTGTGTGTGTGTCAGATCGAGGACATTCGTACCAGCGTAGACAAGATCGATGAGAACATCGTAACCATCAAGAAAGTCTATTCCACCATCCTGTCTGCGCCCCAGTCTGACCAGAGTAATAGATTCTCTAGCAATGTTTTTGTCTATTTTTGTTATTAACCTGCCAATATTATAGGCTTTGTGCATAAATGTAGTCCCAGGCTTCCAGAGGAGGCACACTTGTTCAGGTTTGGTGTCCCATAGCTTAATTTGCAAATTAAATCATGTGTTTTTCCTGTTTAAATCAGCTGTTTAGCCAATCAAATGAAGCTTGATTCTAATCTGTCTCTCTGTCTCTCTGTCTCTGTCTCTCTCTCTCTCCGTCTCTCTCTCTCTTTCTCTCAGAGACACAAGATGAACTTGAGACCCTCACCAATGACATCAAGAAGTCTGCCAACAATGCGCGAAACAAACTCAAGGGTCAGTAAGCCGCATGTTGTACTTCAGTCTTTGCCAGTTCTGTGGTTTCAGGGATTGAGTTGCACACTAAACGTAGGCCTACAGACATTTGGTATGGTTTCTCTTTCCACAAAATAATGTAGATTGACCAGCTGAGCATAGCTCGCACTATGGACCAGAGCTATCAAGATGTGCATCATGCATAAATGTATCTTTTTCAGTAGTAGCAGAGGCGCCCCTAAATAGTATAAGGAAACTCTTTGAGAGTGTTTTCTTTCTTTTTCCCCCCTTTGTTCACTTGACTTTTATGATGGTGTAAGGGGACAATGTCCTGTCACGTGTGCCACTTGTTTGGCTTAAAACATGTATTTAAATGATTTGTTATGGTGTATTGGTGTTATGGGTGCGAGCTAGCCAGCTGACTCAGCACAACATTGTGTGTGTACTCCAGTGTCTGATGAATAGCCGGTATAGGTTCAAAACGTCACATCCAATGGTGTAAAAAGGAACCAAAAAATGTTTTATGCTTTGGAGCATGACCCAGTGCGCGGATATTATGGAGGGGCGCTAGCACCTCCTATAGCCTATTCAGAGCTGTGCCTGTATTATTATCTTACACAAAATTCCCATTGACAATGAATGGAGAATGTACGTCATATTATGTGGATGAGCAAATCGACATGTTACGTCATGATGATGTACGAGAGTATAAGAGCGCCCCTCACTTCACATAGGTGTGATTTTTCTTCTCTGTGGAATCTGACCTCAGCCCAGCACTTGGTTTTTAGTGAGTGGATGTGCATGCTTTATTGTTTGTTTTTGTTGCATGTGCAGTTGTGCACATGAGAAATGAGTGTCTTTAGATGGCAGTGCCAGTAGATTTATTTGTGTCTGTCCGTATGTGTGTGTGTGTGTGTGTGTGTGTGTGTGTGTGTGTGTGTGTGTGTGTGTGTGTGTGTGTGTGTGTGTGTGTCTTTGTCGTTCAGCTATAGAGAAACAACTAGGAGAGACCCCAGATGAGAGGTCATCGGCTGACGTCAGGATACGCAAGTCACAGGTTCAGAACCTCTCATTTGAACTCACTCTTGCTGAACACACAATGCCTGCATAATTGCCAATACCGATGTTGTCAAGAAAGTCAAATAATCATCAATATACTGGCCAGATTGATATATCAGTCTGGCTCTATAGTTCAGCTTATGAAATGAAACAGCTTTAAAGTTGCTTCTCCTTTTCATATCTTCCAGCAAGCTATCCTGGCCAAGAAGTTCGTGGAGGTGATGACCAAATACAACGAGGCTCAGGTTGACTTCAGAGACAAAAGCAAAGGACGCATCGCCCGACAGCTGGAGATCAGTAAGTTACATCCACCTGCAACATGTTCTGTAGATCAGTGAGTTACATTGTGTGTGTGTGTGTGTGTGTGTGTGTGTGTGTGTGTGTGTGTGTGTGTGTGTGTGTGTGTGTGTGAGTGTGTGTGTGTGTGTGTGTGTGTGTGTGTGTGTGTGTGTGTGTGTGTGTGTGTGTGTGTGTGTGTGTGTGTGTGTGTGTGTGTGTGTGTGTGTGTGTTTTCACCTGAAGGCATGATGAAGGTATTGCCCTGCTTCAGTTCTATCCTCTGGCAGTCTGTGGCTCGGTCTCCCAGGAAGAGGTCTCCCTGCTTCCCTGACAGCACCCAGTGCTCAAACAGCTCCAGGTTGTGGGGGGTGTCCTCACTATGCCTTGGCTTTGGGCTGGTTCCCAAGGCTATACTTACCGTAGTTTCCTTGAATTCAAAGAAGAAGAAGCGCTGATGTGGTTATAAAAACTATAAACAGGTGCTCGTTGGCAAGGGTTAGAAAATGGCAAAACAAGAAGGAGATCCAAGGCACTCTGTTGCAGTCAAGTATAAAAGGCCTTTATTTAGATACTACTTACTTTCCGTTGATCGACCAAAAAACTACTTTACTTTCAGTATAGTTCTTGCTGGTCTGTGTCCGTCTACTGACCCATCTATACTTTATTTAATCTGCCTGGCCAGCTATTCTGTCATACTTTTGTTTTCAAGTATATCTACATGTACTGTAACTCTGTCTGTCTTTCTGTCCTAGCGGGGAAAGCTACAACAGACGATGAGTTGGAGGAGATGTTGGAAGGAGGCAACTCAGCTGTCTTCAGTGCTGGGGTATGTGATCAATCTCAATCCTTCAACGTAGACAAAGGCAGATCAGTTAATACAGACAGATTTAGCGATGATATGATGTTTTGGTGCCTGATGGACCAAGCAGCAAACACAAAATGCATCTTGGTCAGAAAACGTTCAGCTCGCTCTTCACACTATTTCGAAAGAAAACTCTGTTTAAAGACTGTATGTTACTAAACACCTTTGTGGTTAGAATGAAGAGTGCCTGTGTAGAGTGATACACGATAAATTGTTGTCTTCCAATTTCCCAAGTTAAACAAACCCAACTTAATGTTTGGTTTGGATTAGGTATTGAGAGGTTAGATTTAGGGGTTGAGGTTGTAGTTGCGCATCCTGTGACACATGCTGAAAATAGCTGACACAACAAAACACATTCCCTAGATCACTAAATATAATAAAAACTATCTCCCTTCTTTTGATATTTTCACAGATCATGGAGTCCAAGATCAGCCAGCAAGCTCTGAACGAGATTGAAGCGCGTCACAAAGACATCGTGAGGCTGGAGAGCAGCATCAAGGAACTCCATGACATGTTTGTGGATATCGCCATGCTGATTGAAAACCAAGTACAACATGCACACGCGCAAGAACATTTTTCTATTTGACAAACGGAGGACAAGTATTTTTAACAACTTGAACCCTATAGCATCTCCATTATGGGGGCATATATTCTGTAAAAATAGCAGATGTACAAGCTCACTGGTGTCACTTCTCATATTTCACTGTAATTGTCCCCTATGTTTACCTGTATTGTATTGTATATGTTTTTGTATGGATAGTTTTAACACCATTTTTTAACAGCCTGCTCAGATGACAATTAGCTTCTGGCTAACTCTGGCCCATTTACATTAATGTAAAAACAAACTGACAAGACATGTTTGATTAATGTGCACTGTCCCTGATAAATTCATAGATAGATAGATAGATAGATAGATAGATAGATAGATAGATAGATAGATAGATAGATAGATAGATAGATAGATAGATAGATAGATAGATAGATAGATATCAAACAAACATGCATGCATTGCTGTCCAGTGATCACCCCTCTGCCCTCCTTCAGGGTGGCATGATTGACAGGATCGAGAGCAACATGGACCAATCGGTGGGCTTCGTGGAGAGAGCCGTGGCTGACACCAAGAAGGCAGCCAAATTCCAACAGGAGGCTCGCAGGGTGAGTGCTGGAGAACATCACATGATCAGTTCATTCACTACAAGGTTAAGTGAAGTGAAGACGCCAAAAGTGATTAGCCAGAATGACATTTGTGATGATTTGATTGGCTGAGCATGGAATGTGATGTATGATGATGATACGAGCACCCCCTCACTTCACACAGGTGTGATTTTGTACTCTTCCAGTGGAGCTGTTCACTGGCCTAAAGCATGTGGTTCCCAAACCTTTTCATGTCAAGGACCCCCAAATTGACACTCATTAGCCCGCGGACCTCCATTTGTTTGATTCCAAACTATCATTTAGCTGGGGACCCCCTGGAACTCCCTCAAGGAGACCTGGGGGTCTCCACTTTTGGAACCACTGGCCTTAAAGCATTACGTAACGTTGCACTCCCAGATACTGTGAACACCAATACACCATAATCATTGGTGATCAAAGAGAAAAGTCAAGAAGGTCATAACTTCAGAACATAGACCTATAACATCAGGTCTGTATGTATTTGCATGTCAAGGATGAGACTGATTGTGTTTAAATCTTGTCTAAAGTCATCCCACTTCCTAGCATTTGTCTAGATTATATAAATTGAAGCTTGAGCAAATGTGTTTTCCTTATTTACGTGTGTTTGTTTATTTTGTTTGTTTCAAATGTCTCACCTCTCTGGCCCTCTCTCTGCCTTTCTGTTCTACAGAAACAAATGATGATCTTCTGTTGCGTTGTGATCCTGGTCGTCGTCATTGGTGCATTCCTGTACAGCTGGATTAAATAGTCGAGGTGTCAACTTGT
Organism: Electrona antarctica; assembly: GCF_951216825.1. Lineage (NCBI taxonomy): Eukaryota > Metazoa > Chordata > Actinopteri > Myctophiformes > Myctophidae > Electrona > Electrona antarctica. The sequence continues at coordinate 15,812,888 of NC_136809.1, read as the reverse complement.
GGAATCCAGAGTGAACAATAGAACAGAGCCTGATTTTTTTTGTAATTTATTACAGGAGCTGAAATGATTTGTAATTGTTTTTGTTTGTTTGTTTGTTTGTTTGTTTGTTTGTTTGTTTTCATGGCCACAGGCCCACAGCATATTTTTATCTGTTTTGTCTGTTTATTCCCCCCTTCCCCTTAAACTTGTGAGCCATATTTTATACTTTACCATATATGATTACGACAGTGGCACACAGTGAAAATACAAGCTTACATTGTGTTGTGAACTTGTAGACCGGCTATCTTTTATATTTTTGTAATTTGGGGACATTTTAGAACATTTCTGAATTATTTTTAAAATGTTCTCCTAACATGCACAAAATAGTGACACTGGTTTGAATGTGGTTAATAGCAGTGGGTTTTCATAAGCCTGCTTCCCATGTTTTCATTTACAATACAGTAATAACTGATATTCTCTTGCCTGGGAAAAATAAACTTAATATTAGCCTAATACTGTGCTAATATTATTACTTATCTTTTAAAATGTTACTTCATATATTAATATTTGCATTCATTTTAGGAAAGACGTGCGGCCAGCTGCATGGCAATTGGCCCAAAGCAGACAAACCTTTTCACAAACCATTTTTAATTGTAGGGAAACATGCCTATAGCAGTTTGTGTGTGTAGTTCAAGTGTGTCTGTCCTTGCACTGTATGTCATACTGTAGAGTAGACATTTATCAAGAATATTGTTATACCACCTACCTCGCTGTAGGTCAAATCGCGAAAAGAGCCAAACCAAGAGAGCTTTTAGCTCACAACTGTGTGCGCATGGTTATCTTGTAGATCTGCTATTCACCAAATGTTCATCTATTTTGGTGAATGTTCGACATGTAGACTTGTATCCACTGATTTTTTTTTTCCATTTAGGTTTAGCCCTTATGTTTGGAAAAAATAATAAAACAACACTTTATTTGCTTCCTTGTTTATGTGTATTTACTATTTACCAACTCTATATGTATTTACAGTCATTTCAATTCACGGTCTATATTTTCCACGTGACACATCACACATTATGTCCTGTCCTTTTTGCTGTCTGCTGACTCTACCGTGCTTGAGCGACAGCCCCGTGGCCAATCACGGCAGAGCTACGGCGCTCCACGGCCAATAGACGTGCGTTTCCTGAAACATAAACTCCATGTATGGACAACAGACACTTCCGCGTTGAGGAAGTCGCTACAAAGCGTGTCCTCCTCGGCGGAGAAGCTATTCGTGGATCGCAAATAGCGCCCCGACAATCATAACGTTTACACTGACATCCTTTTAAACGGCGCTGTGCGGCTCAAGCATGGTGGTGAGTAGACAAAGGAGCGTAATTTCCTCGACATTTTAGTTGATCTATGATTCGTGTCAAGTTCTATTGAATAATGGCCGATGTAAGTAGTACATTGTTCTGTCGTTTCATTGGCTGCCTCCTTTATGACCTATTGTTTTTTTTTTTTTATATATGTTTTTTTTTTTTTTTGCTCGCCGATATTATTGACCAATCCTAACGGTGCGCCTTTTACAACTCGTGCGCTGATTGGTTAGTCCACCACCTGTCTCGTTTTTCTATTGGACGGTAATCTTGCGTCACCAAGGCCGTGGAAAGCCTGGTTCACATTTGCTGCTCTGCCCTCAAATCCGGTTTAGAGCACGCCTAGCGTATCCGGTCAATTTCTACATGCATTCATGTACACTCACAAAGACTTGTTCCGTATCCGCTCTAGACTTTAGTAGACCGGACATATAACTGTTTATACCTGTCCTTTTCAGTGGCGTAAAATAACTATAAAGTACATTTACTTAAAGTACTGTACACTTGAGGTATTTGTACTTTACTTGAGTATTTATTTTATTTCTACTCCACTACATCTCAGACTAGGCAAATATTGTACTTTTACTCCACTACATTTATTTGACAGCTTTAGTTACTATTTACTTTACGATTGGTCCATTTTACGCCTGTGGGCTGGGCTTATATCAGTTGTATTTTGGATTAAAGCTCGATTGTTTACACTTCTTCGTACGACGTCGTCGTACGACGGAAAAAAGCAGACCTACAAGCCCACACCACGTCGCGTTCGGAACCCATGTCGGACTTGTACATCTGCTTATTTTTCGGCATTGGGGGAACATGGCGGCTGTTAGGAGACCACAACAACTTTCGCCGCGTTTACGCATGAACGGGAGCGTTTTAACAATACACCATTTAAATAGAGTCTTGTTTTAAATCAAAATAGATATTTTAAATATTCGATTGAATTGTGTCGAATTTTAAGTGCAGAATGAGCTGAAAGTTTGCTGAAAAGGCATTCTTTTGTAGGAGTTTGAACAACATTAATATAGAGGTGAACAATGCTCATGTGTGTCTCTCTGGAGGCTGAAGGCTTTAATTCTATACATTCGATACAATCAAAACAGAAATGTAGACTGTTATACTGTCCTTATGGACGAACAGGTTTGGCTTACACCAGTAATAACAATGTTACAGGTTATTCGCTAAGCCGGCTGGCTTATTTATCTACTTAAAGGCTCGGGGAAAGATTTTTATTTTTCTATTTGAAAAGACGAATGATTTCGGTCCGTTTTCATACTAGTACAATCCGTCTGCATTGTAACTTTTTAAACAACCTATTTTGTCTTAACTTGCATATTCAGGACTTGGACAGTTCCTTGTCTCTCAGGTACCAAACATACGTTATTACTGGTTATTAGAGAATCATTAGACCAGTATTTACAGATCATCAATAGACACCAGTCTGTAGAAATATATAAACGCCAAGAAGAGCTAAAGTAAATGCAGATATCTGCTCATAATGGATAACTCCAAGGCACGATTCAGCAGACGGCTGGTAAGTTGAACACAAACCAAATTATAATTTTGACAGTCAAAACACACAAATTGTATACTAGCCAAGAAGATTGCACATTCATTGACTGTATACAGTTTAGGGTGTAATTTGATTTGGTTATTAGGTTAATTACAATAAACCGCTGGGTATGGATCAAAGTAAGCATATTATTATTTTGGCACCAGTTTGACCCCATGACCCAGCTTTGGGTCTCAAAAACACATTTAGAATGAGAACATTCTGGGAACAGCCTAGCCCTATATTGTAGTTGAAATGATTACAATTTACAATTTACAATTTAGGCATTTAGCAGACGCTCTTAATCCAGAGCGACTTACAATAAGCAAGAACAAAAAGCATGGGAATACATCACATATGTAAAAAATGCATTTATCGCGAAACATGCGTAAGCTAAGAACGTGACTAGAACATATCTATATAATGACACTATACATATAAACTATAACTAGAACATATCTATATAATGACACTATACATATAAACTACACATATATGCTATACTATGCTGTACATATATACTATGAAGTGCTATGACTACATACAATGCACTTATTGTGCTGTCTACATGACATGCTATAAGTCTGTTTCAAATACTATATAAGTCTAAGAAGTGCTGTCTAAGGGGGGTAGGGTAAGTGCTATGGGCCATGATGGAGTCTGAAAAGGTGGGTTTTCAGACTACGGCGGAAGATCGGGAGTGATGCTGCAGTTCTGATTGCAACGGGAAGTGCATTCCACAGTTTTGGGGCCAGAAGGGAGAAGAGTTTGGGACGTGTGGAGCGTTGTCCCGGCGTTTTTAGTGAGGGTACTTCCAGCTTCCCTGCGTTGGCTGATCTGAGTGCACGGGAGGGTTTGTAGGGTTCAATCATGCTGGCAAGATATGGGGGAGCCATACCTTTGGTTGCTTTAAATGCCAACATCAGAGTTTTGTATTCTGTGCGGGCAGCGACCGGGAGCCAGTGCAGGGAGCGGAGCAGGGGGGAGACATGTGAGAATTTTGGCTGGTTGAAGACCAAGCGAGCTGCGGCATTTTGGATCAGTTGGAGAGGCTTCAGTGCACATGCCGGTAGGCCCAAGACCAAAGGCATGATTACTATATTTACCCAGGGTATCTGGGCTAAGCTCAAGAACTTGTTTCCAGCCAGGCCCTGCTCATAGAACATTTCATCGTAGTGGTTCAATGCCTTGTTCAAGGGCACTTCAGCGGTGGTCATTTTAACGTGTCGGACCGCTGATTCGAACGGGCGACCTTCCGGTATCAAGACCGCTTCACAATTCGTTCGGCCACCGCTGCCAAAGTTGTAGTTGTAGTTGTTGACTTCCGTGCTGTAACACAGTTCATTAGTTGTGGAGGCTTCTGTGTGGCTTTGTGTAGAGTTTCCCAGACGAAAAATGATTTTTTGAGGCAGAAAGTGAATTTGTACATTGATGAGTACATGAGAGAGGCGAGTGTGTGCAGACAGACTAACAAGCATGCTTCATGTTCAAGCGCAGTTATTGTGCAAAAGATCAAACATGCGGCCAACACGGCTTTAACATTGTGAAAGCATGAACAACAGGAAAGGACACATGGCATAGAATCTGTTGAGATTAATGTGTGTAATAGGCTGCGTCTTTTCTGTTATTGTGGGGAAAGTTACAAGCAGAGAGCTTGTCGATCTGCTGTTTTCTGCTGAGGTTTAAGTGGTTTTAACTGAAAATATATTGAAACCGATATTTAAAACCAAAATCTTAAATAATAACCCACTTATAACTGAATAATCCAGAAATGCTTAAATCTTTTTTTTAATAATATACTAAATGGATTAGTCTGATTAACCACCTAACCCTGTATTAAACTTTATTGTACAACAATGGTGGCGTATAAAAAAATACTGAAAATAGCCGGGGGAAAAAAGTTAATTCATTATAATCATGGAAAAGTGTAATAGTGATATTGACTTGAAGTTTTATCGCCCAAGACCAAAGGGGGGGGGGGGGGGGGGGGGGGGGGGGCGGGGTGTGTGTGTGTGTGTGTGTGTGTGTGTGTGTGTGTGTGTGTGTGTGTGTGTGTGTGTGTGTGTGTGTGTGTGTGTGTGTGTGTGTGTGTGTGAAAGAGAGAGAATTGTGTGTTAAGACGTCAGTGATGGAGCAGAGATCCGCTAACAGACTGAGGGGTGGGAGGGGCAGGGTGACAGCGGACACTGATAACAACAAGCCCAGCCAGCCCAGGCCACTGCTCCCTCATTCCCTCGGAGTGGCAGAGAGGGAGAGACTGGGCAGGTTGGAGTTCCGCAACACAGCAGTGGGAAATGTGGGAAGAGAGGCACAGACGGAAAGAGGCGAAAGGAAGGAAGAGAAAGACACAAACAGAGAAGGTGGCAGGTGTTTCCAACTTTCACCGTATCTCATCTCGTTCTCTAGTCTAGTAGACGGTAATATATCCTGAGTGTTGATTTCACTCAGATTGATGGATAGCATTGGAGAATGAGGGGGAAGCGGGTAAGAGTGGTGGGTTAAATCGCCTTGTATGGATGGTAAAAGATATCTGTAGTGGAGGAATATAGTTGACACTTGTGGATTACAAAAGAAGCGAGGCGACTCAGGCGAGTATTAGTAAAACTGACTTATTTTCATCCTCGATTGATTGTTGCTTCCTTTTTGTTTTTGATGTCTTTTGCTGTCAAGCAACGTGCTTGGGCCACTTTGTCTCTCAGCTGGTCTTGTGCTATAGCAGCAACTGCTGGGTGAGACTGGCTCACTCCCTAAAGGCAATGGGACATAAAGTCATCTCAACACAAGCTCACAAAACATTGCATTGCGGCACGTTGTGATCTTGTAGATCTTTTTATTTTTGGTGCATGATCATACTGTCTGGCAATGAAGTATAAATCAGGCTTAATGTAGCTTGACACTTGTGTATTCAGCAGGTGACAGCTACAGTAAATGTCTCGGATAAATGCTAAAGGCTGATACCGTGTTAGCAACCGTGTGAGACTGTGAGTGCATGCGTGTACGACGTGCGTGTGTTGATTCCTGACTGAAAAAAGGGGAAAGGTTGTGATGGCTATTTTCCAACTTTTTATTATTATGATTTAAGTTGTTTTTTTATGTTAGATTTAGGTGCAGGATTAGGTTTGTCACGTCAATAGAAGAATGTTATTAGACATATTCTCAAAGAGGGTGAGCGTTGTTATAAAGGTGCTGTGTCACTGCGTCCTCTGAGTTGGCTCGCAGCCCAGCAGACCACATTATTGATTAGGCCTGACAGCAGCAGCAGCACACAGTTTACCACACTAAATGGAGGAAGGACCACATGGAAGACAGCTTGAGAGCTGGACCATTATCATCATGTAAAAGTGTGGTGTGGTATTTATTAAAATCACACATCAAACCATTCAACCTGTTGAGTTTGTATATCGACTAATATTTTCGCCTACTCCGGCTCAATAGGGTTTAAGTGGCTTAACTGCATTCACTTTTGTGTTCATCATCACACATGTCAGTTGTCAGACAATGCTGTGTTGACATAGTCATAACTTCATAAGTGAGGTAATGTAATGTTTTGAGGAGATGAAGCATGCAGTCAGGCAGTGTTTGTTCAGCACACTGGAGTGGAGAATAGATCTGAGCAATTATTACATTCTTCGTGTTGCTTTGTTGAAATATAAGAGTTTATTTGACTCATAAAACTTTCGTTCTTCCGATGTTTTGTCTGTATTGGTCCAAAGTTCACGTGTAGAAACCTTCGTGCATTTTGATCAAAGATCCCGGGAGGAGATAGATTTAAACTGTTTTTCATATAATTCAAAATGGCGGGTGATCTAAGGGTCAGAGGTCAAATAAGAACACGCTGTAGCGATTGGCTATCGCACCCTCGCACGCACACGCACCCAAAACCGTAACAACAACAGTAACAACAACAAGTCAAACCGTTGGGAGGCATGAGGAGACGTATATGTGTATCGAAGTGTTATTGCTGACGGTCAAACGGTTCATGAGCTATGTGTGGTCAAAGCTTGAATTTTCAATTGAGTGCTATAGCGCCACCCTTTGGCCAATGGCCAGATATTTTCAGTTAATTGGATTGGTGGGACAGCTTGTGGCCAGGAGGAGGTGGAATGGGGGATGGGGATTGGGGGTCTTGCTGATGCAGAGATGGAGGGTGATTATCCCTTGTTCATCTGTCATGACCTGGGGGCTCAGTGCTCCAACAGCCGCATGGCATGGAACTCTGCAGTAACTTCACTGGTCTTATCTCAAAGTGTAGCATTTACTGTGATTCCAATTTCCACCAGACTAGTTCAGTCTCTAGGCACACCACCAAAGACTGATTTGGTTAGCAGCGCAGAGACTAAAATCCGTGTCTGCAGTAGCATCTTTCCATTATGTATGTGACACCAACCCGTCAACACGCCCCCTACACCCCCACAGACAGTTAGCAGATTCTTGCTCAAATGTGAATCTCGATTTTCCTCCACAAGTATTGAGATTACGATTCTCACACTCATTTTGTCCATGCAAATATGCATTGTCTTTAGTCTGTAGTTAAATGTGCTGGACCTCTCTAAAAGTCTCTCTCTTGTAGCAAAAACATAAAATGAATTGGACAGCCAACAATGCTGCACAATTCTTGCTCAAGTTTAGAAATGATGATCATCATCTCATGTGTCTGAATCTAGTTCACAATCTTTTTTTGATTAATTGTGCAGCACTAGCACTGGGGCTATCGCTTTTGAGATATTTGGCAAAAAATATTTGATGTAATGTTGTGTCCATATTCGCTGCCCCACCATACACAGTCATCCTCTTCCAGTAGCAGCTAGATTATTTGTTTTCATCAGTGTTTTCTGGGGAAGCTTTCAAATGGGACTCTAGCCCTTTGGAACAAATCAAAGCAAACAAGTTGGAATAATGTGAAGTAAAAAATAAAGGTTACATCTTTACATTTAATTTGAATGAATATGCATATCAGTAGGCCTAATATACCATGTATTAATAAGAATGCATTGGGGTTTTGTTTTTTCTGAAGTCTGCAACTAGAATTGTGTATGAAAGCTTGTATTTGACCATGCATTTAAATTGTTATCACATGCATGCATCCCTAGACAAAATCAATACCCTTGCATGGCTCCATGCGGTTCTAACGTATGCCTTCCTGCCATATAATAACCATCAATTGATTATTTTATTTAAAGAAAATGTTATTTTATTAAACATTGATTTCAACTGATTAGCTCGATTAACTGTCGCACCCCTGATCTCTCGTCTCCATGTGACTCTGTTCGTTCTTTCTCTCTCTCCTGTCTTCTCTTTTCCTCTCTGCTCATCAACTCTTCCTCATAGCGCGCGGGCACCCGGCGGCGCTACCATGACGACGGCATCTCGGATGAGGAGATCGATGGCAGGAGGACCTTTGACCTGGAGGAGAAGATCCACAGCCAGAGGTTCCACTCGGACAGGATCCGACGCCTGGAGGGGAAAGGTATAGACATACCACACACACACACACACACACACACACACACACACACACACACACACAGGTTTATCTTGCAGATGTCTCACATGCGTCCGACGTCTTTCATGTTTTCAGACTTCACATACGAGTATGTCCAGAGAGGAGGGCTGAGGGATCCCATCATCTTTGAGAAGCCTGACTGCCTGGGAATCAAGTAGGTCTTCATCCTCTGCACTCACTAGTCCTCTAGACCAGAATATTGCACGTCGTGGGCCTCCAAATAATTGGCCAAACAATACGATTTTAATGACAATATAACATTCACTTTAAAAATATTAATTAAAAAAAAGAAATCATCGTATTCTTTTCTTTACAACGTTGGAAAATGAGCTTTCATCATGATACTGATAAATAGGAACTTAATTAAATAAATTATAGTCAATTTAACGACGAACACTTTCAAGATTTTGAAATTGGCCCTGAACAGCAGTCTGACAAACATTTTGGCTCCTCTGGCCTTCATCAGCGTTTTGCTGCATACATGCTGAAATAGAAGCCATGATTTTAGCATCAATAGTAAAACTACGAACAAAGAGCATATATACAGAAATGACACCATCTCATAATGAGCATTAGTGATGCCATATGGTCCATATTGCCCATGTGGGGAAAAAAGGCAAATTGCTCCTTTCAGTGTCCTGACATAATCTCAGGGGGACATTCCACTGAGAATGAATGTTGCTGTGGGTGTTGTTGTGTTGGTTGAACGATGGTGCCTGGTACTGTGCGACGGGAAACTGTGTTGGGTGTATAACCTTGTCGCTGTGCTGTCCACTCTACAGGGTTCCAGGCCCAGACTTCACTGTCAGCGACGTCAAGAACTTCGTTGGTAAGATTTCCACTCAGCGGCTCGGAAATATTTCCTGAGAAGCTATTTGTATTATAATTAACAACATATCGCACTGTTGCGAACGATCATTTACTTTTCCTGAGAACCTTAATTGGTCCCGATATCAGACAATGATTAAAACTAAAATCAAAATTTGCTGTCAAAAATCAACACTGCTTCTCCGGTGTCCCCAGGCGGCAGACGTATGATCGACGTGATGGACGTGAGCACGCAGAAGGGGACAGAGATGTCCATGGCCCAGTGGAGACGCTACTACGAGACGCCACCGTCCCAGCGGGAGAAGCTCTACAACGTCATCAGCCTGGAGTTCAGCCACACCAAGATGGACCAGCCACACCTGGTGCAGAGACCCAACACGGTATGACTGGTGGTAGTCACCACACGAGTGATGATTTCCTTTCATAGTTAAAGACATGGAGATGAGCTTTCAAAACAGTGTCACATTTCTTTAACCAATTAAACTCTGTATACTTTGTTGACCGTGGTCTCCTATGGGTTTAACCCTCTTCACCAAATGCCTTTGCCGAAAATAGACGATCTAGAAGCTCACAAGGTGTCAGACTCGGAATGCATTGTGTTGTGAGCTTGTAGACAGGCTGTTTTCGCCACATGTTTTCCCACTTGTGCTGAATGTTCACCTACTGTATTATGACATGCCACTTAACAGGGCTGCCAGGGTGAAACATCCATACAGGTACTTGCAGACACATGCATGTTGTTAATCTTATTCGTGTGTAGGTGGATCTGATCGACTGGGTGGACAACATGTGGCCCCGTCACCTGAAAGAGCGACAGAAAGACTCCACCAACTCCATCACAGACATGCAGTACCCCAAAGTACAGAAGTAAGAAGACACATCCACATCCATTTTTAGAGTTGCAATTTGACAACAAAAAACAAATATTTGTACACTCTGACTTAACACTTAACACTGGGGATTTTACAGCTCTTGTTTATGTGTGTGTCTTTGTGTCTTCAGGTACTGTCTAATGAGTGTTCAGGGATGTTACACAGACTTCCACATTGATTTTGGAGGGACTTCTGTCTGGTACCACATACTAAGTGGATGCAAGGTGGGGAGTCACACTTATGGAAGCCTTTCATTTTAACTCGCCAATCAAATTCCTTCCGCCTAAGATTAAATTATTACCATGTTATTATTTCTTATATCAGTAAACCTACTGGGATTGACCCGGGGCGGCAGGAGTGGTGCCCAATTTATGCTAGCCTGGCATCGCCAAACTAAGGATTTCGTTCTGGGAGATTAGTCTGGTTTCCAGGCTACATCTATACTTGTGTGTTTGCCAAAAATAGCAGATCTACAAGCTAATGTAGCATCTCCAGTGTATGGGCTGCAGGTGTTCAGTAGTGTGATGGTGTGGTTGTTGTGGTCCTCAGGTGTTCTGGCTGATCCCCCCCACCCCCCACAACCTGGAGCTGTATGAGCATTGGGTGCTGTCAGGGAAGCAGGGAGACCTCTTCCTGGGAGACCGAGCCACAGACTGCCAGAGGATAGAACTGAAGCAGGGCAATACCTTCATCATTCCTTCAGGTGAACACACACACACACACACACACACACACACACACACACACACACACACACACACACACACACACACACACACACACACTCTCTCTCTTATGGTTAACCGTAGCTGTGTTTCTCCTGAGTCTCCTCAAATACATTATTCCCTCCCCCAAATGTAAATTCTTCCTCGTACAAATTTCTAATATTTGGTATTTACTTCACCAAATGTGAAGGCTTTTTATTGGTCCACCACGTTGTGTGTGTGTTTATTTTTGTAACCACTGTTCTCTGTTGATATGAGAGAGGTGTGTCACCATACACCGGTACAGTCCTTCAATTTGTGTGTGTATGTGTGCGTGCACGTGTGTTGTATTCAGGTTGGATTCATGCAGTGTACACCCCTGTGGACACCATCGTGTTTGGAGGAAACTTCCTTCACAGCTTCAACGTCCCCATGCAGCTCAACATCTGCAACATCGAAGACCGCACGCGGGTTAGAGCACACACACACACAGTACACGCATGTAATTTCGCATAGAATGAACAACAATAATGCTTAGTTTTTACTTTTAGGTGATCTACAGGCTCAAAACGCGTTGCCGTGTGACCTGTTTTGAGCTCATAGATCACCTATTTTTGCACCATACACATTTAAGACATTTGTATCTCCTGTGAATACCCGGTTGGCTTTTCTCCATGAAGATTATGTTGTTGATGTGGTTAATGCTGTGGTGTCTGTCTGTCTGTTTGTGCCAGGCACCAGTTCAATTGCTGTGGTTAATGGTATGTGTGTGTGTTTGGACCAGGTACCAGTGAAGTTCCGGTATCCCTTCTACTATGAGATGTGCTGGTACGTGTTGGAGCGCTACGTCTTCAGCGTCACCAAAACCTCCTACCTCACACCAGAGTTCCAGAAACACTCCCTCGGCATTGGTAGGCACTAACACACACACAGCAAAATACATGTGCACAAACCTAACTACCCAAAGCAACCATGTGTTGTGTACAGTACAGTAAGGGCTATAGAAAGGTCAAGCTGGAAACATTCCCATGAAGTGTTGCTTGTAAAAATGCACAGGTGTCGTGCCTGAAAAATGCTGCCTGCTGACACGCTTTCATGTAGCACTGGTGTATGCACTAGGGGGCAGTGTTGCATTTTCAAACTAGAATGTATAGGAAACTGCATGTCACCAGTAAAACACCTCGCAAACAGCTGTGTTTACAAGCAACTCCAAAAAACAAGCAAGAAGTAGGTCAGGAGTGGCTTATTGTCGGTTTCAGCCGGTAACACGCGGGTGTCTATCCCCGTTACAATGCGCTAGACCCCTGGGAGATGGATTGCTGAGGTGGAGCGCGACACCTACCATCAGCTCCCAGTACTTGCCAGTACCCGCACGACTTGCTGCACCAAGCCGTGCTACTCATTCGCTGAGTTGGCGGTGCCCGGGATCGAACCCATGAACTTGTGGTCCAAAGGCGAGAGCTCTACCGGCGAGAGCTACCGAGAGATACAGCAGTCTTGAGAAATTGTATTAAAGGTAACCTCAGGTTCTTTGCTGCAGGTCTGAAGAAGCCTCCTCCGTCGGAATCTGCATCTGAGGAGGTGAAGGTCAAGGAAGAAGAGGAAGAGGAAGAGGAGGATGAGGAGAGCACAGCTGTGTCACAGCTGCCCGCTAAGCCTGGGGTCAAAGTTCATCTGACACCCTACGAACTGGAGGGTCTGTGGAACCTGCTCGGAAAGCTGGAGTCACTGCCCACCAATAAGAAGTGTGTCCCTGCAGGAATACACAACGCCCCCGCACTGCTCGCACATGTCAAGGTACCACATGGACAACCTGTGTGTGTGTGTGTGTGTGTGTGTGTGTGTGTGTGTGTGTGTGTGTGTGTGTGTGTGTGTGTGTGTGTGTGTGTGTGTGTGTGTGTATACAGCCGTGGTTCCCAAACCTTTTCATATCAATGACCCCCAAAATGACACTCATTAGCCCACAGACCCCCATTACAAAATATATGGCCCCATAAGAGAATATCTTTTACAACTCTAGCAGTGATTTTCAACTATTTTCATTTCAAGGACCCCCAGTTTGATATGCAACAGGATACGGACTCCCATTTAATGGCATTTCTATCTCATAGACCCCAATCTATATTGTAAAATCAATGTTAATTTAACTCTGAGAGTGTACAAATGGAACCAAAAACCATATTGAATGCAAGAACATATATCTCACACTGGAGAACTTGACATACTTTATGGACTACAGTTGTAATCATCTCCTCTCTGTCTCTCCTCCAGGCGTTGCTGAGGGAACACGCCAATGACATCCCCAAGCTGTCCTACACGGGGCTACCCCTCATCACATGGCCCAAGAGGGTGAGCACAGCATATAAAATAATCCAAATCATCATAGCCCTTGCGCTGGTGATGATATTAAAGGTTGAGCTAGCTCTATATTCTGATGGTATTCAGTTTATAGTGTTTGTTCAGTAACAACGGTCGCCCATAAACATAATTTATGTTCAGGTTATGTTCAGGTCGGGATACCAATTCCAATCAGGAGAGAGAACTCATACAGGATAAACAAGTTCAATTGGACGTAACCAAACAAAAAAAGATGAGCATGCAAAATTGGAACACTGTAAATTTGTAAGCCCACATTAAGTGTATTTTCTGACTGTTCAGTAACGGGGATCTCCCCCGTCTCTCTAGACCTTTAGTAAACAGACACTCTATAACAATGACTACTATCAGAATATAGAGCTTTAACTTTTTAATACAAAAATAAATACACCTTTTAATAATGCACACAATAGAACCTGCTCATAAGACACAATGGAAAAGTGGTCCCGGCACTAATGAGTGAAAATGCAAACTTTCAGGCTTAGGATGTTATTTCTGTCAGTTCTCCATCTTGAAATATAATTGTACTCCTTGGTTTCTGTACCCTGCCTTCTGTTGTTGATTGTTAATTATGTTGATTAGAAACAGGGGCAGTCATTCAGTCAGTGAGTCAGAGCAAACAGTCAGGGTGGAAGCAAACTGATTTGCACACACCTTTTTGTTGCCTATATATTATTTTTTGTTTTGATACGTTTATTAAACTTTAGTCTAGTGTAAGAAGACAAAGCATTGGAACTACATTCAGCAAGCGAGTAAGACACAATATATACATTTTAAATCTTGTTTTGATATATTTTATGTTTAATTGCCCATCCGTGCTAGACACTAAGCAAAGAAAACCTGAGGTAATACAGCAAATGCATAGAAATGGTAGTATGGCTAGGATCATAGGTAATTAAACCAAGAACCTATAATCAGTCTAAGCAGCATGATCGAAAAATCTATAATCTGTACATTGAACTGTGACCTTGTTTGTTACCTTGACTGTTGATGTTTAATACTAAAACTGGTCCTCTTCCTCCTCCAGCCGTCGTGGTACCAGCCTCCCCCTCCTCCTCCCCCCCCTCCTCGTCCTAAACTAGCCACCACCCCAGTCATCCCACGACCACAGAAACCAGCCTCCTCCATGTCGGTGTTGAGGAGACGCAGAGTCCGGTAACAACACACACACACTCACACACACACACACACACACACACACACACACACACACACACACACACACACACACACACACACACACACTCACTCTTATTTAGCTTGAATGCACACAAACCACTGATACAGTAAAACAAATCTGTAACGTTTGGATAGTTTTACTGCATTATATACAGCAATATTAATGTGTGTCACAAATTCCCTAGTCACACCTACTCGTGTCATGGCACAGTGCCCTGAGACGCACTCTGTTTGAGAACCACTGATATACTGCATAGAGTCACTTTGTAGATTGTGCTTTCCTCCTGTGATTTCATGTTTGCTTGTGTGTTTGTTTCTAAAGGTGTAAGCGCTGTGAGGCGTGCATGAGGACAGAGTGCGGGGACTGTAACTTTTGCAGGGACATGAAGAAGTTTGGCGGGCCAGGGAAACTCAAACAGACCTGCGTCCTGCGCCAATGTCTCGCTGTGAGTGTCTGACTGACGTTTTATGTATTCTCTAATTTGACTTTAAAACTGCAATCCGTAACTTATTGTAAGTGTAACCCATCTGTATGGCGTGGCAGTGGCTCAGGGGTAGAGTGGCCGGGTAGAGCAGCCGTTTGGGAACGTGAGGTTCTCTTCCCAGTTCGATCCTGGGCTCCCCAGAGTAAAGTTCCCTGCACACAGAGCGCGTTTTTCGGATTTTCGGATAAAAGCGCTACATAAATGCACCATTTACCATATGGTAGAGTATATTAAAACAAATACAACGAGTACATCTGCAGTGGTTGGAGGAGGTCTCTCTACTCCTCTACTCATACATTTAGACCCTGGTAGGACAAGTAGTACTGCCTGAACCTCATTAGCATAATATCTCTCCAGGGCACGTGGCTATTCCTTATAACATTGCATGGATTTACCGTCTTCCAAAAAATAAGAGCTTGCTCTGAAAACACTGTGGCAAGGGCTAAGCGCAGAGAGAAATACATTTGGCAGCCAATGATAAAAAATTTATATATTTGGTACATTAATATGTGGTGTGTTGTGGTCCTGTCAGCCTGGCCTGCCCCTGTCAGTGGTCTGTGAGATCTATTAATATGTGGTGTGTTGTCCTGTCAGCCTGGCCTGCCCCTGTCAGTGGTCTGTGAGATCTATTAATATGTGGTGTGTTGTGGTCCTGTCAGCCTGGCCTGCCCCTGTCAGTGGTCTGTGAGATCTATTAATATGTGGTGTGTTGTCCTGTCAGCCTGGCCTGCCCCTGTCAGTGGTCTGTGAGATCTATTAATATGTGGTGTGTTGTGTTGTCCTGTCAGCCTGGCCTGCCCCTGTCAGCGGTGTGTGAGATCTGTAAGGAGCCCAACCAGGAGGAGGCAGGAGACTCTGCCTTCACGCTGATGGAATGCTCCAACTGTGCCCAGATTGTCCATCCTGGCTGCCTCACGGTGGGTAATGATTACGTGTGTGTGTGGGTACCGCACAACACACACACACACACACAAACACACACACACACACACACACACACACACACACACACACACACACACACACACACACACACACACACACAATTCAATTCAAAGGGCTTTATTGGCATGAGAAAACACTCATTGCCAAAGCACAATACAACAATACAGCAATACAATCAAAACAAAAATGATGTACATTTGAAAGTCAGAATTTTCAATAGATCAATTTCTATGTACCAAGATCACTGGATGCAGGTATAGTGCAGGAATATACACAATGATTAGTCTTTAGGGTGGTTGTGTTCCATTTGATATCCTTCTCCTATCACAGCAACTCACAAATCTTGCTGCTGTGTTTGCACATTGTTGTACTTCGCCCAGCAGATATGGGAGTTTTTTGTCATTGGTCATGTTTTCAAAATCTCTGTGTGTGGTTGTAATCTGTGGGAAGACACACACAAACACACACACACACACACACACTATTCACACCTACACATTGAAAACATCTGCAAAAGTAGCAGATCGACAATCTCAAAACAAGCTTGAGTATGTGCTACTTTTGATGCTTTTGTGCGACCCTGTTGTATGGTCAAGTAGGATGTTAATTCACGAGAAAACACAAAAAGTTAGAATATGGAGGAAAGAGGGTTTCTGTCTGACAGCAACAATATACAGTATAGTCAGGGAATATTATCAGAATGTCTGGGAATACATTTCTTCACCAATTTGTAAAGGTGTCTACTAACGTAACCCACATTGGTTTCTATTCAACCACCCTAGGGGATTTTTTTACAGCATGGAATTTAGAACATTTTGCCATATATTGGTATATGGTACCCCAACGTTCAGCAGCTGTCAAAAATTCCCCTAGGGTGGTTGAATAGAAACCAATGTGGGGTATGTTAGTAGACACCCTTACAAACACATTGGTGAAGACAATTCATGGTAAGAAATGTATTCCCAGATTGTATTAATATCCCTGACTATATAGCAACATGGGTTTTTTCAGAAAACTGTCCAGAATCGGCCTCAGGCCTACAGTTGGAGGCCATCGATATTGTCCTTTTCTTTTTGCTGAGGTTTGCGTGATCTTCGCAAATGGACAGTTAACCCATTTTGGGCGGGAACCCCTTTTGGTGTTTTAAACATTATAATTTAGCTATTGAAAAATAGCAGATCTACTATTTTTGAAAAATCGTGAAAATATTTATTTCAGAAAACTGGAGGATTTAGAAGGATTTTTTAAAATGTTGAGGTCAGGCCTAAATGGGTCAAATGATAAGGGACAATATCGGTGGCACCCAACTGTAAATGGGTTCAATGTTATTTTCTGTGCGTCTCTCTCCAGGTCCAAGGTGAAGGTGTGGTGAATAAAGACCTGCCCAGCTGTTGGGAGTGTCCTAAGTGTGTTCAAGGAATCACTGACCCAGAGGTACGTAACCACCTTATGTTGATGACACACACACACCTGTGAGTGGGGAAAAATCGTTACGTGAACTAGGGCATTCACTTCTAGTCATTTTTACTAGTTGACTAGTTGCCTAGTTTACTAGTCGACTAGTCGACTAGTTGTTTAACTACCTATTATGTAAAGAATTAAATAAATTAAAAAAATATTTATTTATTTTAATTAATATTTGTACATTGAAAAACTGTGTACATGGTGACTATAACTATAATCTACCTGATCTTGAGGCCTACAAAATCGGGGGAAAAAAATAAAAAATAAAAAATAAAACTTTTTTTCTTTTTTTCTTATCAACTAGTCAAATAGTACCAACAAGGTCGACTAGTCGACTAGTTGCTTAATACCCTAACGTGAACCTAATGTCGTGATTCGAATCGTATCCTGAGTTGAGTGAATCGTTACATGCCTAGCAAGTACAGTACGTACAATGTCTGTCAAGCAACCATTTACTCACACAAAAGTTACATTCTTTGATTTTATTTTCAAATGAGGGAAAACATGCTAACATACCAGACACACAGTCTCATCTCACATGATTTCTGGATCTCGGTATGCATGCATCCTAACTGTGTGAAACTAACAGATATAATGTTTCCCGTCTGACTTTTGTAATTGTCTTTTATTCTTTGGTATATTTGTTCTTGTTTTTATTTTACTTACTATTTATTTTTTAATACCCCCGCCCCCCTCCCATTTTACTTTGACTATTGTTTATTTTATTTCATTTCTTTGTATATTTTTCATTTGATTTTGTTTATTTGGGATTTTAAATGTTGTACTTTTATTTTCCCAATTCTATTCTTTTCCGTGTTCCTTTACGTACTTTGTGTATGTGAATATAACCGGTGGGTCAGTCATCGGGCAGTGATGAGTCGTTGGTGGTCAGCCCCCACCAGCACCACCAGCAGCCCCAGCAGCATCAACTCCGTCCCCACCACGGCCCCTTGCTCCTCAGGCTGGGCCCCGGGCCCTCGTCTGCCGTGGGGGCCCCCGGAGGCTCCTCCCAGCAGGACGGGGAGGTGGTTCGCTGTGGGTTCCTCCCTCCACCACCTCCTCCTCCTCTTCCCTCCTGCTCCTCCTCCACGCTCCTATTGGTGGCGGCCCCTCTGACCTCTCAGCCTATCAGCTCGAGACTGGTGAGAGGCCCCGCCTACTCTCCGTTACATCCATCCGTACATTTTTGCGTGTTTTGTCCCCCCCGCTATTTTTATTTTTTCTCCTGCCCCTCCCCCCAGTTTCCAAGAGAAGAGGCTAACAAGATCCCCATAAAGAATGGGATTCTTTATTTAAATGGCTCAACTTGGACGTTTGTCTTACATCTAACTGACAGTGAATTGATGTTGTAAGTAACGTTGACAATTTCAAAGGTCTTCCCTTGGAATGTTAAAGGTGCTGTAAAAAAGTGAAAGCTCTATATTAAGATAGTAATCCTTGCTAGAGTGTTTGTTCAGCAACGGTGTTCCCCCACCTCTACGGCTCTTTAGTAAACAGAAGATACATTTTCTGATGAGATTCCAATTTCCATCCATTGTTGATGAACACAGGCGTACATACATAACTGCTGAAATATCCATCGCAGAAGGATGAGACTGATTGCTTTTGCAGCTTGTCTATCAAGTCATTTCACTTCCCTGCATAATCTTCCTACAATATTAACATCAAAGTGGACATTTCACGGTGATACTATGTACAGTTCTAGGTTGCTATTGTTGGGGATTGGGCCACTAGGTTGCTATTGTTGGGGATTGGGCCACTAGGTTGCTATTGTTGGGGATTGGGCCACTAGGTTGCTATTGTTGAGGATTGGGCCACTAGGTTGCTATTGTTGAGGATTGGGCCACTAGGTTGCTATTGTTGAGGATTGGGCCACTAGGTTGCTATTGTTGGGGATTGGGCCACTAGGTTGCTATTGTTGGGGATTGGGCCACTTCTTAAAGTGTACATTTCAAGGGCCTTTGTTTCTGTCTACAACTGAGGAACTTCCTCAGTTGGTCGGAGTGCTACAACCTCTGAAGCTTGGAAAACGGTCACTGTCGCTGCTCGCTCAGCGATTTTTTTCCCCCCCCTCAACGGCTTCTTGTTGTGACATCATCACTGCGCGTCCATCCGCTTGCTGTTGCTACCACTCGCCATATTGTTTTCCCCAGGAGGGTTGGGTTTGAGGAGCGCTTGTTTTTGTTAACTCAATATCCTTAAATCACTTGACAAGAACAGTGGCGCTCCCTTCCTCCTGCCTCCACCGCCCCAGTCCTCCTGGGGAAAACAACTTGGTCCTGCCGATCATTGGCTCTCCCATCACACTGCTTGCTGACTGGCTGGCTGTCTGAGAGTGAGGAAGAGGGGGAGGATGAAGGAGGGAGAGGGATCTAGAGGGTTTCTAAAGGAAACCTAACGGCGGCTCATCCATTGGTTGTCGGTTGTTCTTGTGTTTGCAGCAGTCATACATACATACATGTATGTGTCCCAAAAGATGCCCTGTCACACAGAGAGCCCTGGGATCTTCTCACTAATGGCTGTTTTCCACTACAAGAACTAAGTGAACTGAACCGTGCTGTGAAACACATTTCACATGTTCTGGATTTGTTAACATACGCGTGACATGACATACCGTCATGTCGGTTTATTGTAATTGTAATTGTTTATGTAAACTGTAAAAAGTGTCCTGTAAGTCCATATGGGCTGGGCTTCTTCGGAAGAATCAATCAATCAATCATACGCTACGTCTCGGTTTCCCATAAGGTTCTCAGAACCTACTTTGGGCCCTTGCTCAGGTGATGGTACTAACCTTGGAATTGAGGACTTGTACTTTCAAAATATTTCAGAAAGAAATTGTGAGTTTATTACCCCCACACATTGAAGGCTTTGGGTTAACGCTTTGTAGTGGAAAAGAGCCATTCGAGAACGAAGCCCAGAAAGGCTTTTTCTCCTGTCGGTGGTTTGCTGTGTGTACTGTACATTTCTCTCACCCAGATGTTTTCTCTCCTCATAGCCGCCTAAAGGAGACAAGGTGTTACCACTGGTAAGTTAAGACCATTTAGTACTGAAGCCCTACATATTTTGTTGATGAGCTTGCAGATCTGCTATTTTCACTACTTTTGTGCAACACTCTTGTATGATGAAGTACGGTCTTCATTTACTTAAAAACATAAAGTTGAATTATGAGGTTTCTGCCAGTATTACAACTCTCTCCATCACACGATCTTCTTTACCTGTTCTACTAAACTAAGAACACTCCCTTTCTCTGTTCCCTCCCTCATGTCTTCCACTGTGCCCTCCTTCGCTTTTGCCTGGTCTTCAGAAGCGGAAGTCCACCACCCTGTTGGACTCACGCATCGCCAAGATCTTCCGACGCCACAGACACAGCCGAGACGACGACGACTCGGCCAGCGACGAAGACGACGAAGGTTTGTGGTTGGCCTGTCTAGACTATTGGTGCTTTACACATGTGACACATTGTGAGCTTGCAGATCTGCTACTTTCACTACTGAAGCGTAAATATTATTGTATTGCGTTATTAAATTAAAATGTAGTAAGCCGAAAAGAAAAGAGGGCGATTCTCTCGTGACCCATACAAATGTTTGGGAAACAGTGTCTTAGAGGCTGGTCGCATCAGTCCTAGATCCACATTGGAGCCACACCGGTCCCAAGTGGAACAGTGGAATAGTGTGGACTCTGAGATCCACATGAATGAATCCATTTCTTTATTCTTACTCCAGACCACACTCTTGAGTCGTGACCATCATTTTGTCGTTGTCCCTTTCTTCCCCTTCTCTGCTCTCCCACCTCCCTGTCCTTCACTGTCGTCCCGCGCAGCCTCTCGGAGGAGGAAGCTGGCCCTGCGCGGCCGCGGCCTCAGACGGGGCTACGGTGCCAACAGGAGGGGCAACCTGCTGCGGGGAGCCTCCGCCCACCGAGGGAGCCGAGGTGGCATGTCTCCCTCCTCCTCCTCCCTCATGAAGCTGAAGCGTGGCGGCATGAGGGGAGGAGAGAGGGAGGGCGGGCGGCGGGGCCGCGGCGTCCGGCTGCGTGGAGGAGGCTCCCGCGGGCCACGGAGGCGTGACGACTCGGAGGAGTCGGACGACGACGATGACATGGACGACGACGACGACGACGATGACGACGAGGATGATGATGACGAGGAAGACGAGGAGAGCGACGAGGTGAGAAACGTCGCCTGTTGCAATTTCTTTCTTTTTTTGCGGCTTTTGCCTTATTTTATGTTTTTTATAGAGGGACAGACAGTAGGCTGACAGGAAATGGGTGAGAGAGATGGGGGAGTGACATGCAGTGAAGGCCATCGGGAGTTGAACCCGTGGCACACTGCCAGACTCGGACTACCGGCCAAGGTGCCTGGACCGCTGAGCCACGGCCCAGGCCAACCTTATTACATTAGCGTCTGATGGGCTATATTCAGCTACTAGTGTAGATTTTCATCTAATACAAACATTGAATTCCTATTTCCGTCCTACACAAACATTAAATTCCCATTGACAATGAATGGTTGACAATTTTATGTCAATCTTTTTTTTTTTTTTTTTTTTTAATAAAATGATTGATCATGTATTAGCACCCTTCCATCCACATCCATACATAACGGTCCCATCCATTCATCCCATAGATGGGGAAGGTGCGGCCGCAGCACGTCGGACGGAGACGGAGGCGCCGGCGGCGCCTCACGGACGAGGAGGATGAGGAGGACAGCGAGGACCAGGAGTTCGACGACGAGGACGAGATGGACACGCTGGAGGACGAAGATGAGGTTCATGGTTTTATGGTTTTATTTGGTAGGATCCCCATTAGATGTGCACTAAAGCAGTGGTTCCCAAACCTTTTCATGTCAAGGACCCCCAAAATTACATTAATTAGCCGTGGACCCCCATTCAACCTTGTTTAAGGCCCATTATGTTTTTCGGCATCTGAGCCACGGACCACCAAACGTTGATCAAAATAACTACATTCTTCTTTTAGATTATTGAATTGTGTAGACTTCTTGTAAATTAAGTAATACAGATGTTTAACAATCTTTTTTTTTACTCTTGAGAGCATAAAATGAAACGAAATGGACCCGTATAAGAGTCTATTTTGGTTCCCAACTCTCCATCATTTAGCTGGGGACCACCTGGAACCCCCTCAAGGACCACTGGTTGAGAACCACTGCCCTAAAGCACGGTAGTCTGGGGTCCACATATAAAAACAATACTAATTAAAAAGCACAAAAAAATAAATAACGCATGCATCCTAAAACAAATATTTTCCAAGGTGTCTCTTTACTTGTTTTTTGAATAGGGCGCTTTCTGTGTAAGTTTGGTTAACGGTGGCAAAGAATTCAATTTTTCCATTTCTCTATATTCTATTGTGCGCTTCGAGTAATTCGTTTTTGTCTTGTGAAGAGAAAACCGGCCTTGTGTTGCCTGTCTGGTGGCATACAGTATGTATACGACTGACTCTAAATTGTGTTTGAAGGAGGAGGATGGGGAGGACGACGAGGAGGAGGAAGGACGCTGGGACTCGGACCCGGAGCCGCCCGTCCTGCTGGTGTCCGACCTAAACGATGATCTGCTGAGCGGATCCTACCTCACCGTCACTCTGCAGCGCCCCCAGAAGGCCAAGAGGCAAGCAGGTACTGACTATACGTAATGTCTACAAAATCTACATTTTGTAGATGCTGCTCATCTCATTTTGTAGGGTTTTAAATGGGCTTTCACCTCCTCCACTGAGCCAGTTCATAGGGTGACGGGAAAGTGGTGGCTGGTCATCAAGCTTGTCTTGTTTTGTATTGATGGTTATATCACCATTTTTAATAGCCAGCTCAGAGACTCCATCCATCTTCAACCGCTTATCCGTAGTCGTGTCGTGGGGGCATCAGCTCCACCAGAGAACTCCAGACTTCCCTCTCCAGAGCAACATTAGTAACTGCCCCTCCCAGTGGGACGTGCCTTGAGGACCTCCCTAGGGAGACGCCCTAGGGAGGCAGCGAGTAGAGGCAGCGACTCTACTCCGAGTCTCTCTCGCGTGACTGAACTTCTCACCCTATCTCTAAGGGAGATGCCAGCCACCCGTCGAAGAAAACTCATTTCGGCCACTTATTTTTGTGTTTGACCTTATTCTTTCGGTCATGACCCACACTTCATGACCATAGGTGAGAGTAGGAATGAAGATTGCTCGGTAGACGGAGAGCTTTGCCTTCTGGCTCAGCTCTCTTTTCGTCGCTCAGAGACTACAGATGGAAATTTGCTCTTTAGTTTACTAACTGGCTCATTTACATTTATGTGAAAACTGAAATGTTGATTAATGTGCACTGTCCCAGATATATAGATTTTAAAAAGTTCTTATGTGTTCCATGTTGAACAGGCTGTGAAACCAAGTATTCATCTAGGATACTTATCTAATCTAACGCATATAAAATCCTTAGAATTAAAAGGTTGAGAATCACTGCCGACCGACTAGATGCACTTTGCTAAACCTTCACAAAAGCCTGATAAGATTTGGGTGCCCGAGTGCCTTGGTTATAGTACATGTCCAGTTTGTCCACCACCACAGACTGTGTTGGTCTTTACACGAGAATGTGGTATTTTCAGGAGGTGAAAACGCCTTCCAGAGTGGAAATCTTTGAGAACGCCGTTTTATCCCTTCTCCATGTAAACAGGCAAAACGGTAAATCCACAAAACTTATGACATCATGGCTCACGTTGGCTCACAGCGCATATGTTTATTACATTGATGCAGAGCCATATATGATATAATGGAGTTCCTGAACAAGCCTCCCTCCTCGCCTACAAAGTGCTGCTCATCAGCGATGGTGAATGTAAAACCATGATGTAAATACAATGCCTTGCGATAGGTGGCAGCAGCGTTTATGTAGCGTAATGTATTATAAAATATATAACCATCCCATGGCGCGCTCTGCTTGCATGACAGCGCTGTGCTGCCTGTCAGCCTGTGTGTCACCTCGATGCGTTAGTAGAAAGCAGGCAGCGAGCGACGTCCACAACCACGTTGTGTTCTGGAAGCAAAACCCCGATAGGGTTGCGAACCGTTGCGTGAAGGGGGAGCTGGCTACCTGGTTCTTCTTCTTGTACGTGGGTGACTGGTCTATTTGGCAGCCCGTTACCGCCACCTAGTGACATTATAGCGTTTTCATATAGTGTGCGCTCGTGTAAAGGGTCAATAAATAATGAGAATGCAACATTTTATCTGGAGATGGTCACTGTCTAAAAGAGGCCTGAGTCTAGCGGCTTGAATAGGTTTTTCAGAGAACTCAGGAATTAGAACAGTGTTTTAGAGCAGGGGTTCTCAATGTTTTAGGCTGGGGAACCCCGGAAATGCTTTGGCCATGTCTCGCAAACACAAAACATCTCTTCTGGGGGTCCTTGGTACTTGGAAAGGTTTGAGGACTACTGATTTCGAAAGTGTTTGCATAATCGACCAGGCTTAAATATACGTCGACAACAAATGCACCCTGAAACGACACGGCCTCCCCCTCTCCAGGCTCCATCGTGCCTAAGCTGGAGGCGGCCGTGGGTCCCAGACCGTCCACTGTAGCGCTGCAGGGCGGACCGCAGGCATTCGTCCAGCGCAAGTCTGCTCTCACCAAAACCTCCCGGCTGAAGAGCGAGGGAACCCCAGACAGCATAACGACCAGAGGACCCGGCAGGTACGACCCCAAACCCTATGTCCTGTTATCTAAGTAAGATGTTTCTTAAGATTTTAAAGGACAACTTTGGCTTTTTTCAACCAGAGGTTCAGGTGGTTATTAGAGAAAGTAAAAGATGAGTGTTCTTTTTTTTTTTTTTTTTAATTATTTGCTGCTTTCTTTCGTTTTTAACGATTTAAGCTATTTTTGACAGAGGGGCGGGGGTATTTGAACAAGTGTGCTTCTTTTTTTTTACCACATGTTACGGCAATTTCTTTATTATTATTTACTATAGTCCTACTAGACCCCAAGAAATTACATTACAAAAAGCAAAGTTGTCCTTTTAATCTGAATTCTTCTTTTCTTTTAAGAAAAGGAGATGGTTGGTCAGATAAATAAATACAGTAAAACTTAGGAGGTGTAATTATCCGACTTGAACGTAAACATAATTTGAAGAATACTTCGGACCATTAAAAACAACATTCGAAAGCAGCGGCCTTCTCCTGCATTGTATTTGACCATATCCGACGTATTTTGGAGAGAAAGTAAATTAGTTAATATTGCTATATTCTATTTCTAATTTTGGAATGTGGGGATGACTCTTCCCCCGTCGATTGTGACCAGATTATGTCCACAATGTGTGTTTTGTCCACTAGGCCACGCCTGCGGGGTAACCGGGCAGCCAAGGATCGTTCAGCCTCGTCTTCCTCTGATGACTCTCCCGCTCCTCACGCCTCCTCCTCCATCTCTCCTCACTCCCTCATGTCCTTGACCTCCTTCAAGGATGTAGGCAGCGAGAGAGGAGGCGAGAAGGAGGTGTGGGTGTCTGTGTTCAGGTACCTGAACAGAGCTGATCTGCTGCCCTGCATGACCGTCTGCAAGGCCTGGTACAAATGGTACGTTGATTAAAAAAAAAAACAACGATAATAGACATTTATTTAGCCCTTTTAAAATCTTCATGCGATTTTCTGAAACTATTAAAAATCATGTTTATACTGCCTTCTTATTGAACAAAAGAAACAAATATATAGATCCTTCAAAGATATGTTCGCATTGCATCACAAGCACATTTGTTTTGACCATGTAACACACTGAGATTCCTGTGAATGAAAAGTGCAATACAAATATACAGTAATGTATTATTATTAAATTCTAAGTCATCTTCCTAGCTCACACACAGACACACACACACACTTACTTTAAGGGGAAAACATTCTACATTTGCACAACAGTACATTTTTGTGAGGCCTCAATAATAACGTGTCTGTCTGTCTATCCATCCATGCATCCAGGAGCTTTGATAAGAGGCTGTGGAGTCGTGTAGATGTGAGCAGGTGCAGTCCTCTCACTAACCCCGCCCTGGCTGGACTCATCAAACGTCAGCCCACCTCCATGGATCTGTCCTGGACTCCCCTGGCCAAGAAACAGCTAAACTGTCTGCTGACCAGACTGCCAGGTAGTGAACCAACACATACCCTGCTAGAACCACGCTAACCATTGTATCATTTAGGCATTTAGCTGATCCAGAGTGATTAGAGTGATTAACCCATTAAGACCTGAGGATGATTCTACTTAATGTCTGAAAAACCTGTGCTGCTATATCAGTGGTGCTCAAACTTTTTCATGTCAAGGATCACCCAAAATAGAGGGTATGCACGTGACATCATCATCATACCTGGAGGTTATGCCTACTGAGTGGCAAAAAACTACTTTCTGGCCTTGACAGCCCATACATCCAAACAGAAAAGTCCTGTCTGATTGCATTAAACAACGTTAAACTCACTTTGACACTCACTTTATGCATGTGCATATCCTCTATTATATAATATTCTTAGCCTTTGTAGACAAGCAAACATATGCATTGCACTGGAGTCGTCTCACTTTGCAAACTACTAAACATAATTGTGCCATTCTGCATGCTTCAGTACCACTGTGTGTCACTGTGTTCAGGTTTGAGGGAGTTGAGTGTGGCCGGTCTGTCCTGGTTCTCTGTGTCAGCGCTAGTGTCTCCCACGCTGCCTTGCCTCCGCCTGCTGGACCTGCGCTGGTGTGATGGAATCAAAGATGCACAGATCAAAGACATCATCTCACCACCGGGTTAGTAGCACACACATGCACACGCGCACACAGACGAAGATACCGTCATTGTCCGGCCGGAAACTTTGGTTTGCAGCAGTGGAATAGGAACTTTTTAGGAAGCTGGCTTTTCAGCGATTGTAAACAACTGAACAGATGGGTCAGGGGAGCTCTATGGACTTGAACATGTGCATGAGGCCATAGAGCTCCCCTGATTGGTTGAAGGATACTAGGAATAGCGAGATTTCAGATGGGCCAAATACGGAGCTGGCACAGTTGTGTGAAAGATTCTAACAATATCTTACTACAATGTTGCCTACACTAAAACAAAAAGTTATTTTTGTTTATATGCAACATATCGGTCAAAACTTCAATAATTGGTGTTCTGTGACTCTCCCAAAATTTGGAACTGTATCTGACCCAAAACTCTTGACTCTTGATGCTTTTCAGTGTCTCTGAATGTGAGCCTGACTATTACCAGCATTGCCAAGTAATTCCAGTAAACCTCTATCAGATCTGGATCAAAAAGACGTGTCTGTCTCTTTCTTGTCCAGGCTCAGAGTCGTCGCGCAGCAGGCTGAGGAACATGCTGACGCTGCGTCTGTCCGGTCTGGATGTCAGCGAGGCCACGCTGAGGCTGGTGCAGCGTCACATGCCTCAGCTGGAGAGACTGGACCTGGCCCACTGCAAGGAGGTGACGGATGCCTCCATAGCCTTGCTGGCGGCCAGCGGAACGCACACGCGCAACAACCTCACCGAGCTCACGCTGGCCGGTGGGTAACAGCCTGGTTTATAATTAAATAAAAATAACAATAAAAATGGAAGGTCTGCCATTTCATCACCAGGATGATATCAGTCACCAGAACCAGGGACGTGTGTTAAGTCTTAACATGGAGTTTGAAGTTATATACTGTAGGAGGCGGGCACATGTCTGACCAAATGAATATCATCTAAATATTGAATCAAGCAACTTAAAAACTGTCTGATATGCACACAAGCTTGAGTAGTTGTGAAAAGGAGTGTTTAAAGTGAAAGTCATCTAAACTACTTTGATTAATGTTACAATGATCACTTGATTTTATTTAAGACATATACATTTTTTAAATAATACATTCATTGACATATCTAATGCTTCCAATCCGCTCCAGTGGTTGCGTACAGTGGGGGTCTCAGATCAATGCCCTCCAGTGGTTGGTACAGTGGGGGTCTCAGATCAATGCCCTCCAGTGGTTGGTACAGTGGGGGTCTCAGATCAATGCTAGTATAAAACTAAACATGGTACCCCCTGCCCTGTCCCTCCAGGCTGTAACAACCTGACGGACGGCTGTCTGTCCTACCTGAAGCGTCTGTCCTCTCTGCTTCTCCTGGACCTGCGAGGCTGCAAGAACATCAGTAGGCGAGGCTGCGATGCCTTCATCTCAGACCTGTCGCACGTCGCACTCTTCTGCATGACAGAGGAGAAACTCATCCAGAGGATGGAGTGACACCGGTCATCACAGCCACCATAATGTCTCTGTGTCCCGCGTCACTCTGCTCCATTTTGGGAAAGAGAACCACAGTGTGGATTCATTTGAGACTTTTGGTGCAGGATGTCAACTTGTATGTTTGTTCCTTCCAAACAAAGCAGTGTATGAAACTGAGACAGGTGAGAGAGACAATGTAGGAGACGGGCAGTAGGAAATCTGTGAGGGAGACAGTGTAGGAGAGACAGGCAGTAGGAAAGCTGAGAGAGAAACGGTGTAGGAGATGCACAGTATTACATCTTATGGGGCTTTTCCCACTGGAAGCGACTGAAGTGTGAGGCCAGCGTTCAGGTAGTGGAGTTCCAGCAATCTGACAGGCGTAGTGACAAGCATGTGCGATCCTCTGAAATTGATCGCATCTCATGCCACGCCTGCCTGTGTCAGGAGTTGAATTGTGTAGACGTTTCTTTCTACGTAACAAACTCATCTATTCACATGAAGAGCACAGTGTTTCCTCGGCGTATCCAAACGGGTATGCAAGGATAATGTTGCTGCCTATGTTAAAAGTCCTTAAGAGCGACAGACAGTAGGAAAGCTAAGAGGGAGACACAAGGGAGAGGATTAAACTGACAGGCAGCTTTTACAACTTAAGTTTCAATCATTTGACTGTTACATTCACACTGGTTGACACAAGGTAATCACAAGGAGACTTCAGTCTCCTTATATTTTAAGAAATCAAGTCGGTCGGTAGAGCAGAAATAACCACCAGCATACCAACAAACGGACCACTATCTGCTAGGTATACATGTTCATGGATACACGTGTTCTCTTGTTTTGCACAAACATGAATGTGAATTAAGTTGTTTTTCTTTGTTGAAAGTTCAGGTATTTTGTCCTAACTCCCTATAAAGATGTCCACAGGAATTGGAAGGCTAGAAAATGTTTGGTACAGGGTCGGTCTGTGAATAAACTTGGACAGTTCAGTGTGGAATTGAACGGAAGACAATTTCTGTTGCCATGATCTGAAACATCACAGACACAGTTAAGTTCTTGTCAGTAGTGTCATAGTTTGACTTTGCCATTTTGACCATTTGATATGTTCAATGTTTTTTCAAAGAAAAAAATAAATTGTAAAACATGTGGTTGATTTAATTGTGTCCATTGTCCAAATTGTTTGAATTGAATTAAGAAATCAACACCAGTAAACTGAGTAGGCTACTATCACAAATACAATATCGTTTTTTGTAACACTTGACACCAGAGTGAGTTCATTGTTCACAGCAACCTCTGGTGGACATTCTTTATTACTGCTGTTAAACTCAAGCCTGCTTACTTACGATTGGCTGAATGCAAGAATAGACAAACACAGGGTCACATTCAAAAAATCACACCCGTGTGAAGTGAGGGGGGCGCTATCTCATGTTGATTAGGTGATTATCATGTAAAACAAACGGTGCAAACATAAACATTAAACGCCATTAACAAAGAGACAATATGACGTAAACGACACATTGTACATTTTCCTTTTATTGTCAATGCGTTTACAAAACAAACTTTGAACTAAAGACAAACATTAAACCTGTGTAGGCCTATAGGAAAATACAGCCTGCATGAAACCCCAGCCCAGATACCCATCAGCTGGCTTGGTGGTATAACATGCTATTACTATATTATATTCGCTAATCATAGGTTTCAGGACATTATTTCAATCTGGTGTGGTAATTTTCAGCCTTAAACAAGAAATTATGCTTGAATTTAATGGTTTTATTATATCCTTTTCTCCAGTGCAGTCAGTGCCCACTGCCCATTTTGTTTTAGTGCCCACCAGTTCACATCATGAATAGAATTCCACTGTATCCAACATAGGCTACTGTAGTCTTTGTCTTTGACATGTGGGTCCTTGAGGTCCCCGCTAAATGATGGAAGGTTGGTAGCCCAAACATTTAGACTCTCGTAGAGGTTTTTTTCGATTCGTCATCGGAAAAAACCTCTACGAGAGTCTAAATGTTTGGGCTAGAAAGTTTGTATTAAACACTTCAACACTTATTAAGCCTAGATCTTTAACTCGACGCATCACCATAGACTTTAGGTCACGCGAGGTTAACACTAACAGGTATAACACAGATGAGGAGAAGGAGGCGAGGTTGCAGAAATGTGTGTATTGGATTTTTTTTCTCATCAGAATACTATTCGTGCTTTAGCTTTTAGCTCAAATAAATAAATAAAATAAAATAAATAAATAACTGCAGAGAGCTGCGTCCCTGCGTCACTTCCCGTGCACGCCAGGTCCGTTCCTCTGCTCCGCAATCATCGCCCGCTGTTTTAGAAGGCCAAATAGCGAGCTGCTGGTGAGTCAAATAAACAACTTTACTAGAATTCTACTTATATTCATCTGGTATGTAATTGTGTATGTGTCACACATCGTGACAACGTACACTACGCGTTTGGTTTTGAAACGGGCTCGCTCTGCAGCACGCAACCTAAAGCGACCTTCTTTACTCCAAAGTCCTTGAGAGTTAACCACAGCCGGCTGCTAGCACGTTAGCTTAGCATCACCAATGCTCCTTCATATGGATGATGACGTTCACGTTCAGCACAGCAGCGACCATGGATCCGAATGATCTAGTCTAGATGCTGTTGTTTAGATCTACTACTACGCTGCTAATAGTGCTATTACACAAGACCGCGTAGCTATAGACCTCCTGGTTATTTTAAGTGAGCATTCGCGAAATATTTCGCTTATGGGAGGTTTCCTACTGGCAAACCGAGCTGCAGAACTTCATTTATGAACTCCCACAGGGATCAAAAGGTCCCTGCGGGTTTAAGAGATGTGACGTCAGGCGCTGTGCCCCCGGGGTATAGAAGGCGCGCCTACGTCACCAGCTCTCATTCGGAACTTCTACTTTTCTCTGCCAATAGAGGACTGCAAGACTTCTGAACTCGAGTGCGTTGAATGTTTTAGCTTCACAAGCCGGACAAGAGAAACGAGTTTTCTTGAGTACCGTGAGGTTCGACGCATTCTTCAAAGCTTCTTGAATATTTTCACGTAATTATACGCTGTTTAACAGCCTTTCTCGGCGCTAGCCAAGATTTCCCGCTGTTAGCTTAGCCAAACTAGTGTTAGCCTCGAGCGACACACTAGCTTTGCCTAAATACAGTTAGCCAGCTAGCCAAACTTGTTTGCGCAGCGTTTAGAAAACGCTTAGCTTCTCGTGTTGTTAGCTTCAGCTAGCTTTAGCTTACACCGGGTTGCCGGTGTAGCCAGAGCCGGATTTACCTTGCTGAGGGCCCCCGGGCTGGAGCAAATTTGAGGGCCCCCCTTGGGGCGTGCGGCAGAGCCGCGCGTCCCGCGATCTGGCCGAGCGGCGCAGCCGAGCGGCGCAGCCGCGAGGCCGAAAAAAATGTGGGCTATTTTGTTTTCATTTTGGGGTACCCAGGCCCCTAAAAAGAGAGGCAGGCAGGCAGAAGCTCTCAATGGTTTAACCATAATACAACTAAATACAATAACAATACACACATTTCACTTGAATTGGATTTCACTTTACAATTTTATAATTCTAGTCGGGGGCCCCCGGGCTTCAGCCCACCCTAGCCCAACGGTAAGTCCGGCTCTGGGTGTAGCGTAGCTTTCTTCTTCAGAAGGAAGATGGTTTACCCCCGCACGAAGGCTGCTTCGGCGTGGAAAAAGGAAGCCACAGGAGGAGAGGAGCCGCGGCGGGTTTGCCCCGTCTCTGGATGTGGCAACACCATGGCAAAGGACGACGGACACGCTGTTTGTCTCTATTGCCTTGGAACCGCTCACGCACGCCAGGCGGCCCAAGAAGCTACGCCTTTCAAACCGTCAACCCCCTCCTCCTCCTCCTCTTCGAGAGCCCTGGCCCTCCCAAGTTCTCACCGGTGGGGGACCAAGGGACGCTCCAAGGAAGAAGCTGGACTACCCGCCGCTAACACGCAGCGCCCCAGCCTCTTCGACAGCCGGACAGAGGCCTGTTCCAGCACCGCGGAGCCGCGCTCCGGCTACGGTCTCTAGCTCCCAGGCCTCCATAGTCAGGGCTACCGACTACGAGGTCTGCGGAGCTAGGCCAAAAGCTACAGCTAAGCCTCGCTACCTGGCCCCGCCGGCTTCTCTCCCCGCAGAGGCTCCTCCACGTGAGGAGGCTAGGCCCCGGGCTGGGGACCGAAACCCTCCCATACCAGCACCGAGACACGGTAGGCGTCCTACAGTGTCCAGCGCCATGGAGGAGCGCCTCGACCCATCTCCACAGAGGAGCTATCGCTCTGACCAAGAATGGGCCGAACAAGAGGAAGGTGAGTTCTCTGATGAGGAGCTCCCTTCACGCCAGTATCGCCAGGAGGACTTTCACGTTCTGGATGAAGTGAACGTCTTCTATGATGATGAGGGTGACGAGAGAGACTACGAGGATTATGACGAGCTCAATCCACGTGTCACTTTCCATGACGATGACATGGACGTCGACTCTCAGGGGCCACAGGTGGATGCACCTGTCAGCCCCCCACCCCAGCAGGACGAGCCTGCTGTTCCTGTGGTGTTAATGAGGGACGACTCCCCCATTCTGGACATCTACAGCAGGGGTTCTCAACGTT
The DNA here is from genome assembly GCF_951216825.1 of Electrona antarctica. NCBI lineage: Eukaryota > Metazoa > Chordata > Actinopteri > Myctophiformes > Myctophidae > Electrona > Electrona antarctica. Next base: position 15,779,857 of record NC_136809.1, on the reverse strand, counting down.
TTTGGCCGGGGACCCCCGGAAATGCTTTGGCAATGTCTCGGGACCCCCGCCCCGCCCCCTCCCGACCCCCAATATAAATTGACTGCTACAATAACCTTAAACCATTTTGGGCGGGAACCCCTTTTGGTGTTTTAAGCATTGTTATAATTTAGCTATTGAAAAATAGCAGATCTACAAGCTCATAGCGCGCCACCGAGTGGCGCGCTATGAGCTTGTAGGTCTGCTATTTTTGAAAAATCGTGAAAATACATTTTTAAAAAATCTTTTTTTTTTTTTTTTTTTTTTAAATAATTTGGGGACCCCGTAAAATAATTTGGCGACCCCCCGAGGGGTCGCGACCCACGGGTTGAGAACCCCTGATCTACAGGAAGGGAGCCATACGCTGCCAGCTAGAGTGGCCAACATGCACCACCAAGGCACGCGCATGGCTGGGGATGTCTGTGGACCAACTCCCCCCCCACCCCCGAAGAAGCAGAAGCTTCCTCAGGCCCCGGAGTTCATGGACACCATGCTCCGCCCCTGGAAGAACCCCTCTGTGAGCGCGGAGTTCCAACACCGCACCACAAAGGCGGTCCCCGACATGGTGGACATTGGCAAGATGGGCCTCCTCGCTATGCCCACCATGGACAGGGCAATGGCCGCCTACCTAGCCAACCCTCAGGCTCCCAGGGTCATCCCGCTGGAGAGGGAACCAGCCTTCACCAGCACCATGGACAAGGAGGCCTCCAAGCTCAACAAGTGGCTCCATGCCCACATGAGCTTCATAGCCAAGGCTACCAACGCCATTGCCATCCTGTAGGGCTCTGTTAAGGCTCTCCTCCTGGAGATGAAGGACTCTTCCACTCCAGCTCAGCTGGCAGAGCTACGCCGCCTCAACCATGAGATGGCAGCCCTCCAGTGTGAGATTGCGGAACACACCAGTGAGTCACTGGTGTGCTCAGGCGACACTCTGAGTTAACCTGTACATCTCCCCAGGGACCGGGCAAATGACCATTGTAGTCATTCAGCCCACCTTTTACCTCCGGTCCTAACATTCACTCGTTGGTTCAGGATTCGGGAGTTGATAAGGTCCCATAAGCGAAATATTTCGCGAATGCTCACTTAAAATAACATTAAGGTTACTTTAGTAACCATGGTTATTTAAGTAAGTGAGCGAAATATTTCGCGGAACACCCTTCTGTCTTGCTATTGGCAGGAGAAAAAAGTTCCGAATGAGAGCTGGTGACGTAGGCGCGCCTTCTATACCCCGGGGGCACAGCGCCTGACGTCACATCTCTTAAACCCGCAGGGACCTTTTGATCCCTGTGGGAGTTCATAAATGAAGTTCTGCAGCTCCGTTTGCCAGTAGGAAACCTCCCATAAACGAAATATTTCGCGAATGCTCAAGACACACCAACACTATGGACCAGAGATAACTCCATTCCCCCATGCCAAGACACACCAACACTATGGACCAGAGATAACTCCATTCCCCCATGCCAAAACACACCAACACTATGGACCAGAGATAACTCCATTCCCCCATGCCAAAACACACCAACACTATGGACCAGAGATAACTCCATTCCCCCATGCCAAAACACACCAACACTATGGACCAGCGATAACTCCATTCCCCCATGCCAAGACACACCAACACTATGGACCAGAGATAACTCCATTCCCCCATGCCAAAACACACCAACACTATGGACCAGAGATAACTCCATTCCCCCATGCCAAAACACACCAACACTATGGACCAGAGATAACTCCATTCCCCCATGCCAAAACACACCAACACTATGGACCAGAGATAACTCCATTCCCCCATGACACACCAACACTATGGACCAGAGATAACTCCATTCCCCCATGACACACCAACACTATGGACCAGAGATAACTCCATTCCCCCATGCCAAAACACACCAACACTATGGACCAGAGATAACTCCATTCCCCCATGCCAAGACACACCAACACTATGGACCAGAGATAACTCCATTCCCCCATGACACACCAACACTATGGACCAGAGATAACTCCATTCCCCCATGCCACACCGACACTATGGACCAGAGATAACTCCATTCCCCCATGCCAAAACACACCAACACTATGGACCAGAGATAACTCCATTCCCCCATGCCAAAACACACCAACACTATGGACCAGAGATAACTCCATTCCCCCATGCCAAAACACACCAACACTATGGACCAGAGATAACTCCATTCCCCCATGCCAAAACACACCAACACTATGGACCAGAGATAACTCCATTCCCCCCATGCCAAGACACACCAACACTATGGACCAGAGATAACTCCATTCCCCCATGCCAAAACACACCAACACTATGGACCAGAGATAACTCCATTCCCCCATGCCAAGACACACCAACACTATGGACCAGAGATAACTCCATTCCCCCATGCCAAAACACACCAACACTATGGACCAGAGATAACTCCATTCCCCCATGCCAAAACACACCAACACTATGGACCAGAGATAACTCCATTCCCCCCATGCCAAGACACACCAACACTATGGACCAGAGATAACTCCATTCCCCCATGCCAAAACACACCAACACTATGGACCAGAGATAACTCCATTCCCCCCATGCCAAAACACACCAACACTATGGACCAGAGATAACTCCATTCCCCCATGCCAAAACACACCAACACTATGGACCAGAGATAACTCCATTCCCCCCATGCCAAGACACACCAACACTATGGACCAGAGATAACTCCATTCCCCCATGCCAAGACACACCAACACTATGGACCAGAGATAACGTAAGTTATGGCTATAACTATGGATCTATGAGACCGAACGATGACCGTCACTACGGTCATAACAACGAATGATGCCCTCATCTTCCTCTTCTCGAGACCAATATATCAAAAATGTCATGCCCACATGACCCGGGGAGGCGGTCTCACCGTATAAATTATGCCCGGTGAGGGCGGCTCCGCCTCCAGCCTCGAACGCCTCAGAACGTTCCGAGCGACAGGAGATAGTGGCGGTCATCGTTCGGTCTCATAGATCCATAGTTATAGCCATAACTTACGATCTATATCGACCTCACTCTGACCGTCACTACGGTCATAACAACGGATGACTTATACCAACCGGGTCGCGAGGAACAGGGTACTCAGCCCCATCACCATCTCGCTGGGCAGCTGCAAGCAGGACGGTGGAACCCAGCGATAGCTGGGATTCCACGTTCAGTCTGTAGAACCTCGCAAATGTGCAAGGCACAGTCCATGAAGCCGCTGCACAAATGTCCTCCATGGACACTCCACTTAGTGCAGCCCAAGAAGTGGCCACCCCCCTTGTGGAGTGGGCCACCACATTCTCAGGGACCGGCTGGCCTAGATCAACATAGGCCGCCGAGATTGTGTCCACAAGCCAATGCGACAGCCGTTGCTTGGACAAGGGAAGCCCCAACCTCCTGCCCCCATAGCAGACAAACAGCTGCGTGCCTGTGCCTCGTATGGCCTGTGTGCGATCCACATAAGCACGAAGTGCTCGGACTGGACACAATGTAGAAAGGCCCTCCACAGTTTCCTGGGGGCCCAGAGCAGAACGCAATGCCGTAATTTCCAGCACTCGGTTCACCGTCTGCGGAGTAATTACTTTGGGCAGAAATGCCGGGTTAGGCCACAGCGACACCCCTGTGCCCTCGGGTTTCCACCTCATGCAGTCTTGGCTGACTGACAAGGCCTGCAGCTCACCGACGCGTTTGGCAGAGGAAAGCGCCAAAAGAAGTGCCGTCTTACGAGAGAGGGATTTCAGATCGGACTGATCCATCGGCTCATACGGGGCTCCCATCAAGGACCGCAGTACCAGAGGGAGATCCCAAGCAGGGGCCCTCAAGGCCCGTCCGGGGCGTAGCCGCTTGACACCAGCCATGAACTGAGTGACAAAAGTATGCCTACCAACTGGTAGCCCATCAACCTCCTCATGCCGGTGGGAAATAGCGGCGGAATACACCCTGATGGTGCTGGCTGCTCTGCCAGCATCCAAGAGGGACTGGAGAAAACGTAAAACCAGGGATACGTTGCAGGTGACAGGATTCGCCTGCTGGGCAGCACACCAGGCAGAGAAGCACTTCCACTTGTGGTCGTAATTGGCCCGGGTGGAAGGCGCCCTGGCATTACGCATTGTGTCAAGGACGGCCTCATCTAGCCCTTGAGGGAGGGGCTCAGAAGAGGCCAGGCCCAGAGCTGCAGAGTCATCGGCTTGGGGTGCCAAATCTGACCCTCTGCCTGGGACAAGAGGTCTGCTCTGGCCGGCAGAGGCGATGGAGACCCCTGAACCAGCTGAAGGAGGTCTGGAAACCCATGTCTCCCTGGCCATCGGGGTGCAATCAACAGAATCCTGTAGCAACCCAGCCTCACCCGATGCAACACCTGAGGAATCAGGGGCAGTGGAGGGAAAGCGTACATCAAGCCGTCCGGCCACTCTTCTGACAGAGCATCCAGGCCCAAGGGGCCCCCCTGGCCCGTCAGGGAGAACCATAGCTCGCAGTGAGCATTCTCTCGAGAGGCGAACAGGTCTGCTCGGGCCTGGCCGAAGCGGGTCCATATCTGTGAGATCACCTGTGGGTGAAGTCTCCACTCGCCGGAGAGGGGGCCGGACCTGGACAGAAGGTCTGCTGCCGTGTTCACTACTCCCGGCACATAGATTGCCCTGAGGGAGGCCAAGCAAGGCGCGGCCCACCACAACAGTTCCTGAGCCACCTGTAGGCAACGAAGTGACTTCGTGCCCCCCTGGTGATTTATATGATAGACCGCTGAAGTGTTGTCTGACCTCACCAGGACATGCTTGTCGCGGATAAAGGGGAGGAGAGCCCTGAGGCCGAGGTGAACAGCACTCAGCTCCAACACATTGATGTGTTCGGACATCCAAGGAAGCGCCCACTGACCTCTCACTGTCCTGCCTTCCCATACGGCTCCCCAGCCGGTCTGGGAGGCATCCGTCGTCACCACAGTCCTCCTGAACGGAAGGTCCCGAAGCGGGACCCCTCGTGTCAGCATCGTGCAGTCCCTCCACGGCCGTAGAGCGTGAAGGCAAGGCCTTGTCACCACCAGCTTCACATGCCGGTCCCGCTTGGGATCGAGGCCGAATGAATTCAGCCACCTCTGGAGAGGTCTGTCCCTGAGCAGGCCGAGTGGGACGACTGCTGTGGCGGATGCGATCATCCCCAACAGCCGCTGGACCAGAACCATCTCGACACGCGTGCCGAGACGGAAGTGGCGCAGGAGTGTTTGGATCCGTAGAACCCTCTCCGGGGACAGAGAGACCACCATGGTCACTGAATTGAGACACAGGCCGAGAAAACCTGTCTGTTGCCTGGGTTCGAGGTTGCTTTTCTTTACGTTCACTCGGAAACCCAAGGACTGGACATGAGACAACACCTGCTCTGTGTCTGCCGCAACCTGGCTGCGAGACGGTGCGACGATCAGCCAGTCGTCGAGATAAGGGAGGACCTTCATGCCTGAAAGCTGAAGCGGGTACAGAGCGGCCGCCACTACCCTTGTGAACACCCTCGGAGACAATGACAGCCCGAATGGGAGCACTCTGAACTGGTAGGCCTGCCCTTGAACGGCAAAGCGGAGAAAGGGCCTGTGACCCGGCCAAATGCGGACATGGAAGTACGCGTCTTTCAGGTCGAGAGTGGCGAACCACTCTCCCTGACCAATGGACTGGCGTATGTGTTTTGTCTGTAACATCTTGAAAGGTAGGACCTTCATGTACCGGTTTAGCCACCTGAGATCGAGGACGGGCCGAAACCCGCCGTCCTTTTTTGGCACCAGAAAATATGTTGAGTAAAAACCTGCTTTCTGATCGGTTGAACTCACCTTTGTAATTGCGCCTTTCTGCAGCAGGGTGGAAACTTCCTCCGCCAGCGCGCGTGCTTGGATAGGGTCCCTGACCAGAGTCATACGGACCCTTGAAAAGGGGGGGGGGACGCCGTCGAAATTGGAGTTTGTAGCCCCTGGCGACTGTCTCCAGTACCCAGGGGTCTGATGTACGCTCTACCCAGCTGTCCAAGCAAAGCCGGGAGAGACGTTCGACGGCCGGCCCCGAACTCTCATGCAGAGCCCCCTTGGCGCCCTGTGCCCTTGCGGGGGCGACGCCCTTGAGGGCCACCTCTGTTAGTGGCTCGGGATCTAGAACCTTGCTGCCAGTGAGGTTGCTGCCGGGCGGCCGAACTGGGGGCCCGAAACGCCTCATCCTGGTGCCTGCCACGCCCCCAGGACCCTTGGTGGGGCCCTGAGCCTTGATAAGAACGCCGTGGTCCGAGTCTGGAGGTAACAGACCGGCGAAACCGTTGAACGCTCTCCCGTGTCTGAGCACAGCGTTCAGTTCTGTCCAGTGTCTCCTGGAAGTCTGGATGGAACACATGGCCCGGCACAACTGCTTTCTCCCGCAGCTCTTTCTTGATGTTCTCAGGGAGACGCATCTGAGCCAGCCAGACCTGACGACGAGCCAACATGGCTGATGACATGGTGGCGCCAATGTCCCGCGTGAGCTGAGAATGAGCCAACACCGCGGAATCTATCAGGGACCGGGAGTCTGTGTCCTCCGCCCCCATTGTCTTACTTAAAGCAGCCAAGAGGAGGACCAATGCATTCCCCGAGCGAGCTGCACGGGTTGCTGAATTGTACGTGCGACACACCAGACGATCCGTCTTTTCGCACTGCTTACTGGGGCAACGTGGGACAGTGGTAACTCGGTCAGGGCCAAGATCGGTCAATGCGGCCATGCCCTGCTCGACCGGTGGCATGTCTCCCAAGCCGGACTCGGGAGGATAAGCCATCTTTGCTAGGCCCCTGCACCCAGCATTAAATAAGGAGTCACTATCAGGCTTCCCCCAGTTAGTCATTAGCATCCCCGAATACCCCTCTGCTTCTGGAACAGTAGGGGACAAGCGAGCCTGGGACACCGCACTGAAGACACCCGCCGAAGAGGCAGACTTCGGGGCTGTAAGTGTCATACCCAATAGTTTAGCTGCCGATAACACGTGCGACACCAGCGTCTCACTAGCCGAGACGTCCGGAGCGGACTCTGCCACCTCCTCCTCGTAGAGCGCAGATCTGGTGCTGCCTGAGACTGAAGCGTGGTCCGAACGTAGACCACTGCCAGTAAGGGAGCCAGGCGCATGGATGTAAAGCACATCTGGGTCATCCTCCGGGCCAGGCACCCCCCTGAAGGGAGATGCCTGCGAGGACACAGTCTCATGTGACACCGCAGTTGAGGAGCATTCAGCTTCAAACCTCCCCATCCGCTCACTGAGGGACTGAATAGCAGCCAAAATCTCCCTCTGAGTGGCACCCTGCGTCTCCCCGACCTCCTGGGGGTGAGCAGAACGCTTAGGGGCCCGAGAGGTGTGCTCACGAGACCTCCTATAATCATGGTCACCTGAGCGACGCCGATGGCGTTTTCTAGAAAGCCTGTCACTCCGGCCAAGCACCGGTTCCTGGGCAGGGGGAGCCAACTCCCCCCCCAGCGCTGCCCGCCGAGCCCTCTCGGCATAGGGCAAGTCGATGGCAGCATTACAGGGGTCCTCAACGTCCCGCTGCACATGGGCTCTGCCCAAACAAACGGGACATTCCCGGTGGCCATCACGGGGGTCCATGGCTGCCTGACAACAGCAGCAGACGTAGGAAGCCATAGTAGCTCAATTACCGCCCTACTCACAGTACGCGAACGCACCCGAGGGATATGCAGGAACCCCACCAGCTGCGAACAGCAGTATCAGGGGCCGCAATATACAAGGAAAACAACCCTACTCACCGTACGCGCACGTACTTGAGGGAACAGAAAAACGCAAACCCCAACCCGCTGCGAACAGTGTGGTAACAGGGGTAATAATATGCGAAACTCAAAATACCCACTCACTACACATAAACGTATGAGAGGGGATTAGCATAACAAAAACAACCCTGCCAGCTGCGGACAGCGTAGCACCAGGGATAGCGAATAGCAGTATGCACAAATGTATAACAGTATTAATCAAAAACATCCACTCACTATACACGAACGTATGAGAGGGAATAACTAACGCAACAAAAATAAACCCTGCCAGCTGCGGACAGCGTAGCACCAGGGGTAGTAAATAGCAGTAGGCCTATGCACAAAATAATAATGTTAATCAAAACGTCTACTCACTATACGCGCACGTATGAGAGGGAATAATTAACGCAACAAAAAGAAACCCTGCCAGCTGCGGACAGCGTAGCACCAGGGGTAGTAAATAGCAGTAGGCCTATGCACAAAATAATAACAATGTTAATCAAAACGTCTACTCACTATACGCGAACGTATGAGAGGGAATAGCAGAATAGCAAGTAACAAAAACAAATCCCACCTGCTGCGCACAGCGGTCTGAGGGAACTCACGTGACTGAAGCAAACAGCTTCTTCTCACCTACTCACAATACACTCGGTATGGAGGGAGGACAAGTTAAAGAAAAATATCACGTTGTGACTCTACTAGAAATACTAGTGTGGATAACTACATCGCATGCGAACCCACGCGGAATTGACAGGACTACCACCAACTTGGATGGAGCCTCCACTTAACCCCCGCAGCTGCGGACAGCGCAACAACGGGTACAACAATAACAAAAAAATAAGTAGCCGTATCCCGGCCGTTCCGCAACAAACGGAACTCTTAAGGCAGCCTAACTGAAGGGAAAAACCCTGTAGGCCAAACAAAACAAGTATACACAACAACAACGTGTTTAGCTTTAGCAAACAATCACAGTAGGCTATAAAGTCACACAACACTGCAACCCACAGGGACGCAAGGCGCCTGCACCGAAGTGTACGGGTTACCAAAGCAGTGAGTGTGGAAAAGACTACTAGCGAAAACCAAGCAGTCCGCATTAACAGTATATATATATCTCAAAAGATACGATACCATTCACCTACCGTACAGGTCTCATGAGGCGAGAGAGGCAAAGAGGCGGAGCCGCCCTCACCGGGCATAATTTATACGGTGAGACCGCCTCCCCGGGTCATGTGGGCATGACATTTTTTATATATTGGTCTCGAGAAGAGGAAGATGAGGGCATCATTCGTTGTTATGACCGTAGTGACGGTCAGAGTGAGGTCGATATAGATCTCCATTCCCCCATGCCAAGACACACCAACACTATGGACCAGAGAACTCCATTCCCCCATGACACACCAACACTATGGACCAGAGATAACTCCATTCCCCCATGCCAAAACACACCAACACTATGGACCAGAGATAACTCCATTCCCCCATGCCAAAACACACCAACACTATGGACCAGAGATAACTCCATTCCCCCATGCCAAGACACACCAACACTATGGACCAGAGATAACTCCATTCCCCCATGCCAAAACACACCAACACTATGGACCAGAGATAACTCCATTCCCCCATGCCAAAACACACCAAAACACACCTTTCTACATTAAGCATAGAACCGAATGAAGACTATGTTATCCCATTTTGGGGCGGGAACCCCTTTTGGTGTTTTAAACATTATGTTGTAATTTAGCTATTGAAAAATAGCAGATCTACAAGCTCATAGCTACGAGCTTGTAGGTCTGCTATTTTTGAAAAATTGTGAAAATATTTATTTCAGAAAACTTAAATGGGTTATTATTGAGCTGTTCTCTTTGAAAATATGTTGGGCATATATACAGCTCAGACTATATGCTTTCATTTAAATATGGTGGGCATATATGAGCAGGGCCTGGCTGGAAACAAGTTCTTGAGCTTAGCCCAGATACCCTGGGTAAATATAGATTTCATTTCATTTCATTTCATATACAGCTCAGACTATATGCTTTCATTTAAATATGGTGGGCATATATACAGCTCAGACTATATGCTTTCATTTAAATATGGTGGGCATATATACAGCTCAGACTATATGCTTTCATTTAAATATGGTGGGCATATATACAGCTCAGACTATATGCTTTTTCAGGGGAAAAAAGCTAAACAAAACAAAAATAATCTATTGTTGGCGGTGACAACATAGTGACTATACAAACATTACACAAGATTCACTTCTGTTTTTCACGAAATATGTTACACAAGCTTTCCTCTGTAAACCCAACTGTGTGAAATACTAGGTTTTACATACATATGTCAAACATGGATCGAGATAGATAGTCCCTGAAATAAAAAAGGTATAGAGAATCACTGCTTAAAAGACAGTGGTGTAACTAAGTAGTATTTACTGTGCTAGAGTACAATTTTGAGATATTTGTACTTTACCGAGTATTTCCAATCGCGACGCATTGTGAGCTTGTAGATTAGCTATTTTCTAAAGATTTGAGTACTACTGTGATAATGATTCTCCCCAGATCATGGTATACTGCACCGATGGCCCACATTTGGGGGTCCTGAGCTCATATGGACTACAATACAATTTGTTGCATTACATGCTCTACCTTCTTTTTCAGTAATATTTATAGTAATGTTTTAACAACACACACACACACACACACACACACACACACACACACACACACACACACACACACACACACACACACACACACACACACACACACACACACACACACGTACACACAGGTCCCTCCCTCCCTCTCTTTAAATACAACGTGAAGGCGGGCCTCCCCTTTGCCCCCTCATATAAAGCCTGGTGCTGCTGGCTGGGTAGGAAGCACAGCATTATGTCTCTGAAGCTGAACCACTCAGTTTCACTCTAACTGAGACTCCTTGTTTTAATTGTATATATTCTTATTTTTTTTACTGACCATGAAACAAATCATGCAGGGGAAAGTAAATGTGTGTCTGAAAAGAGTTTTCATTATCCTGACCAGTCTGTTTGCGGTAAGTGGTCTCCTCTAAAAGGGTTTTCATTATCCTGACCAGTCTGTTTGCGGTAAGTGGTCTCCTCTAAAAGGGTTTTCATTATCCTGACCACCAGTCTGTTTGCGGTAAGTGGTCTCCTCTAATATGTATTTTTTTTAACCCATTTTGACCTGAGATCAGATTCTAAAAAATGTCTTCTACATCCTGACAGTTTTCTGAAAAAGCTATGTTTATCTATGTCAGTCGTTCTTCGATTTAAAAAAAATAGCAGACCTACAAGCTCGTAGCGCGCCACTCGGTGGCGCGCTATGAATTGTAGATCTGCTATTTTTTAATAGCTAAATTATAACATAATGTTTAACCCATTTTGACCTGAGATCAGATTCTAAAAATGTTCTTCTACATCCTGACAGTTTTCTGAAAAAGCTATGTTTATCTATGTCAGTCGTTCTTCGATTTTTCAAAAATAGCAGACCTGCTATTTTTTTAATAGCTAAAGCATAACATGATGCTAACACCAAAAGGGGTTCCCGCCGTTAACCTGCAAAACTGCCAAGATGATTATAATGAAAGCCATATCAAAAACATTGAATTTAACTAACATCTTAACAAGTTATTATAGGCGATAATATATACACTTTGTGTGGTGTTCTCGTCATACAGCTGACATTATTAACACATTTGTTTCCGACATTATTTGTGAGAACAGGCGAGTGTTAACAGTTAATGTTCTCTGTTTTGGCCCTAGTAATTAAATTATTGATTGATTGATTGATTGATTGATTGATTGAAATATTTATTAACAGTTTGCAGAATTACAGTGCATTTCAAGCACAAACTCAATACAAAGGCTGTTAACTGTGGGTGGACGACCCAATTAAGCATTACACTTGTTTACAAGAGGGTCCACCTTGTTCAATTCATCAAAACATTTAGAGACGTATAAATAGACACTTCTATATAGACAAAGAACAGAACGGGAATTCATCATAAAGGAGGTAAAAAGGGAAAAGAAACATATACAGTGAGGGAAAAAAGGGTGAGGGGGGGGGTTCAGAATTTACGGGGGCCTGTTTCGAATTGCAGCCGTCCGTAGGTGCCCTTTGAGAGCGGTTTTGAAGGAGTCAAGGGATTCGCATGTCTTAATGACTGTTGGTAGGGCGTTCCACATTGTGGTGGCATAGGAGCGAAAATAATTTAGTCCCTTGTTTGTGCCGAATCTGGGTTGTACTCCCTCTGGTGTTGTTAACTGTTCTGTATCTGATAAGGCCACAGACCTGCTGCAAGTCCCTCTGTTAGACTAATCTGCAGTGTAGATAAGATTGACGCACCTCCCGTTTCGATATCGATATCGATATCGATACCCTGGCTGCCGATTCGATTTATATTTGTCATGTAAAGTGAACTACATGTGTCAAACTAATAGGACTACATATGCCATATATGCCAAGTCTGTGGTACGCATGCGGCGTGCACGCCGGGATGTGTGAGTTGTGGATGATTGGCACACGTCAATAAACCAGTCAGTTGTTATGTAACCCCCGCAAGCGTTGGTCAGAGCGTCCTGTGTTCTAATCTAAAGTAAGATTACAAGCGTATGAAAACGTTACATATTAATTATAAACAATATAGACCATGAGAAGTTCAATCATACATACTAGAACATTTTAAAGCAATCATACACTCCAATGCAGCCAGATAAGGTCAGTCAGTCTTTCTGACGTGAACAAATAAATGCATAAATAAAAATTTGATTCTCAACTTGGCGATTCGATTTTAATTTTGCGGCATTAAAAATCGTGATATATCGCTGAATCGATTTTCTTTCCCCCACCCCTATAGAGCGTCGCAGTCCCGCCCCCTACCAGGGCCCAGGAAATTATTCCCCGTTACAATAGACAATAGACATTTCAAAATGTATTTATTTAAATACCTTTTAAGCCTCGTACAAAGCCAACTGGAGTTGTGACAAATCATGACAACAAACACAATTCTTGGGCCGAACAAATAATTAGAAAGAAGAAAAAAACGACAGGTTACAACACTTTTTTTTGTTGTTTTTCTTCTTTGTAATTATTTGTTTGGTCCAAAATATTGTGTTTGTTGTCATGATTTGTCACGACTCGAGTTGGCTTTGTCCGCGGCGTAACCGTCTTTAAATAAATACTTTCTGAAATGTCTATGAGGGGAAAATGCATTGAGAATCATTTCCTGGGCCTGGTCGTCGTCATGACCGCGACGCTCTATACTGCAGTGTGAATGACTGTTCTGTGCAACATGTGACTGCTCTGTGCAACATGTCACTGCTCTGTGCAACATGTGACTGCTCTGTGCAACATGTGACTGCTCTGTGCAACATGTCACTGCTCTGTGCAACATGTCACTGCTCTGTGCAACATGTGACTGCTCTGTGCAACATGTGACTGCTCTGTGCAACATGTGACTGCTCTGTGCAACATGTCACTGCTCTGTGCAACATGTCACTGCTCTGTGCAACATGTCACTGCTCTGTGCAACATGTGACTGCTCTGTGCAACATGTGACTGCTCTGTGCAACATGTGACTGATCTGTGCAACATGTCACTGCTCTGTGCAACATGTGACTGCTCTGTGCAACATGTCACTGCTCTGTGCAACATGTCACTGCTCTGTGCAACATGTGACTGCTCTGTGCAACATGTGACTGCTCTGTGCAACATGTCACTGCTCTGTGCAACATGTGACTGCTCTGTGCAACATGTGACAGCTCTGTGCAACATGTCACTGCTCTGTGCAACATGTGACTGCTCTGTGCAACATGTCACTGCTCTGTGCAACATGTCACTGCTCTGTGCAACATGTGACTGCTCTGTGCAACATGTGACTGCTCTGTGCAACATGTCACTGCTCTGTGCAACATGTGACTGCTCTGTGCAACATGTGACAGCTCTGTGCAACATGTCACTGCTCTGTGCAACATGTGACTGCTCTGTGCAACATGTGACTGCTCTGTGCAACATGTCACTGCTCTGTGCAACATGTCACTGCTCTGTGCAACATGTCACTGCTCTGTGCAACATGTCACTGCTCTGTGCAACATGTCACTGCTCTGTGCAACATGTGACTGCTCTGTGCAACATGTGACTGCTCTGTGCAACATGTGACTGCTCTGTGCAACATGTCACTGCTCTGTGCAACATGTGACTGCTCTGTGCAACATGTCACTGCTCTGTGCAACATGTGACTGCTCTGTGCAACATGTCCTGTTCTGCAGCCTACTGCCTGACCCTGGTTATTGTGGTGGGCCAGCCTGACCCTGGTCTCTGCGGTAACAGGTCATCTCACCCCTTTTCCATCTCGCCCCACTACTCTACCTAGCTGTAAATAACACACATAATTCATGTTTGTGATTATTTAAAAGGTATTATCATATTAATTTATCATTGTTAAGTTCACTCTGTATATCCACAGGCATAATAGCATGATGATGCCATTACAAAACATGGGCTACATGGAGGAAATGTGATTAATAAAACGAAATTAACTGCTAGAAGGTCATAAATTAACTTAATTAAGCAGTCACCGTCTCTGTGACATGTTGTTCTTTCTAAATTTTACAGAGTATATAGATCGACTACTATGCAATCAAATAAATCTGTTTACAAGATAATTTCAGATTTCAGAGAGGGAGGGAAATACTAAATGAACTGTTAACGACGCGGGGGCGAGTTGGTAAAGGGGCGAGCAGTCTCGTATCCGTCTCCGCCAGGTCGGGTAGGTTATTGTGGTTGGCCAGCAATGTTCGAAATTCGCCAACCAGGATTCAACATGAACATATCCGATTCGCGTGATGTTTGGACAAAATCTGCAGGCTATAGGGTAAATATCCAAAGATGTGTTTAGCAAACATCGGCCTCCATTTCTTCCTCGGCCTAGTGGGAATGTGCGTGTAAAGTTTCACGGCAACCGGACGCTACATTTATGATTTCCAAGTCAATCCACTTTATTAGCAGATTATAACACATTTCATAACTCGAGGTTTACAGTGTGCTGTACAGGAAGTTAAAAGCTAAAATACACTGTAAAGCTAGAACATACAGTAGAGACACCAGGAAAACCCACACAGTAGAAAAGAACACTTAAAGGACCACTTCACCACTTTTCAACATCTCTTCATATAATTGGTCCTCACTAATAATCATGATAAAATGGCACGATTATTTTTTAAATAATCGTAAACATTTTCATTATCGTGAGAACGATGGCTTCCATTTTCGCATTGCAACTTTTCAGGACTAGAAAGCCTGCCGTTTTTATTAGCTTGTATTCCCCATCGATGATGTCACTGGAAGACGGTTTCTGAACTGCCCACAATTACATTTTTCAATTCAATTCAATTCAATTTTATTAAAGTGTCAAATCACAACAAGTTGTCTCAAGACACTTTACAACCAACACAGATCCACCCAGAGCAGCAATATTGCGACAATGGTATCGAAAAACTCCCCTTTAGGAAGAGACGTCAGGCAGAACCCGACTCTAGGGTGGGCGGCCATCTGCCTCGAGTCGGGGGAGGGGGGGGGGGGGGTAGAGGGGGAATAGGAAGAAAGAATAGAAGAGAGATAGACAGGATGGGCTCCATGGAGGGGCCTGGTCCACATCTGGTCCAGGTCGTGCACTGTGAGGCCGGGTCCACGGTCACACTTCTGGTGGGCTCCATGAAGTGGCCTGGTCCACGGTCACACTCGGCAGTCAGTTGGGGGTTAATATTAGAGGTCCACGGAACTGCGAAGTGGAGGACGAAAAGATACTCCGGGGAGGGATTCCCCGGATGTTGGGTTAGTGGCAGGCCTTACTGGAGCCTATACAGTGTATATTACAAGCACTGCTGGGAGACAAACCCACACAAACAATGTACAATTATGGTATTTAGCAGACACACAACACAGGTGCGGGTTTGGCGGGAGGTTCCCCTTACTCAGTTCTCACCCTTATGACTTTATCGGGTGAGCGAGTACTGCATGCCCACAGCCCTCCTATGAGACACAGACTGGTTTCTGAACTGCCCACAGCCCTCCTATGAGACACAGACTGGTTTCTGAACTGCCCACAGCCCTCCTATGAGACACAGACTGGTTTCTGAACTGCCCACAGCCCTCCTATGAGACACAGACCTAGTAGAAAAAAATTGCGCCATTTTTTAAAGATTATTAGTGAAGACCTATTATATGAAGATAGGTTGAAAAGTGGTGAAGTGGTCCTTTAGGGCGAGATTGAAAGGTCTCGATGGTGGGGGCCTGTTTCACATGGGAGGGGAGCTCATTCCACAGTTTGGGGGCTATGACAGAAAATGTGAGGCATTTTGTTCAAAACAAGCCACGCCGAAACGAAAAGACGAAAAGAGAGTTGGGCCAGAAGGCAAAGCTCTCCGTCTACTGAGCAATCTTCGTTCCTACTCTCACCTATGGTCATGAAGTGTTCCTACTCTCACCTATGGTCATGAAGTGTTCCTACTCTCACCTATGGTCATGAAGTGTTCCTACTCTCACCTATGGTCATGAAGTGTTCCTACTCTCACCTATGGTCATGAAGTGTTCCTACTCTCACCTATGGTCATGAAGTGTTCCTACTCTCACCTATGGTCATGAAGTGTTCTTACTCTCACCTATGGTCATGAAGTGTTCCTACTCTCACCTATGGTCATGATGTGTTCCTACTCTCACCTATGGTCATGAAGTGTTCCTACTCTCACCTATGGTCATGATGTGTTCCTACTCTCACCTATGGTCATGAAGTGTTCCTACTCTCACCTATGGTCATGAAGTGTTCCTACTCTCACCTATGGTCATGAAGTGTTCCTACTCTCACCTATGGTCATGAAGTGTTCCTACTCTCACCTATGGTCATGAAGTGTTCCTACTCTCACCTATGGTCATGAAGTGTTCCTACTCTCACCTATGGTCATGAAGTGTTCTTACTCTCACCTATGGTCATGAAGTGTTCCTACTCTCACCTATGGTCATGATGTGTTCCTACTCTCACCTATGGTCATGAAGTGTTCCTACTCTCACCTATGGTCATGATGTGTTCCTACTCTCACCTATGGTCATGAAGTGTTCTTACTCTCACCTATGGTCATGAAGTGTTCCTACTCTCACCTATGGTCATGATGTGTTCCTACTCTCACCTATGGTCATGAAGTGTTCCTACTCTCACCTATGGTCATGAAGTGTTCCTACTCTCACCTATGGTCATGATGTGTTCCTACTCTCACCTATGGTCATGAAGTGTTCCTACTCTCACCTATGGTCATGAAGTGTGGGTCATGACCGAAAGAATAAGGTCGCGAATACAAACAGATCCGTGTTGATCACATCTCATAGAGATAATGTGTAATGATTTGGAGACAAAATCTGTAGGAGTAATATGAAGAAATGACGTGCTTTGAAGACCGCTCCTGCAACCTTTGGGTGCCAATCAGGGATGGAATATGACAAAGACAATAATTGCTGTTGTTGTTGTTATTGTTTCAGGCCATCAGTGCGTTGCTGTTGGCATACACTCTGTTCAATCATGGATACCACCACGCAGCTGGGGGGGTGAGTAACGTACTGACACCATTTAACTGTAATATGTTCACACTAGTACTGACACCATTTAACTGTAATATGTTCACTCTAGTACTGACACCATTTAACTGTAATATGTTCACACTAGTACTGACACCATTTAACTGTAATATGTTCACTCTAGTACTGACACCATTTAACTGTAATATGTTCACACTAGTACTGACACCATTTAACTGTAATATGTTCACTCTAGTACTGACACCATTTAACTGTAATATGTTCACACTAGTACTGACACCATTTAACTGTAATATGTTCACTCTAGTACTGACACCATTTAACTGTAATATGTTCACTCTAGTACTGACACCATTTAACTGTAATATGTTCACTCTAGTACTGACACCATTTAACTGTAATATGTTCACTCTAGTACTGACACCATTTAACTGTAATAATTATGTTCACTCTAGTACTGACACCATTTAACTATAATATGTTCACTCTAGTACTGACACCATTTCACTGTAATATGTTCACTCTAGTACTGACACCATTTCACTGTAATATGTTCACTCTAGTACTGACACAATTTAACTGTAATATGTTCACTCTAGTACTGACACAATTTCACTGTAATATGTTCACTCTAGTACTGAAACCATTTAACTGTAATAATTATGTTCACTCTAGTACTGACACCATTTAACTGTAATAATTATGTTCACTCTAGTACTGACACCATTTAACTGTAATATGTTCACTCTAGTACTGACACCATTTAACTGTAATATGTTCACTCTAGTACTGACACCATTTAACTGTAATATGTTCACACTAGTACTGACACCATTTAACTGTAATATGTTCACTCTAGTACTGACACCATTTAACTGTAATATGTTCACTCTAGTACTGACACCATTTAACTGTAATATGTTCACTCTAGTACTGACACCATTTAACTGTAATATGTTCACTCTAGTACTGACACCATTTAACTGTAATAATTATGTTCACTCTAGTACTGACACCATTTAACTATAATATGTTCACTCTAGTACTGACACCATTTCACTGTAATATGTTCACTCTAGTACTGACACCATTTCACTGTAATATGTTCACTCTAGTACTGACACAATTTAACTGTAATATGTTCACTCTAGTACTGACACAATTTCACTGTAATATGTTCACTCTAGTACTGAAACCATTTAACTGTAATAATTATGTTCACTCTAGTACTGACACCATTTAACTGTAATAATTATGTTCACTCTAGTACTGACACCATTTAACTGTAATATGTTCACTCTAGTACTGACACCATTTAACTGTAATATGTTCACTCTAGTACTGACACCATTTAACTGTAATATGTTCACTCTAGTACTGACACCATTTAACTGTAATAATTATGTTCACTCTAGTACTGACACCATTTAACTGTAATATGTTCACTCTAGTACTGACACCATTTAACTGTAATATGTTCACTCTAGTACTGACACCATTTAACTGTAATAATTATGTTCACTCTAGTACTGACACCATTTAACTGTAATAATTATGTTCACTCTAGTACTGACACCATTTAACTGTAATATGTTCACTCTAATACTGACACCATTTAACTGTAATAATTATGTTCACTCTAGTACTGACACCATTTAATTGTAATAATTATGTTCACTCTAGTACTGACACCATTTAACTGTAATATGTTCACTCTAGTACTGACACCATTTAACTGTAATATGTTCACTCTAGTACTGACACCATTTAACTGTAATATGTTCACTCTAGTACTGACACCATTTAACTGTAATATGTTCACTCTAGTACTGACACCATTTAACTGTAATATGTTCACTCTAATACTGACACCATTTAACTGTAATAATTATGTTCACTCTAGTACTGACACCATTTAATTGTAATAATTATGTTCACTCTAGTACTGACACCATTTAACTGTAATATGTTCACTCTAGTACTGACACCATTTAACTGTAATATGTTCATTCTAGTACTGACACCATTTCACTGTAATAATTATGTTCACTCTAGTACTGACACCATTTCACTGTAATAATTATGTTCACTCTAGTACTGACACCATTTAACTGTAATATGTTCACTCTAGTACTGACACCATTTCACTGTAATAATTATGTTCACTCTAGTACTGACACCATTTCATTGTAATATGTTCACTCTAGTACTGACACCATTTAACTGTAATATGTTCACTCTAGTACTGACACCATTTAACTGTAATATGTTCACTCTAGTACTGACACCATTTAACTGTAATAATTATGTTCACTCTAGTACTGACACCATTTAACTGTAATAATTACGTTCACTCTAGTACTGACACCATTTAACTGTAATATGTTCACTCTAGTACTGACACCATTTAACTGTAATATGTTCACTCTAGTACTGACACCATTTAACTGTAATATGTTCACTCTAGTACTGACACCATTTAACTGTAATAATTATGTTCACTCTAGTACTGACACCATTTCACTGTAATAATTATGTTCACTCTAGTACTGACACCATTTCACTGTAATAATTATGTTCACTCTAGTACTGACACCATTTCACTGTAGTAATTATGTTCACTCTAGTACTGACACCATTTCACTGTAATAATTATGTTCACTCTAGTACTGACACCATTTCACTGTAATAATTATGTTCACTCTAGTACTGACACCATTTAACTGTAATAATTATGTTCACCGTACTGACACCATTTGACTTTAACACTACACCCTTCACTCACAATTTGCAATTCTTAAGCTAAAAAACCCATAATTAAAATCATAAACAGAAGCGGACTCTCCAGTGTTTTCACAGCATGGATGAATACCGGATAAATAAAATAGGCTACGTACTGTACGTACTGTACGTACAGAGACATGTTTGTCCAACAGCGATAATGTATATTAGATAATATTACACCATACATACAGGACTACTGGTAGTTGCTGTCTGGACAATCTGGATGGGGACTCAGGCTTCACTCACACCTGCACAACAGATTGTTGTATAGCTGATGCATGAGACTTGTTTACTGATGCAAGCTCGCAATGCATTTCCAATGGAAGTCACATGGTTTGACACAACATTTTTGTTGTATGAGGGGGAGGGGGGCAGTCGAAACACAGCCGAAAGCCGTACAACAAAAATGTTGTGTCAAACCATGTGACTTCCATTGGAAATGCATTGGGGCGGCCATGACACTTACCCTTTGTTTACATCTAGCATCCAACAATGTTGTATGCTAGATGCGAAGGTGTGAGTGAGGCCTGAGTCAGATAATATAGACACAATAAGGCAAAAGTTCAGAGTGATTGATAATGAGTGACTGAGAATTAAGTGATTCTATTTGAGTATTAAAATAGGAGACAGACTTACAATTCAATGCAATGGGTGAAAATCCAGAACAATTAACCTCTACTCACAGCGTATAATAGGCTACACCCGGAAAAAAAACTGTCCCAGAAACGAGTACAAACAGGAAATAACAAGGAAATTATTACCAGTACCATCCCATCCCTTTAGAAGAAGTGTCGTGTTGATTTTGTCAACTAAAACATATGACAACTGTTTGCAGAGTCGTCGTCGACTACCTTTTTTCAAAAAAACTAAATTCATTTTAAAAACTAAGCCCTGACTCTAGTGATGACTAAAACCAGCCTGAATATATTGACAATTTTGTCAATAACAATGTTAGGGAGGGACTAGTGTAGAAGATCCAGTAGAACTAAAAGACAAGTAATTTTTATGTTTTGTTGCGGGTGTGTGCTCTAAAAAATAGCTAATCTACAAGCTCACAGCACATCGTGCTGTGACACGTTGTGAGCCTAAGGATCGGCTATTTTCAGCATGCAACAGAGTGTAAGGTCAGGCATTACGACGCCATAAAGGCCTGCCAAAATGCATTTTTCGACGAAATCGACTGTAGATTTAGTCAACTAAAACTAGACTAAGACTACAACTTTTCAGATGACTACAATATGACTAAAGCCAAATTACATTTTATTTAAAAGACTGCGGCTAAAACTACGTTAAAATGTGTCATGTGATAATACAGGGTCTGGACACAGAACAGATCAGTCCAGGTCAGCTCAGGTCAGATGTTAACTCTTTAACTGCCACATAGCTGCTCTGGTCAGCACCAGGAGTAAATTCCTTGCCCTAAAGGCGAGATGCAGATCTCTTAAAACTTTCCACCACTGCTGGTAGAGAGAGCTAGGACTATAGAGAAGTTTACAAAAACCACTGAAACTGTATTGTGTGTTTACAAAACGAACTAAAGCGAACTGGAATTATAGACAAAATGCCATTTGTTTAAACTTGTCTTGTTTGATTGTACAACAGTAACTAAATATATATTTTAAATGCTATCGTTTTCATTATACACAATACTTAATGAGACCTTTTTGAATCCTGCACCTGACAAATAACCCAAAGTATAAGAAAACACCTAAAACTAACACTAAAACTAATACAAACTAAACTAAAACCAAGCGTTGTCACAAAAAACTAAACTAATCAAAACTAGCAAAGCCAATCTTAAAAGTAACTGAATTAGAAAAACAAATTGTCAAACCTAACTACTCCAATAAAAAATCTTCTAAATCCTAAACGTTTTCTAGAAAAAACTATGTTTCTATGTCAGTGGTGCTCAACCTTTCTCATGTCAAGGACCCCCAGAATTATCTGTATTTGGCTGCGGACCCCCCCCAATGCCCCATCTGAAAAGATGTTGTCCCCCCCCCCACCCAGAAGCAAAGATTTGAGTCAATAACATTCGCTCTGAAAGAATATATATTCAAAGATTTGAGTCAATAACATTCGCTCTGAAAGAATATATATTCAAACATTTGAGTCAATAACATTCGCTCTGAAAGAATATATATTCAAAGATTTGAGTCAATAACATTCGCTCTGAAAGAATATATATTCAAAGATTTGAGTCAATAACATTCGCTCTGAAAGAATATATATTCAAAGATTTGAGTCAATAACATTCGCTCTGAAAGAATATATATTCAAAGATTTGAGTCAATAACATTCGCTCTGAAAGAATATATATTCAAAGATTTGAGTCAATAACATTCGCTCTGAAATAATATATTCAAAGATTTGAGTCAATAACATTCGCTCTGAAAGAATATATATTCAAAGATTTGCACCACAATTTCACGATAAAAAAGAGCAGATCTACAAGCTCGAAAAGCGCGACACTTGGTGATCTGCTATTTTTCAATAGCTTTAAAGTGGAACGATCAAGGAGTTTGAGCAGGTATAACAACAACTGTGAAAGGGCTCCTGAAAAACTACTGTGGCTTTTTGCATTGGCACAAACGGCCTTTGTTTGCTCAATTGATTACTGCCAATGATTACCAGGTGGAAAAAAGACAAACAGAGCATTAGATAGAGTAATGCTGATGCTCAAAACAAGTCCAAAAGTTACTGCACATGAAACATGAAAGGAACTGTATCAGTGACGTGTTAAAGTTACTGCACATGAAACATGAAAGGAACTGTATCAGTGACGTGTTAAAGTTACTGTAGATGAAACATGAAAGGAACTGTATCAGTGACGTGTTAAAGTTACTGTACATGAAACATGAAAGGAACTGTATCAGTGACGTGTTAAAGTTACTGTAGATGAAACATGAAAGGAACTGTATCAGTGACGTGTTAAAGTTACTGTACATGAAACATGAAAGGAACTGTATCAGTGACGTGTTAAAGTTACTGTACATGAAACATGAAAGGAACTGTATCAGTGACGTGTTAAAGTTACTGTACATGAAACATGAAAGGAACTGTATCAGTGACGTGTTAAAGTTACTGTAGATGAAACATGAAAGGAACTGTATCAGTGACGTGTTAGTGAGGATGAGAAACGCACTAAAAACATTATATGAATGCCTCCGCCGGCAGACCGACCGGTGCTGGACAGATGACCATGGTCGGTTAGGGGCAGCGGTGGCCGAATGGTTTGCGGAGCGGTCTTAATACCGGAAGGTCGCCAATTCGAATACCCGGACCGGCACGTTAAAATTACCACCGCTGAAGTGCCCTTGAGCAAGGCATTGAACCCCAACCATGAAATGTTCTATGAGCAGGGCGTGGCTGTAAACAAGCATCTCGAGCTTAGTCCACTTACCCTGGGTAAACAAAGAACTTTGCTTTTGCGGTCATCTGTCCAGCTGTCATACTGTACGTATCGGTCATCTGTCCAGCTGTCATACTGTACGTATCGGTCATCTGTCCAGCTGTCATACTGTACGTATCGGTCATCTGTCCAGCTGTTATACTGTACGTATCGGTCATCTGACCAGCTGTCATACTGTACGTATCGGTCATCTGACCAGCTGTCATACTGTACGTATCGGTCATCTGACCAGCTGTCATACTGTACGTATCGGTCATCTGTCCAGCTGTTATACTGTACGTATCGGTCATCTGACCGATACGTACATCCATCATGGATCCATCATGGATCCGCACATCCATCCCACCTGTGAGAATAAAAAGCGCCTTGGATAAAGGCGCTATATAAATGCACCAGTTTCCATTAGGAATAGGTGCACCGGTTGCATTGTGAGATTGTAGCTATATTCAGATATTTATTGTTGAGCAAAAAAACCTGAAAAGTCACTACTAGCCTAGACCAGGGGTTCTCAACCCATGGGTCGCGACCCCTCTGGGGGTCGCCAAATTATTTTGGGGGGTCCCCAAATTATTATAAAAAAAAAAAAAAAACTGAATGGCTGGAAAATGGAAAGTACATAGTACACAAAGTGCATGCATTAACTTTGCTTAATGATTATATCTGGTTTCAGTATTTATTTATGGTGTATTGTCTCTATTATTAAGGTTATTGTAGCAGTCAATTTATATTGGGGGTCGGGAGGGGGTGGGGCGGGGGTCCCGAGACGTTGCCAAAGCATTTTCGGGGGTCCCCGGCCAAGAACGTTGAGAACCCCTGGCCTAGACTATAGAGCCCTGAACTACTCCGTTCAACTAGGATTTTTAAAGCATTTCATCTGGTGTCTGGACATGGAGATTAATTCTATTGTTTGATCTGTCAACTCCAGATGGATGAGCCCTCAGTTGTCGCTGGGATATCGATCCTCTACGCTGTGAGCATCGTCACCTTGCTGCTGTGTGTCGTCGGCCTGTATGGAGTCTGCAGGGAAAAGAAATGGCCTCTCATACTAGTAAGTGCCACAAACTCGGCCACACTATTGGGATCTTTTATGATTCCGAGTCGGTTTCCCATTCCTACAGTAGGCCTATATTAACCCATTTTGGCCTGACGTCGAAAAATAAAAATAAAGTCTTCTGAAAGAATATATATTCAAAGATTTGTGCCACATTTTCACGATTTTTCAAAAATAGCAGATCTACAAGCTCATAGCGCGCCACTTGGTGGCGCGCTATGAGCTTGTAGATCTGCTATTTTTCAATAGCTAAAGTATAACATAATGCTTAGTTAAAACACCAACAGGGGTTCCCGAATCCCGTCCAGAATGGGTTAAAAAAAAGAAAAAGAAAATCTAGGCTATATAATTTTGCTCTTCAATATCGTTTCACAAATTCCATCATATAGGAGTATTGCGTGCATATTATTGTAATGGTTCTCAAAGTGAGGACTGTCCAGGGACCCTCTGGGTTACTTCAGTGGGTCAAATGGACCCTTACAGGTCTGTAACTCTTCCAGTGTACACATGAAGGTCCGTATTTAATGTCCGTCATCAGCCGTTATCAACACCATTCAATGAAGCCAGGATGGACATTTCCACATACTGACGTTGATGTCAGCCATTGTCAGACGTTTACTAACCGTAGCGGCTAAATCTAACCCTAACTCTAATCCTAACCTCAGTCTTAACCGGCCACCTAATTCCCCTAACCTCAGACCAACTAATTCCCCTAACCTCAGACCACCTAATTCCCCTAACCTCAGACCACCTAATTCCCCTAACCTCAGACCACCTAATTCCCCTAACCTCATGTCAGTCTTAAGGCCTATTCATAGTCTGGATTTTCGGTGCTGAGGTTTTAGTCACATTTTGGTCACCTGGAATGTTTTTGTCTAGTTTTAGTCGAAATTTGATTTTGTCGACTAAAATGTGTTTTGGCAGGCCTTGATAGTGTCGTAATGGCTGATTTTATACTTGGTTGCATGCTGAAAATAGCCGATCTACAAGCTCACAACGCGTCGCAACCAAACATAAAATGACTTGTCTTTTAGTTCTACTGGATCTAGTCCCTTCCTAACAATATAGCTTTTATTTGTTGACGAAATTGTCAATATATTTATTTGTCATCGTTTCATCATCATAGCTTAGTTCTTATTTCGTTTTTATTCAGTTTTTGTCGGTGAAAAAATTTAGTCGACGGACATTTTTCGTCATAGTTTCAGTGCATGTTGGATCTGGTTCAGGATCTCTGGGTTCTGTTTTGGGCCTGTTCTGTTGTCACTCTGGTGTCACTCTAGTTTAGTCATTAGTCATCATGGATGCTGAATGTGTGTGTTTGTGATGTGTGTGATTTAGTTCACAGTCGGAATGGCCCTGATCAGTTCCATCTTGTTTGTGGACTTCCTGATAGAGATGCCAGCTCGACACAAGGTACAAAGGCACACACACACACACACACACACACACACACACACACACCCCTGTATACATTATGTTTTCTGTTTGTTTTTCCACATGCAGGCCGTGGAGAACATCAATCTGTTGACTCGGGCTCTCACACCGCTCAGCAATGCCAGCAGTGATGGCAAAACCTTACTGTACTATGCACAGGAACACGTAGGTTACAGTAGCTTCTTATTCCTGTATGTGTGTGTGCGTGCGTGCGTGCGTGCGTGCGTGCGAAAATATGACTCATCATTGTCCAAACTAATTATGTTCCAATCAGCTCTTTGTCTGTCGGATAGGTGTATCTTGTGTCTTTCTTTCTTTCTTTCTTTCTTTCTTTCTTTTTTCCTTCTAGTACAGCAGTCCATAACAGTGTGATATGTCTTCCAGTTTGGCTGCTGTGGGCTGGAGTCTGGCTACGAGGACTGGGGCCACGACATCCCTGAGTCCTGCCTGTGCACTAAGAAGAAGAGCCAATGTGTGAGTAAATTAATTGCATTTTTATAGCGCTTTTCCAAGTGCTCAAAGCGCTTCTTTACAATGGTTCATTCATTGGGAGGTGAAGCGGCGAACAGTCGACGCCAGCGTCCTCACTTCCCACACCGACGGTGGCGAGCTCACACCGACCGACTCATTGGAGGCAGTGTAGGGTTCAGTGTGTCTTGCCCAAGGACACTTTGACATGTGGACAGGAGGAGGAGCCGGGATTCGAACTGCCGACCCACAGATCATTGGACGACCTGCTCTACCTCCTGAGCCACAGCCGGCCAGTAGTAGTAGTAGTGTAGATTGTAGTTTAGATATCCCTGAGTCCTGCCTCTGTACCAAGAAGACCCCAAGACAGGAGTAGTTTAGACATCCCTGAGTCCTGCCTCTGTACCAAGAAGACCCCAAGACAGGAGTAGTTTAGACATCCCTGAGTCCTGCCTCTGTAGTCTGTACCAAGAAGACCCCAAGACAGGAGTAGTTTAGACATCCCTGAGTCCTGCCTCTGTACCAAGAACAGCAAGAAGACCCCAAGACAGGAGTAGTTTAAACATCCCTGAGTCCTGCCTCTGTACCAAGAAGACCCCAAGACAGGAGTAGTTTAGTTTAGTTCACTGTTCGGGGTGCAGACACATTTGTATGGGTCCATGCTATTTTCAATTCAATTCAATTCAATTTTATTAAAGTGTCAAATCACAACAAGTTGTCTCAAGACACTTTACAAACCAACAAAGATCCACCCAGAGCAAAGCAATATTGCGACAATGGTAACGAAAAACTCCCCTTTAGGAAGAAACGTCAGGCAGAACCTGACTCTAGGGTGGGCGGCCAACTGCCTCGACCGTGTCGGGGGAGCGGGGGGGTGGGGGGGGGGGGGGAATAGGAGGAAAGAATAGAAGATAGATAGACAGGGTGGGCTCCATGGAGGGGCCTGGTCCACGTCTGGTCCAGGTCGATGTCTGTGAGGAGGCCGGGTCCACGGTCACACTTCTGATGGGCTCCATGATGCTAGACGGGAGTGCGTTCAAGGGCAGCGATTCAAGGCTGAGTCGTTGTTGGACCTCTCAGTCTCAACACAGGGGGGGGGGGGGGTGGGGGGGGGGGGGGGGAATATGAGGAAAGAATAGAAGATAGATAGACAGGGTGGGCTCCATGGAGGGGCCTGGTCCACGTCTGGTCCAGGTCGTTGTTGGACCTCTCAGTCTCAACACAGATAGATAGACAGGGTGGGCTCCATGGAGGGGCCTGGTCCACGTCTGGTCCAGGTCGATGTCTGTGAGGAGGCCGGGTCCACGGTCACACTTCTGATGGGCTCCATGATGCTAGACGGGAGTGCGTTCAAGGGCAGCGATTCAAGGCTGAGTCGTTGTTGGACCTCTCAGTCTCAACACAGGGGGGGGGGAATAGGAGGAAAGAATAGAAGATAGATAGACAGGGTGGGCTCCATGGAGGGGCCTGGTCCACGTCTGGTCCAGGTCGTTGTTGGACCTCTCAGTCTCAGTCCTCTCAGTCTCAGTCCTCTCAGTCTCAACACAGGCTGGACAAAACATTTGACACAGTCCTTTTTCTGTTTTGACACTCTTTTTTTATTATTTTTCTCTAAACCTCTATCCCATGATTTTTCTAACCCATTTTTTCACCCAGTGTCAATTATCTAATGTAATCCTGGGCTCTACACACCCTCCGCCAACCTGGGGAGAGCGACGGACTGACCTCATGCTTCCTTCAATGTATGAGGAGTCCAAGCCGCTTCTTTTCGCCTGACAGGGGGGAGTTTCCCCGGTTGGACGTAGCGCATGGAAGGAACACGTTATTCTGACCAGTTCCTTTCCCCTCCATCAGGGGGAGTTTCCCCGGTTGGACGTAGCGCATGGAAGGAACACGTTATTCTGACCAGTTCCTTTCCCCTCCATCAGGGGGAGTTTCCCCGGTTGGACGTAGCGCATGGAAGGAACACGTTATTCTGACCAGTTAATGAGTAATGAGTGTGCATATGATATTAGACTTGGCGTTCGGCTCTGCTGGATTTCTCCCTGCTCGGCATGGTTAAGCAATAACACAGAATATAAAGAGCAGGGAGATAGATATACAATAACCCCCCATGGGGAACATAAATAGCAGAGCCCACCGGTGGTGCTGGGGTGGAGGTGGGAAAAACCATCACATACAACCAGGGACCATATGCAGAGGAAGGCAGGAAGAGCATGCAGACTGGTGAGCTTAAGTAGCCCGCCCAATTGGTCAGCTGACTGCCACATCAGCGAATGACATGAGGGTCTTGCACACACTGAATACACCCACATAGTAATGCAGCATGTTAACCCCTTGAGTATAGTATGCGCCTTGAGCATGGCATTAACTCCCTTGAGTGTGACTGACTGAACTAACTCCGCAAGCTACGTCTCATTAATAGTGAAATCTTTCTTTCTTTCTTTCTTTCTTTCTTTCTTTCTTTCTTTCTTTCTTTCTTATGCTTGTTGCAGGTGCTGGCCCCTAAGAACAGCAGTCTATATGAGCAGGGCGATGGTGTGAGCGTCATGATTTACAAGGAGGTACAGTACAGCACAGTACAGTACAGTAGCCTACAGTACGGTCAAGCTCTCAATGTTTTAACCATAATACTAAATATACAATAACTAAACATAAATCTCACTTGAATTGGATTGCAATACTTTACAATTTCAAATCATTAAAAAAAACAAAAATAAAACAATGGTAAGTCCGCCTCTGCCCATAATCCATCTCGCCCTCGTGATGTCAGTGGGCGAGTTAGTGGGTTTCTGAACTGTCCACAGCCCTCCTCTGAGACACAGACCATGTTGTAATAAGCTACATCTTATATGGCAGTCAGACATCTTGTAATAAGCTACATCTTATATGGCAGTCAGACATCTTGTAAACCTGGACAATGAATAAGGAGTTTCGGGATCGTCTTGACAGAACATACACAAGACTCCTCATGCGTGTCCAGAACCTCTCATGGAAGGACCATCCCACTAAAGCTCAGATTTATGGAGGCACCCCCCCCCCCCACCTCAGTTGTTGTGGCAGAAAGAAGACTTTGCTTTGCTGGACACTGCCACAGAGCAAAAGACCAGGTCATTTCGGATATTCTTCTGTGGAGACTACCCTGCCCATCAAGAGGAACAAGGCCACTCACATTTCCAGATGTTCTGAGTAGGGACACAGGACTGACTGTGAATGAACTTGGTGTGGCGATGAGCAACAGAGACCAGTGGAAGCAGCTTGTGTCGCAGATCTCTAGGGCACTCGAAGGATGATGATGATGATAAGGTTTTAGTTGTGGTGGGGATGTCATGTCATGATGATTCAGGTTGAATATCTGGACTCAGATGTAAAGAAGGGTCAATAATGTATCTGTGTTGTTTTTCAGCCATGTATTCCCATAGTGATCTCCAAAGTGACACAGGCCGTCGATATACTGATAGCAACGGTACTGGGACTCATGCTGCTCTGGGTAGGAGCTGTCTGTCTGTCTGTCTGTCTGTCTGTCTGTCTGTCTGTCTGTCTGTCTGTCTGTCTGTCTGTCTGTCTGTCTGTCTGTCTGTCTGTCTGTCTGTCTGTCTGTCTGTCTACGTGTCAGTCTCTGTTTCTGCTACAGTGCGTCTCATTCTGTATCTATGTAGCTCGCACTCGGGTTGCACCTGGGCTGCTAACCCCATGACCTTTGCTGCTGCGTGTCACTCCCCATCTCTCTCCCGCCATTTCCTGTCAGCTTACTGTAAACCATCAAATAAAGGCAGAAAAAGCCCAAACAATATTAAAAAATTAAAATAAAAATTCTACATGCCTGAAGTCCCTGTGCAGCCGACCAAATCTGACCCGACCCATCGCTGCATGATGGTGGATTGACTCTCTCTCTCTCTCTCTCTCCCCCCAGATGGTGGACACAGGGCTGGGCGTGGCCATCCTCTGTCAGATGGGGAAGAAGTTAGACGTTCCTACAGTCGTCTACAGCACAGAGGCCGCGACAGCACATTACTCTACACTTATAGAGGCTGCAGACTAGAGCTGCATCCATCTATATCTACACTTATAGAGGCTGCAGACTAGAGCTGCAACCATCTATATCTATTACTGTAGCGATCAATCTATCGATTAATCGAATAATCAAGGACCATGTTTTTTACTTTTTTTATATCGTTGTTGTCGGGCAGAAACCTCTATCTCTGTATTCTAACTTTTTTCATAAATGAATGCCCTACTTGATCACCTGCTTCGAATGTTATCAGCCAAGAATATGTCCGTGATCAGAAGTTTGGAACAGAGCCAAATATGTGATAATCAGACATACTGGGAAACGCGGAAGTGAAACTACTGACACGTTAGGGAGCGCTTGCTTCTTGTGACCGTGACGGAGGGAGGCGCACCGTCACTGGTGGAGCTGAGCCACATGAGGCACCACCGAGCGAGTCGCCGTACCGAGCGAGTCGCCGTGCCGAGCGTTGCGACGGCCACCACCAGACGCCGACTCAGTGCCGTTGGAGTTGCGTACCGACAGGCAGAGAATAGTAAATATTAGTCCCCCCCTACTTCCCACCCCCCGACAGTGAACAGCCGAGCGCCATCGCTGAAAACAACGTCGGTTGATAACGAGTGTTTAATGTAGTGATAACATATGTGACTCTTTTTGATACAGAGACAGTCATGGTGGCGAGACTGACTGACTGTTCAGGAGAGGAGAAAAACTGACTTGTATCCAAAATGAGCACAGGCAGACTCTTCAAGCATGTAAATATGAAATAAATGCTTAAACATGTAGCTAGGTGTAATGTTAGAGACCACAGAAGACATGTAAATATGAAATAAATGCTTAAACATTCTCCAAAACTGGTGGGTCAAACTGAACAACCAATATGTGAATTTGAAGCTAGGATTCCCTGCTTTCACATGACATGAAAAAAATAAATAATAATAAATCAATGGCTTAACCTCGGTCAGAAACTGTCACATATGATGAATCAATTTACAATTACAATTTGCAATTTAGGCATTTAGCAGACGCTCTTACAATAAGCGACTTACAATAAGCAAGAACAAAAAAGCATGGCAATAGAGCGTCGCCCTACCAGGGCCCAGGAAATGATTCTCCGTTCATTTTCCTCATAGACATTTCAAAAAGTATTTATTTAAAGACGTTTACGCCGCGGACAAAGCCAACTCTTGTCGTGACAAATCATGACAACAAACACAATTTTTCGGGCTGAACAAATAATTAGAAAGAAGAAGAAAACGGCAGGTTACAACACTTTTCTTGTTGTTTTGCTTCTTTGTAATTATTTGTTTGGTCCAAAATATTGTGTTTGTTGTCATGATTTGTCACGACAGGAGTTGGCTTTGTACGACGCTTATAAGGTCTTTAAATAAATACATTTTGAAATGTCTATGGGAAAAATGCATTGGGAACTATTTCCTGGACCTGGCGTCGTCATGAAAGGGGGCGGGACTGTGACGCTCTATACTGTACATCACATACATAAAAAGTAGTTATCATGAAACAATGCGTAAGCTAAGAACGTAACAGTGGAATCTCTATATAATGAAAACTATACATATAAACTATACTATACTATACTTAGTATACTATACATAATATACTATGCTATGACTACATAAAATGCAATTCTAGTGCTGTCTACGTAACATGCTATAAGTCTGTATAAAATGCTATCTAAGTCTACATAAAGTTCTATCTAAGGGGCTAGGGCAAGTGCTACGGAATCTGTTGACTTGATGATCAAAGGTCATCAAAAGTAGCAGAACCACAAGCTGGAGCTTGTAGATGTGCTACTTTATTGTGGTACTACTACATTTTTTAAATTCCACTCGACAGGGACGATTATATATCAGTGTTATTGTGTACGCACGGTGTCGTGCAAACATAGAGAACATAGCAGATCTACAAGATCTACATAGAGAACATAGCAGATCTACAAGATCTACATAGAGAACATAGCAGATCTACATAGAGAACACAGCAGATCTACAAGATCTACATAGAGAACATAGCAGATCTACAAGCGCACAGTATTCACAATTTGTCTTTAAAAGTGTTAAAGGACCACTTCACCACTTTTCAACCTATCTTCATATAATAGGTCCTCACTAATAATCATGATAAAATGGGACCATTTTCTTGTCTGTGTCTCATAGGAGGGCTGTGGGCAGTTCAGAAACCGTCCTCCAGTGACATCATCATTAGGCAGATTCTTTTTTAAACAAGATTATTTTACAAAAATGTTTAGATTTTCATTATCGTGAGAATGATGGCTTCCATTTTCGCATTGCAACTTTTCAGGACTAGAAAGCCTGCCGGTTCTATTAGCTTGTATTCCCCATCGATGATGTCACTGGAAGACGGTTTCTGAACTGCGACTGAGACACAGACCGAGTAGAAAGAAATTGCGCCATTTTTTCATGATTATTAGTGAGGACCTATTATATGAAGATAGGTTGAAAAGTGGTGAAGTGGTCCTGTAACAGAATGTATTATAGAATCTGGCTTGGATTGCTTGGTTCAAACATCGTCAGAGATTTTGAAACATTGAGCTCCAATGGAGTTAAAATGTTATTTTCAATATATTTATTACAGTTGTTTTGCACTTCCGTTAGACCTTTTCCCCTAGATATTGCACTACCTTTATTGTTTTTGTGCAAATCTTGTTTGATGTGTTGTCGTATCTGTCACTGTACATTTGCACAGTATTTTATTGTCTGTATTTTACCATTCCTATTAGGAGCATTGAGAACAATTAAACCCCATCCTACCTATTAGTGGAACAGTAAACAATTAAAAGCCATCCTAACTAGATGTAGAGACAATCCCAATTGCCTCCCTCAAGCCCTGAGCCCTGAACCCTCATTGACTTTAGTGACGTCAGCTGTAAGTGCTTGAGGGTGAGAGGCTGCAAGGGCTCCAAATTGTTGTGAAAGGAATGGGACAGCACTTTGAAGATGAGTCGGCCATTCCTTTGCATCACTTTATAAAAACTGTCCTTATTCACAGCCAGTGCCTATAATATGCTTGGCCTATTTATACATCATGTCTATTTTAGTATTTAAGCTGATCGTTTTATTATTAGTTTCATAAATACACTTTCCTGTGTGATAGGGGTTGTAATATTCATATATAATAATATTCATTATAAATTGCATTTCCATATTATTTTACTTTGCTCATTAGTCATTTCTCATCATGTTCCCTTATTATTATTATTATTATTATTATTATTATTAAATATATAGCCTATCCATAGGCACATAACTAATTTGCATACTTAAATGATTGACGTTCGGAGGATCCCCCTCATTCCCCTGGTAACGCTATGAACTGTGGGTAATTTATTTGCCAAAGTCAACATCGATGCTGACTTTGGCAAAGGGCACATAAAGGAGCGGGGCTGAGCCTATGGGCTGAGCCCATACTCTATGGGCTGAGCCCTCACTGACTTACCCATTTCAAATGGGACATCCCTCAAGCCCTCGCAGACTTCACATGAACGCGCAGCTAAATCAGTGAGGGCTCATTGAGTCAGCAAGGGAGCGGATTGGGATTGGGACTTCCATCATAGTGCTGCAGGCAAACATAAATTGAAACACAGTGACACCTAGTGGTGCAAAATAGAAGTACCAAAACAAATGCTTGCAATGAATTCAGAATCATGGAAAAAACCCTAGTTTGACACGTCACATGCTACTTAAACCATAATGACAACTTGAAATGTTTGCCTTTAATGGTATGTACGCCAACATTCAACCCCTGAATTGACCATGATCCACAAATTATTTCATTTACACTTTGATTTGGACGACCCTAAGGATAAACCTTAAACGATTACTAATATAATACTATTGCAATTTATTTTCGGTCACACCCCTTTTTAGCTTAGATTTTGCCTGGCCTATCTCTGCCTCTCTCCACTCTCTCCCTGAAGCATTGATGAGACCAACTGCCCTGAGTGTCATCACCTGTGAGGACCAGGTGAACTAGGTTGGCTAACGAGCTCTAGACACTATATAAACTCTGGGTTGTGTGTGAATGCCTTTCTGTCTTTCTTGAGTTTGAGTTGATGTGGCAGGTTCTCAGTCAGCTAGGTCCAGTTTTGAGTTGATGTGGCAGGTTCTCTGTCAGCTATAGGTCCAGTTTTGACTTGATGTGGCAGGTTCTCTGTCAGCTAGGTCCAGTTTTGACTTGATGTGGCAGGTTCTCTGTCAGCTAGGTCCAGTTTTGAGTTGATGTGGCAGGTTCTCTGTCTGGTCCAGTGGTTATTAGTTTCTAGAGCGGTGCTTCTCAAAGAGGGGGGGGGGTATTTGGACTTCAAAACATAGCAGATATATAAGGGTGTGTTATGTGATGTGCTATGAGGGTGTAGAGCTGCTATTTTTGAAGATATATATATATATATATATGGGTGCGTTATGTGATGTACTATGAGGGCATAGATCTGCTATTTTTGAAGATCTATAAGAGTGCGTTATGTGACGTACTATGAGGGCATAGATCTGCTATTTTTGAAGATATATAAGAGTGCGTTATGTGACGTACTATGAGGGCATAGATCTCCTATTTTTGAAGATATATAAGAGTGTTATGTGACGTACTATGAGGGTGTAGATCTGCTATTTTTGAAGATATATAAGAGTGCGTTGTGACGTACTATGAGGGCATAGATCTGCTATTTTTGAAGATATATAAGTGCGTTATGTGACGTGCTATGAGGGCGTAGATCTGCTATTTTTGAAGATATATAAGAGTGCGTTATGTGACGTGCTATGAGGGCGTAGATCTGCTATTTTTGAAGATATATAAGAGTGCGTTATGTGGCGTACTATGAGGGCATAGATCTGCTGTTTTTGAAGATATAAGTGCGTTATGTGACTTACTATGAGGGCGTAGATCTGCTATTTTTGAAGATATAAGTGCGTTATGTGACTTACTATGAGGGCATATATCTCCTATTTTTGAAGATATATGAGTGCGTTATGTGACGTACTATGAGGGCATAGATCTGCTATTTTTGAAGATATATATATATATATATATATATGGGTGCGTTATGTGATGTACTATGAGGGCATAGATCTGCTATTTTTGAAAATCTATAAGAGTGCGTTATGTGACGTGCTGTGAGGGCATAGATCTGCTATTTTTGAAGATATATAAGAGTGCGTTATGTGACGTACTATGAGGGCATAGATCTCCTATTTTTGAAGATATATAAGAGTGTTATGTGACGTACTATGAGGGTGTAGATCTGCTATTTTTGAAGATATATAAGAGTGCGTTATGTGACGTACTATGAGGGCATAGATCTGCTATTTTTGAAGATATATAAGAGTGCGTTATGTGACGTGCTGTGAGGGCGTAGATCTGCTATTTTTGAAGATATATAAGAGTGCGTTATGTGACGTACTATGAGGGCATAGATCTGCTGTTTTTGAAGATAAAAGTGCGTTATGTGACTTACTATGAGGGCGTAGATCTGCTATTTTTGAAGATATAAGTGCGTTATGTGACTTACTATGAGGGCATATATCTCCTATTTTTGAAGATATATAAGAGTGCGTTATGTGACGTACTATGAGGGCATAGATCTGCTATTTTTGAAGATATAAGTGCGTTATGTGACTTACTATGAGGGCATATATCTCCTATTTTTGAAGATGTATAAGAGTGCGTTATGTGACGTACTATGAGGGCATAGATCTCCTATTTTTGAAGATGTATAAGAGTGCGTTATGTGACGTACTATGAGGGCATAGATCTCCTATTTTTGAAGATATATAAGAGTGCGTTATGTGACGTACTATGAGGGCATAGATCTCCTATTTTTGAAGATGTATAAGAGTGCGTTATGTGACGTGCTATGAGGGCATAGATCTCCTATTTTTGAAGATATATAAGAGTGCGTTGTGACATACTATGAGGGCATATATCTGCTATTTTTGAAGATATAAGAGTGCGTTATGTATGTGACGTACTATGAGGGCATAGATCTCCTATTTTTGAAGATGTATAAGAGTGCGTTATGTGACGTACTATGAGGGCATAGATCTCCTATTTTTGAAGATGTATAAGAGTGCGTTATGTGACGTACTATGAGGGCATAGATCTCCTATTTTTATAAGAGTGTTATGTGACGTACTATGAGGGTGTAGATCTGCTATTTTTGAAGATATATAAGAGTGCGTTATGTGACGTACTATGAGGGCATAGATCTGCTATTTTTGAAGATATATAAGAGTGCGTTATGTGATGTGCTATGAGGGCGTAGATCTGCTATTTTTGAAGATATATAAGAGTGCGTTATGTGACGTACTATGAGGGCATAGATCTGCTATTTTTGAAGATATAAGTGTGTTATGTGACTTACTATGAGGGCATATATCTCCTATTTTTGAAGATATATAAGAGTGTGTTATGTGACGTACTATGAGGGCATAGATCTCCTATTTTTGAAGATATATAAGAGTGCGTTATGTGGCGTACTATGAGGGCATAGATCTGCTGTTTTTGAAGATATAAGTGCGTTATGTGACTTACTATGAGGGCGTAGATCTGCTATTTTTGAGTGGTGTAAACCACTCCTACAACTGGCTTTTGTGTGCATAAAAAAATGACCATGGTTGCTATGTTCAAAATAATTTCTGACGTAATTAAATCACACCCGGGTGAACTGGATGACCGTAGCAACCGTGGTCATTTTCTCTGCGCAAAAACAGCCAGTTGTGAAATCACATCCAGGTGTGATACATACATTTATCAAAAATGATAGCTTTTTTTACTTAACATATTTTGTGTGATTTCATTACGTCAGACATTACGTCAGACCACAGCTGATCATGCTATATAAAACCTTACACCACTCAGTTCACACGGGTGTGATTTTTGAAGATATAAGTGCGTTATGTGACGTACTATGAGGGCATATATCTCCTATTTTTGAAGATATATAAGAGTGCATTATGTGACGTACTATGAGGGCATAGATCTGCTATTTTTTAAGATATAAGTGTGTTATGTGACTTACTATGAGGGCATATATCTCCAATTTTTTGAAGATATATAAGAGTGTGTTATGTGACGTACTATGAGGGCATAGATCTCCTATTTTTGAAGATGTATAAGAGTGCGTTATGTGACGTGCTATGAGGGCATAGATCTCCTATTTTTGAAGATATATAAGAGTGCGTTATGTGACGTACTATGAGGGCATAGATCTCCTATTTTTGAAGATATATAAGAGTGTTATGTGACGTACTATGAGGGTGTAGATCTGCTATTTTTGAAGATATATAAGAGTGCGTTATGTGACGTACTATGAGGGCATAGATCTGCTATTTTTGAAGATATATAAGAGTGCGTTATGTGACGTGCTGTGAGGGCGTAGATCTGCTATTTTTGAAGATATATAAGAGTGCGTTATGTGACGTACTATGAGGGCATAGATCTGCTGTTTTTGAAGATAAAAGTGCGTTATGTGACTTACTATGAGGGCGTAGATCTGCTATTTTTGAAGATATAAGTGCGTTATGTGACTTACTATGAGGGCATATATCTCCTATTTTTGAAGATATATAAGAGTGCGTTATGTGACGTACTATGAGGGCATAGATCTGCTATTTTTGAAGATATAAGTGCGTTATGTGACTTACTATGAGGGCATATATCTCCTATTTTTGAAGATGTATAAGAGTGCGTTATGTGACGTACTATGAGGGCATAGATCTCCTATTTTTGAAGATGTATAAGAGTGCGTTATGTGACGTACTATGAGGGCATAGATCTCCTATTTTTGAAGATATATAAGAGTGCGTTATGTGACGTACTATGAGGGCATAGATCTCCTATTTTTGAAGATGTATAAGAGTGCGTTATGTGACGTGCTATGAGGGCATAGATCTCCTATTTTTGAAGATATATAAGAGTGCGTTGTGACATACTATGAGGGCATATATCTGCTATTTTTGAAGATATAAGAGTGCGTTATGTATGTGACGTACTATGAGGGCATAGATCTCCTATTTTTGAAGATGTATAAGAGTGCGTTATGTGACGTACTATGAGGGCATAGATCTCCTATTTTTGAAGATGTATAAGAGTGCGTTATGTGACGTACTATGAGGGCATAGATCTCCTATTTTTATAAGAGTGTTATGTGACGTACTATGAGGGTGTAGATCTGCTATTTTTGAAGATATATAAGAGTGCGTTATGTGACGTACTATGAGGGCATAGATCTGCTATTTTTGAAGATATATAAGAGTGCGTTATGTGATGTGCTATGAGGGCGTAGATCTGCTATTTTTGAAGATATATAAGAGTGCGTTATGTGACGTACTATGAGGGCATAGATCTGCTATTTTTGAAGATATAAGTGTGTTATGTGACTTACTATGAGGGCATATATCTCCTATTTTTGAAGATATATAAGAGTGTGTTATGTGACGTACTATGAGGGCATAGATCTCCTATTTTTGAAGATATATAAGAGTGCGTTATGTGGCGTACTATGAGGGCATAGATCTGCTGTTTTTGAAGATATAAGTGCGTTATGTGACTTACTATGAGGGCGTAGATCTGCTATTTTTGAAGATATAAGTGCGTTATGTGACGTACTATGAGGGCATATATCTCCTATTTTTGAAGATATATAAGAGTGCATTATGTGACGTACTATGAGGGCATAGATCTGCTATTTTTTAAGATATAAGTGTGTTATGTGACTTACTATGAGGGCATATATCTCCAATTTTTTGAAGATATATAAGAGTGTGTTATGTGACGTACTATGAGGGCATAGATCTCCTATTTTTGAAGATGTATAAGAGTGCGTTATGTGACGTGCTATGAGGGCATAGATCTCCTATTTTTGAAGATATATAAGAGTGCGTTATGTGACATACTATGAGGGCATATATCTGCTATTTTTGAAGATATAAGAGTGCGTTATGTGACGTACTATGAGGGTGTAGATCTGCTATTTTTGAAGATATATAAGAGTGCGTTATGTGACGTACTATGAGGGCGTAGATCTGCTATTTTTGAAGATATATAAGAGTGCGTTGTGACGTACTATGAGGGCATAGATCTTACCCAGGGGGCAAACCACCCTTTTTTTAGGAAACCTGCATTTGTCATAACATACAAAGTTGTCCACCAGAAATAATATCTATGACCCCATAGGATCACAACCTATATGGACAACTCGGTTAATTTTGTTGCGAAAGTCCAAAATGGCCGCCCCCAATATTAGCCCCTATTAGTTATAATGGGGGGTGAATAGGGCAAAAACTTAAACTGAGAGATATTTCCACGAAACTTCTCAGGTTGATCAATGATATGAATACGAACATTTTTAGTATTGCAAGTTTCCATGAAATCCAATATGGCCGCCACAATATGGCCGCCACATTATTAGCACCAAAAAAATAGGTGTTGGCTCTAACTTCTGAACCAGATTAGCTAGAAATGCAAACTTTGTGTCTATTTCATGGTTTCTGATCTTGAGAGACTCAATGGAATACCTATTTTCATTTTTGGGTGTGTCTGGACCCTTATTGTGCATATTTACAAGATGGTGGCTACCCAAAATAGTGATTTACCATGATTTCTACCATGATTGTTGACTGTTTTGGCAAACACAAGCAATATTAAATCCATTGGCTAAGATTCATGGCACAGAAGGAACATATTTTTTCTTGAGCTTGCATAGTCAAAATGGCTGCAAACATGAAAAAGAAAAGACATTACATTTCCTGTCAGATCCTATTACCCAGGGGGGCAAACCACTCCTTTTTTGGATACCTGCATTTGCCATAACATCAAAGGTTGTTCACCAGAAATATCTATGACCCAATAGAATCACAACCTATGTGGACACACCGGTCAATTTCTTTGCTGGAAATCCAATCTGGCCACCACCATATTAGCCCCCATTATCCTATAATGCGGGTGAATAGGGCAACATTTTTAACTGAGGGATATTTCCACAAAACTTCACAGGTTGATCAATGATATGTATTGGAAGTTTCCATGATATCCAATATGGCCACCACAATACTAGCACCCAGAAAATAGGTTTAGCTCTAAATTCTGAACCAGATGAGCTAGAAATACAAACTCATGGTTTCTAACCACGAAAGATATTATTGTTCTGGGGTGTTTCTTTGCAGAAAGACATCCCTATGGCTGTATTTTGGTTTTGTTCTACTGTTTGTTGGCATTTCCTCTGTTTATGTTGACAATCATCCCTGGCAGGGACGTGCATCGCCAAGCCAGACATCCCTTCCTTCACTGAGTCTGGATGGTCTCTCAGTGACGGGAATGCAGTCCTCTGTCCATCTACAGAGCCAGCCTGGCCTACTGTATGTCAATGAACAAGACAATATCATGTAGCTGTATCAAAGGCTGCCAGAAAATCTGTTCATGTGCCAGGGACTGGAGACAAGATGCAGCAGGAGCTTCAGTCCATTCCTGACTGGGAATGTCTCAGATGCATGCATCATTCTGTGTTCTCTTTATGGGCCCAAAACCACTGGCTCAACTCCAGTCCGCTCCTCTGACAAGTGTCCTGCTCACTGACAAGAGTGGCATCCTAGCACACTGGGAAGAGCACTTCAGTGAGGTCTTAAACAGAGAGTCCTCAATTTCCGAAGAGGATATTGCCACGATACCCCAGCTGCCAATCAAAGCTGATCTGGCTGACCCCCCCCCAGTGCAGAGACAGTGAAAGCACTTCTGGAAAGGCACCAGGAGGTGATGGGTTGCCCGCAGACATCTACAAGAATGGAAGCATGGCACCTGTACCAGGTAATCTGGAAGAGGGGGAAGTCCCTCAAGACTTCAAGGACGCATCCATAGTGCATGTTTACAAGAGGAAAGGGGACAGGACATAATGTGATAACCATCAACATCACAGGAAAGATCTTAGCAAGAATCATCCTCAACCGGCTAATCAGCCATGCTGAGAATGTTTTCCCTGGATCCCAATGTGGTTTCCACGGAGGCAGAGGTACCTGTAACATGATCTTTTCCATTTGCCAGCTGCAAGAAAAGTGCAGAGAGCAGAAGGGTCTCTATGTTTGTCGACCTCACCGTGGCCTTTCACACAGTCAATCGTGAGGGCCTGTGGCAGATCCCTGGCAAGTTTGGCTGTCCAGGGACATTGATCTCTCATCGCGTCCTTTCATGACAGGATGCCAGCCAGAGTCCAAGATAATGGTGATGCATCCCCAGTCAGGAATTGAGTGAAGCTCCTGCTGCATCTTCTCTCCAGTCCCTGGCACATGAACAGATTTTCTGGCATAGGCCAGGCTGGCTCTAGATGGACAGGGGACCATCACTGAGAGACCATCCATACTCAGTGAAGGGATGTCCGGCTTGGCGATGCACATGGGGGATTGTCAACATAAACAGAGGAAATGCCAACAGAAACTGTAGAACAAAACCAAAATACAGCCAGAGGGATGTCTTTCTGCAAAGAAACACCCCAGAACAATAAAACTTAATAGAGGGAAATTATG
Organism: Electrona antarctica; assembly: GCF_951216825.1. Lineage (NCBI taxonomy): Eukaryota > Metazoa > Chordata > Actinopteri > Myctophiformes > Myctophidae > Electrona > Electrona antarctica. The sequence goes on along the minus strand of NC_136809.1, from coordinate 15,737,742 downwards.
GCTAAAATATTTATATATCTCTCGTGGTTAGAAACCATGAGTTTGTATTTATAGCTCATCTGGTTCAGAATTTAGAGACAAACCTATTTTCTGGGTGCTAGTATTGTGGTGGCCATATTGGATATAATGGAAACATCCAATACAAACCATTATGGTATTCAAATTCATATCATTGATCAACCTGTGAAGTTTCGTGGAAATATCCCTCAGTTAAAAATGTTGCCCTATTCACCCGCATTATAGGCTAATGGGGGCTAATATTGTGGTGGCCATATTTGATTTCCAGCAAAGAAATTGACCGGTGTGTCCATATAGGTTGTGATTCTATTGGGTCATAGATATTTCTGGTGGACAACCTTTGATGTTATGGCAAATGCAGGTATCCAAAAAAGGAGTGGTTTGCCCCCCTGGGTAATAGGATCTGACAGGAAATGTAATGTCTCTTTTCATTTTCATGTTTGCAGCCATTTTGACAATATGCAAGCTCAAGAAAATATGTTCCTTCTGTGCCATGAATCTTAGCCAATGGATTAATATTGCTTGTGTTTGCCAAAACAGTCAACAATCATGGTAGAAATCATGGTAAAGCACTATTTCGGGTAGCCACCATCTTGTAAATATGCACAATAAGGGTCCAGACACACCCAATAATAGAAATAGGTATTTAATTGAGTCTCTCATGGTCAGAAACCATGAAATAGACACCAAGTTTGCATTTCTAGCTCATCTGGTTCAGAGGTTGGAGCCAAAACCTATTTTCTTGGTGCTAATATTGTGGCGGCCATATTGTGGCGGCCATATTTGATTTCATGGAAACTTGCAATACAAAAAATGTTCGTATTCATATCATAGATCAACCTGAGAAGTTTCGTGGAAATATCTCTCAGTTTAAAAATTTGCCCTATTCACCCCCCATTATAACTAATAGGGGCTAATATTGGGGGCGGCCATATTGGACTTTCGCAACAAAATTGACCGAGTTGTCCATATAGGTTGTGATCCTATGGGGTCATATATATTATTTCTGGTGGACAACTTTGTATGTTATGACAAATGCAGGTCAACCCCCTTTGCCCCCTGGGTATCTGCTATTTTTGAAGATATATAAGTGCATTATGTGACGTACTATGAGGGCGTAGATCTGCTATTTTGGAAGATATATAAGTGCGTTATGTGACGTACTATGAGGGCGTAGATCTGCTATTTTTGAAGATATATAAGAGTGCGTTATGTGACGTACTATGAGGGCATAGATCTGCTATTTTTGAAGATATATAAAAGTGAGTTATGTGACCTGCTATGAGGGCGTAGATCTGCTGTTTTTGAAGATCTTAAACTAAAGAAAATACCTTTAGTTTGTAATGGCTACTGAAATGGCTGGTCTGCAAGCTCACAATGTGTCACATTACTTGGACACTTTGATGAAAATAACAGTGTATTCACAGGTGTGACTTCCATAGCTCATGTTCCTCCAAACACAACATATTTTATTCACACAGGGCTGCTCTGCTTTGAACATCATTCAAGATGACGTCCAGACGGTTTACTACTCATTTTGAACTTAACCTGTACACACTGAAACATGTAGGCGATCTGACAAGTGAACTTAGGGTAGAAATAAGCAATTTTTGTAGCCACCATGCTTGTTTCTCCACTCAGAGCAGAACCAGATCAGAGACCAGTAGGCTAACCAGTCATGCTGTTGAACGCCCTGTGGGTTATATCAGTGAGATCAAAGACTGGCGTGAAAATAGCCACCTTTATGTTAAACACCACAAAAACTAAAGAGATCTTCGATCCAAAAGGTGTCTGCATCCATGACCCAGTGGTCATGCAAATTGAGCAGGTTGTATCATACAAGTACCTGGGGATCCAAATGGACAACCAGCTCAAATGGAATGTCCATAATAATAATAACTTTATTTGTATAGCACTTTTCAAACACAAGTTTACAAAGTGCTTCACATACAATACATAAACAGGCAATTCAAATCAACAATGGAAATGAACAAAATACAAAATAATGAAAGACAAGATAAAAAAAAGAGAAAGCAGAAACTGGATGTTAATTCAAACTCATAAGCCTTCCTATAATAGTGAGTTTTTAAAAGTGGACACTGAAGTGGTCTGTCAGCGAAGGCCCTGCCACCTTGCGTCACCAGCTTTGTTTTGGGAGGGTCAAGTACAATTTTGTCTGCTGATCTAAGATTACAGGAAGGTATGTGAGGGGACAAGGTCAGAAATATACCCAGGTGCCAGTCCCTTTAGTGATTTAAAAAGTTAACTTTAAAATCAATTCTGAACACAACTGGTAACCAGTGCAATGAGGCCAGAACAGGAGTAATATGGTCATATCTCCTGGTTTTTGTAAGAACTCTAGCTGCTGTGTTTTGAACTAGTTGAACGCGATTGATACCGACTTTTTTTGGGAGTCCAGAAAAAAGAGAATTGCAGTAGTCCAGATGGTTTGTGACAAAGGCATGAATAAGAGTTTGTGCATCGCTGAATGAAAGAAATCTGATGTTTGCAATGTTCCTGATTTGGCAACTTTATTTATATAGCACTTTTCTAAACAAAGTCACACAGTGCTGTACAACAAATTCACTAAAAAGCAGGAAAATCAAACACAATTAAAAATAGATAACATAGCAATAGGTAACATAGCAAAACAACAACAGATGGCCAATAGTAAAAAGCATATTTAAAAATGTAATATACAAAATGTAATAGACTAAAATACAGACAGTTCAGTGAACAGACATTCAACGGGGCAGGGAGGGGAATGCTTTTCTGGTGATGGTCTGCATCCAGGCCACAGACCATGACTGGTGATGGTCATGACACGGCCCTCATATAAAATCAACGCCTTGTAAATCAACATAGCATGTTGGCCAAATCAGTTTCCAATCACTGTAATTGGGCACCCGCCATTTCAACTTGACCTCGACGCAGCGGTAGCCTGGGACGCCACATTTCCCCCGACCAGGGCCCAGCGGTAGCCTGGGACGCCACATTAGATTAGATTAGATTAGATTAGATTCTACCTGCCTCCCTGGGCAGGTAGAAGGGCCTGCACTTAATCAGCAGGTATTCTATACTAACAGAGCAATAACTCCCAGCCATGGTAGCGTCCGTGCACCATGTTTTATTTGCTCTTACCGGAGTCAGCTGTTCGGTCAGCTCTGAAAACGCAGCGTCCTTCTAGCTCTATCACACTGCTAGGGATACTGTCACTGAGCCATGTTTCCGTGAAAATCAAAATATTGCAGTCCATCATCTTATTCTGTGAAGTGATTCGGAGCCGCAGCTCGTCCATTTTGTTCGCCAGGGATCGAATTGATTGAAGGTAGCGGTAGCCGATGGGGGTATAGCTTCAGCCTAGCCTGTATCCCACCCCGCTTCCCCCGTCGTTGTTTGCGGTCTCTACGACGCCTCCGGCTGCTGCCGGTCGGGAGAACTGAAGGACTGCCCTGCGGTGCCTTCACGATCTCCAGCGGTAGTTGGCTGAGATCCAATACAACGTCTGTGCAAAGTAGTCCTATGTCCAGGAGTTCGTGTCGGTTGTATGATGTCAACGCACGACAATATTGTGTACACAGAGTCAAAAGTAGTAGTGAGATGATCACCGTATTCCAAAGTCTGGTTAGACACTGAGCCTCGCGTTCTAGACGCGCCGCCATCCCGCCATGGCCCTGGGATTCCCCACATTTCCCCCGACCAGGGCCCAGCGGTAGCCTGGGACGCCACATTTCCCCCGACCAGGGCCCAGCAGTAGCCTGGGACGCCACATTTCCCCCGACCAGGGCCCAGAGGTAGCCTGGGACGCCACATTTCCCCCGACCAGGGCCCAGAGGTAGCCTGGGACGCCACATTTCCCCCGACCAGGGCCCAGCGGTAGCCTGGGACGCCACATTTCCCCCGACCAGGGCCCACCTCTTGCAGTTTACCTGAAGAAACAGTAAACACTGCATTAAATACACACCATACCATAGCAGACTCAGAACAGGCCAAATGAAGCAATTATTATATCATTCCCTATCAAAAACACGCAGTGGTGCACTATCAGCCATTTTAACTTCTAGTAAATGTCTTCTTCAAACTAGTAAACAATGTTGTAGCCAACATAATGATAACTTACCGTTGGCATGTTATTGAACAAGGTTTAGTCCCTCTGATGATGCTGCTCTGTCTGGAGTCAGGTCTGGTTGTGAGTCCAACACTCTGGCTTCATATGCTGGGGCTTGCTCGTTTACACACCTGAAACAAGTTGATTGTTGATTGCACGGAAATTTCCATTCAATTTGAATGCATGTTCAACGCGACATAGACACTGTATTTGTGGCGTTTGTAATGTTAGGATATTAAACCCATTGTTTTATCCAACGGATGGTCTCTAGAGCTAAAACTCGACATATTCTGATAGAACATTGAAATGTGTTTATGTGACAGCATTTTGGTGTTATTAGCACCTACATAACTTTTAAAAATAAGCCCCCCAAAAAAGTGCCAAAATTGTTTGCTTACATAGGGTAGTGGCCCCGGCATGTGTATGGTCGGAGTGGCCGCCACGACCAAAACCGGCCAATCTGCACAGCCACCAACAAAATGTACACATCTTTCTTCTTGGCCGTCCTTAAAAGTTCAAAATAACGTCGAGGAGACAGAAGAGTTGGGCCGAGTGGGACACTGTTACGCTTTCTGATGGACGGCCTACAATCCCCGACCAACATAAATGTAAGGACATGCCTGGAAAAGTTTGGAAAATGAATATACAATTGAATTTTAAATTGGATTTCATGTTTCCAGAATGTTTTGAAAAGCTGGCAGGAGCCGTCAACAGGCATGCAGCGATGTAGAACTGTGTGGTGGAGCGTAAATCAAGCAGTTCATTGTAAAATTAAACATTTACATGAATTAAAAAATGTACATACTTGCTGGTCATGACTCCAACCAGTATTGACATCAGTATTGACTTCAGTCATGGTGTTATTGATAAATAAATATCTAGATAACAGATAAGGGAAGGCCAATTAGTTGCATATAAAATGCAGAAGGGACAATTAATGATTCACCAAAGATATAAAAAGGACTGTATAACTGAATTACTGAGCTGCACAGAGCTAAAACTATAAAAATACTTTTAAGAAAGTAATCCAAAAGTACTGATAAATACTCAGCACCACAACACTAGGCAGAGAGCCTCTGACAATGGTAAATGGTTTCCAAACCTTTTAGATGACCAAGTTAACAATTAGCTTTAACAGGATTACTTTAAGCAGGAAATACTCTTTTAGAAAAATACCTTAAGTACCCAATTAAAAGATGAGACCACCAGGAAGAAGGATTGTCCAGTCCGAGCAGAATATGATTAATGTCGATTCATTTTCAGATCAGAGAGACAGAACAGACACCCACATACCGCCAAATTACAAAAACTCTCACCCTGTGCGACAAACTGCACAGGGTTCTCTCTCTACCGGACACATCATGTGCCAGGCCTTAATACTGTAGATTACGTCAGTTGTTGATACACTTTCATTGGCTGAATAGATATTTCATTTCCGCACTAGGCCGCGCTGGCACTGGTTGTCAAGCGCTCATTGGACCAGCACATGGATGATGAGACTGGTATCATGCCAGCTTCCTTGGTTCCGTCATTGAGGGCCATAAACCGGGAAAGCACAGAGGCTGGCGTTGCTATGGCAACCTGAAGATAACATTCTTTCCCTGCTCGCTGTAAACTCTCGACAGAGAGAAACGCTCCTATCTTCTTTCTCACTAGACACCAAGGTCAAATACATGCAGTGTTATATCAAAATAGACCTCTCAGTATGCAAGTTAACTGGGGACAGACAGACAGTATGGAGACTGAATAAGATATTAAATCTGAATGTGGCGTCAGGAAATCCATAATATATCTATGATAAAATAATATAAAGGATAAGATGAACAACCCGGAGTAAACAGGCAGTAGGCTATGAGTACTGATGATAAAAGGGCAAGATGACAAAATATGACCTATATGGAACACGGTCTGGGCCAAAGGAAACATTGACAATTCCATCCACCAAACTAACACCAAAATTATCTATCAGTTATATTTTTGGTAAACTTTTAACCTGGCTTTGTGTCCTGATTATGTTATGGTCCTTGCTGTTCGAGCCAATTTTAAAGGGCCGTAACACATGGTGAAATTCACGAATGGCACCCAGTTTTGGACAATGTCACCTCGTAGAACTTTGGGAATCGCCTCTCCCGCGTCGTCTCCCATGGGCTTATCGACAGAAATGGAAACCTACAGAGGTGTTGGCCAAACGGCTTGGCTGGGACGGTGGGAACGCTGACAACAACCTGCCACGTAATCGTGTACACTTTGATTCTGGGGGGGGGGGGGGAGAGAGAGAGAGGTACCGTTATCGAAAGTAATTTGGGAGAATCTCATCGTGCTATAATCCTACCTCATCCCGCATTGCGACCATGAAGGATTTTAACCTGCATGTGCGGTTGACACGGGTCAAGTTATCATCATTGGAGTCCTTTTTCCAGGGAACACTGATATCCGCCATGATGTAATCCAGTTTGCTTTCCACTTCTCGGTCTGTAATCGCTACGGATTCAAAATTGTGATTGCCGAGTAGACATGCGTTAGGCTCACTCTGTGGCAGAGAGAGAGAGATTCACTGACAGTAAACAAGCCACCAGGGATTCAGTATGCAGGTGTGTGTGTGTGTGTGTGTGTGTGCGCGCGCCCAAACACTTACATGCCACAGCCCTCATAGACATCGACGCCATGGAAATCAACACAGAATGTTGCCCAACGCCCTTTCCAATAATTGCTAGGGGGCAAGCTCTGTTTCGACTTGACATTGACGCCAGCTATCAGTCCTGCTGGGTAGATGAGTAGGTCGTTGTCAGGTAATTCATTGAAAGTAGGTGGTTTGACTCATGGATCACCTCCACCGTGAAGTCGTCCATCTCTAGACATGGTGACGGCCCACATGCCTCCGATTGGCATTTACTAACAATTGCATAAATGTGATTGCTTTAAGTCTGAATAATAATAATAATGTGTGAAATTTTGAACTCTAAAGGTCCCTGCACACAGGGATTTCTAGCTGCTTTCCGAAAACACGTCCAGTGTGCAACCACCTTAATAGTCTGTATGGACATAGTGCTGGCACACATGCACACATGGCATCAACGCATGGTGTTGTGTGCTGGCACACTATACACTCTGTCTTTCTTTTTATCATTCATTTTTTAAGAGCCTGCCCAGGGACTACAGATGAAATTTAGCTTTGGCTAACTCTGGCCCATTTACATTGAGGTGAAAACTGACATGTTGATTAATGAGCTTTGTCCCCGTCACACACACACACACACACACACACACACACACACACGTAGAGCCTAAAATAGTATACTTGAAGTTCAGTTTACATAACTAAAACTGAGTGTAGACTGAAGCTGTGCATTAAACTACTGTGGAGAGCGGCTAGAGCCGATCAGAGCTCTGGGTTTAAAAGACGACTCTTAATGTTACAGGTGTGGTTCTGAAACAAATATACAACAAATACAAAAATTTAAATGTATATTTCAACTATGCAAAGACAGGACTTAACATGAAACTAACATAAACATGACTCACTTGCATTTCCATGGACGCACACATGACTGCACACCAAACATGTTTCTGCTAGAGATGTACGTGGTCCAGCTGACATTATAGCAATCGGGGAGTTCTGTCCAATAATGCTAATTGGAGCCACCTGGAGGGCCTTTTCAACATTCTTCTGCACAAACTTTTTCATGTCAAGGACCCCCAAATACTGGATATGCGTGTGACATCATCATCAAACCAGGAAGTTATGCAGGAACGCCTACTGAGTGGCAAAAAAATACTTTCTGGCCTTGACAGCCCATGCATCCGAACAGAAAAGTCCTATCTGATTGCATTAAACAACGTTAAACAATGTTAAATTCACTTTGCCGGTTGCTTTGCCACTCAATTTGCCACTTGATTTGCCATTCACTTTATGCATGTGCATACCCTCTATTGACACAAATAGCGTGCTGACTCCCATTTGAAAACATATGCTAGGGACCCCATAAGAGAATATTTTTACAGCTCTAGCAGTGATTCTCAACCCGTTTAATTTCAAGGACCGCCAGTTTGACATGCATTAGTCTACTGGCATTTCTATCTCTGGGAGATTAAGATATGTTTCAATGTCAGGTTATAACTGGCTGTTGATGGTGATGTACTAAAGATATGTTTCAGATCACATACATGTATACATACAGACATTACCTTTTATCCACCCGACACTGAAACATATCCTAATTACGTCACCATCGACAGCCATTCAAACATATATTTCAAAGTCATATGTTTCAGTATCAGGTTATAACGGGCTATTGATGGTGACATAATTAAGATTACATACATGTATACATATAGACATCACCTTTTCTTGCAGAAAAATGATTTTTGGGGGGATAAATCCCCTCCGAATTACTTACACATGACCGCAGGGGTGAGCCATTGTAATTGGCTGGCAATATCAGTGGGAGGGGCATATGTAAGCCACTGCGGCAACCACACTTTGCAATTTTTTAAAATTGCGACCTTTCTAGTTGTCAATGGTGTTTATAAAACAAACATTGAACTAAAAACAAACATTAAACCAAACGTAGCACATCTCAAATTCCATGTTGAAGGATGACAAGATATCCATATTGTATTTGTTTATTTTTGCTTACGTCACCATATCATTGATACAAAGCATACATTACTGTATATGAAAATCACTATTCCACTTAATTACTTCTGAAAAGACAATTGATTACAACAAACGATGGTGAAATACAGAACAAAGAAGAATCCATGCCAGTTTCCTGGGCAGTATTTGTGCCACGCTTGGTGTGTATTGGAGCCAAAAGGACAGAATAATACAAATAATAACATTACAGTGTAGAAGACATTTTCTTTTTTTAATCACCTCTGTAAAAAGGTACATTTGATTGATTGAATACTTTAACAGTTTCATTAAAAAAAAAGGAAAAAAAGACAGCAAAATAACCGCAATATAAAATTACTTTGGAATACGGTAAAAATGAAAGGATGTAATCCTCAAAATGTATCAGAAAAGGTGGAGTACTAAAAATTAGACCAAAATAAAGTATGGACGTATACTGAAAGGGCTCTATCTCTCTCTATCTCTCTATCTCTCTCGCTATCTCTCTCTCGCTCTCTATATCTCTCTCTCGCTCTCTATCTCTCTTGCCCTCCACTTTAGTCTCTATCTCGACAAAATGGACTACATGAATCTCGATTACTCTCGATTATGTTATGTATACATCGTATGATATTTATATTGTACTGTAAATTGTGTCTGAATAATCCCGTAAGGGATGGGCTGCAAAAGGCAGTCAGACACGTAAATAAAATCAATCATTCAAATCATTCAATCATTCATTGTTCATGAACATACAGCAGAATCTAAAGCCTATATATGCTTGGCGTAGTCGACACCTATGAGTCATCTAACAGTGCAAGCAGCCGTTACATTTCCATGGGCTCTGAATCGTCTTGTGGACAGAAGAATTGTATAAATGCCTTGATTTTCTCAGAGTCTCCATTATAGTTTTTAAGAGAGTTTTCAAATGCCCTGGGATTCTGTCTCTCCACTATTCTCCTCACATCCTCCTTCACGTCATGGTCACATGCGTCATTCTGGTGAACGGAGGTGTAGCGGAGGTATGCCTCCAGCACATCAAACCTCCGTCCTTCCACTATTCGGATGAGGATTCTGGGAAGAATGCGTGGCAGGGGCTGGGCGTACTCGATGAAACTCTGGGGATAAACCTTCTGGGGCTGTCCTGTCTTAGTCTCATAGACATAACCCCCCGTGTGCATTGCAATGACATTACAAAACTCATCAAAGACAGGGGAGCCAGATGCTCCATAGGAAAAGCATGTATCATAAGCTAAATTTGATGAACCAGCGGTTCACAGTCAAAGTATTGATCAGTAATGAGCTGCATCTCAACCTCCTTATAACGATCTGTCACAACCTTTTTACGGTCATCAAGTGGAATGATAAAGCATGCGTCAAAGTCTTTCAACAGTCCACTTTGGGTAGCGGGTGGGGCTGAGTCAAGCTCCAACAGAACAAAATCATGATAACATCCTGAATCATCCACATACTCATAGACAACTGGCACTGGTTTAACGGGCACTGACTGCCGGTCCTCTAGATCCTCATAACAGAAAGACACCGTGAGCTTCTGCCTCAGCCGTTTATTATCTTTGTCATGAATCACATGAGCGCATGTGAGGATGAACAAACAGGAGAAAGCCACTCCCTAGAGGAAAGCCCTCTTCTCTCACCTGACAAACAGAGTCAGCCCGGACCATTAACCGCCTCTGCATTTTCACTGAATTGCATATTTTGTTATTCTTTCCATATTCTACACGGAAGAGCTCTCTCTCAGTTTTTGAGTTTCCTTCTCTGTCTTGCATGCGTTTCAATAAATGTGGGAACTGTGCACGTAGGAGAGCGAGGGTTTTCATAGAATCTGCAATTGGACGTGGTTTGACCGCCAGAGTAGGGAAATAATTTAGTTTTGCCGCTTGCTCCGCCGTGTCAGTATTAACTGGCACATGCGTTGCCGACGGCTGTGAGGAAATGGTACTGGGACTGTTAATAGCACTGGTACGGGAGACTGGTCTCTTCGGTGGAGCACTAGTTTTGCCCTGTATGATCATGAACATTTTGTCTTCAAGATGTTTAACATCATTGGACCATTTCATGTCTCTGTCATCACGTCCGTTATCTGACAGCTTTCTCAGCGAGTATTTACTGAACACATCACTTTTGAAGCGTCCATCTCGTTCCAGAGCGAACTCTACCGTTTCTCCGTCAAACGCATACACGCTGACCTCGTCGGCTATGTTTTTAAGATTCTTATTGTTCAGAATGTTATACCTGATGCCCTGACCTCCTTCTGTCTTTACGTGAAAGATTACAGCCTTGAGTTGCGGAGAACCGACTACTACACCCTTTGGGGGTTCAGAGTTTCCCTCGGCTTTTATATATTTAATAGTCAGAAGATCATCTTTTCCAATTAACCAGCATGGACAGTGTGAGGCGACGGGCCTTTTACCTCTCAGAATCACAAGTTCTTTATGCGCTTTGTCAGTGTAATTTATCTGCAGTGCATCTGCGACGGTCTGGGCTCTGTCACACGTTATCTCCACTGGGGTTGTTCCTCTTCCAGTGCAGTAGGAGATATCATGGCTGACGTGATGCGCTGCTGCTTCCTGAGAACAGTGTGATAAAAAACAAAACAAAAATTCAGTTAGGGATGATCCGATCCGTTTTTTTGGGACCGATACCGATTGTTTTTCTCGTGATCGGCCGATACCGATATGTCCGATACTGATCTTGTGAAATGTTGCACATTTTAATATTTCCAAACATACTCTCTCCCCATGCCTTCGGCCTGGTGGAGACAAAAAGCAAAGTTGTCCTTTTAATCTGAATTCTTCTTTTCTTTTAAGAAAAGGAGATGGTTGGTCAGATAGATAAATACAGTAAAACTTAGGAGGTGTAATTATCCGACTTGAACGTAAACATAATTTGAAGAATACTTCGGACCATTAAAAACAACATTCGAAAGCAGCGGCCTTCTCCTGCATTGTATTTGACCATATCCGACGTATTTTGGAGAGAAAGTAAATTAGTTAATATTGCTATATTCTAATTTTGGAATGTGGGGATGACTCTTCCCCCGTCGATTGTGACCAGATTATGTCCACAATGTGTGTTTTGTCCACTAGGCCACGCCTGCGGGTTAACCGGGCAGCCAAGGATCGTTCAGCCTCGTCTTCCTCTGATGACTCCCCCGCTCCTCACGCCTCCTTCAAGGATGTAGGCAGCGAGAGAGGAGGCGAGAAGGAGGTGTGGGTGTCTGTGTTCAGGTACCTGAACAGAGCTGATCTGCTGCCCTGCATGACCGTCTGCAAGGCCTGGTACAAATGGTACGTTGATTTAAAAAAAAAACAACGATAATAGACATTTATTTAGCCCTTTAAAATCTTCATGCGATTTTCTGAAACTATTAAAAATCATGTTTATACTGCCTTCTTATTGAACAAAATAAACAAATATATAGATCCTTCAAAGATATGTTCGCATTGCATCACAAGCACATTTGTTTTGACCATGTAACACACTGAGATTCCTGTGAATGAAAAGTGCAATACAAAAAAATTCTAAGTCATCTTCCTAGCTCACACACAGACACACAGACACACTTACTTTAAGGGGGAAATATTCTACATTTGCACAACGGTACATTTTTGTGAGGCCTCATTAATAACGTGTCTGTCTGTCCATCCATACATGCATCCAGGAGCTTTGATAAGAGGCTGTGGAGTCGTATAGATGTGAGCAGGTGCAGTCCTCTCACTAACCCCCCCGCCCTGGCTGGACTCATCAAACGTCAGCCCACCTCCATGGATCTGTCCTGGACTCCCCTGGCCAAGAAACAGATTGATTGATTTCAAGCACAAACTCAATACAAAGGCTGTTAACTGTGAGTGGACGACCCAATTAAGCATTACACTTGTTTACAACAGGGTCCACCATGTTCAATTCATCAAAACATTTAGAGACGTACAAATAGACACTTCTATATAGACAAAGAACAGTACAGGAATTCATCATAATGGAGGTAAAAAGGGAAAAGAAACATATACAGTGAGGGGAAAAAAGGGGGGGCGGTGGGGGGGGATTCAGATTTTACGGGGGCCAGTTTCGAATTGCAGCCATCCGTAGGTGCCCTTTGAGAGCGGTTTTGAAGGAGTCAAGGGATTCGCATGTCTTAATGACTGTTGGTAGGGCGTTCCACATTTTGGTGGCATAGGAGCGAAAAGAATTTAGTCCCTTGTTTGTGCCGAATCTGGGTTGAACATGATTCGTTGCACTCCCTCTGGTGTTGTGGGTGTGGACTTCGTTAACATTAAGGAAGTATCTACACAGGTACATGGGTATCTTGGTGGAGTATCGAATCTTGTGGACCAGACCCATTGCAAGATGCTGTACTCTGTCGCCGACCCTAAGCCAGCTAAACTGTCTGCTGACCAGACTGCCAGGTAGTGAACCAACACATACCCTGCTAGAACCACGCTAACCATTGTATCATTTAGGCATTTAGCTGATCCAGAGTGATCAGAGTGATTAACCCATTAAGACCTGAGGATGATTCTACTTAATGTCTGAAAAACCTGTGCTGCTATATCAGTGGTGCTCAAACTTTTTCATGTCAAGGATCACCCAAAATAGAGGGTATGCACGTGACATCATCATCATACCTGGAGGTTATGCCTACTGAGTGGCAAAAAACTACTTTCTGGCCTTGACAGCCCATACATCCAAACAGAAAAGTCCTGTCTGATTGCATTAAACAACGTTAAACTCACTTTGACACTCACTTTATGCATGTGCATATCCTCTATTATATAATATTCTTTGCCTTTGTAGACAAGCAAACATATGCATTGCACTGGAGTCGTCTCACTTTGCAAACTACTAAACATAATTGTGCCATTCTGCATGCTTCAGTACCACTGTGTGTCACTGTGTTCAGGTTTGAGGGAGTTGAGTGTGGCCGGTCTGTCCTGGTTCTCTGTGTCAGCGCTAGTGTCTCCCACGCTGCCTTGCCTCCGCCTGCTGGACCTGCGCTGGTGTGATGGAATCAAAGATGCACAGATCAAAGACATCATCTCACCACCGGGTTAGTAGCACACGCGCACACAGACGAAGATACCGTCATTGTCCGGCCGGAAACTTTGGTTTGCAGCAGTGGAATAGGAACTTTTTAGGAAGCTGGCTTTTCAGCGATTGTAAACAACTGAACAGATGGGTCAGGGGAGCTCTATGGACTTGAACAACATGTGCATGAGGCCATAGAGCTCCCCTGATTGGTTGAAGGATACTAGGAATAGCGAGATTTCAGATGGGCCAAATACGGAGCTGGCACAGTTGTGTGAAAGATTCTAACAATATCTTACTACAATGTTGCCTGCCCTAGTACACTAAAACAAAAAGTTATTTTTGTTTATATGCAACATTTTCTCAAATCGAAATGAAAAATCTACGTTTTTCAAATTGATTAGAAAACATGTTCACAAAATATCGGTCAAAACTTCAATAAGTGGTGTTCTGTGACTCTCCCAAAATTTGGAACTGTATCGGACCCAAAACTCTTGACTGGGTAATGCTTTTCAGTGTCTCTGAATGAGAGCCTGACTATTACCAGCATTGCCAAGTAATTCCAGTAAACCTCTATCAGATCTGGATCAAAAAGACGTGTCTGTCTCTTTCTTGTCCAGGCTCAGAGTCGTCGCGCAGCAGGCTGAGGAACATGCTGACGCTGCGTCTGTCCGGTCTGGATGTCAGCGAGGCCACGCTGAGGCTGGTGCAGCGTCACATGCCCCAGCTGGAGAGATACTGGACCTGGCCCACTGCAAGGAGGTGACGGATGCCTCCATAGCCTTGCTGGCGGCCAGCGGAACGCACACGCGCAACAACCTCACCGAGCTCACGCTGGCCGGTGGGTAACAGCCTGGTTTATAATAATTAAATAACAATAAAAAAGGAAGGTCTGCCATTTCATCACCAGGATGATATCAGTCACCAGAACCAGGGACGTGTGTTAAGTCTTAACATGGAGTTTGAAGTTATATACTGTAGGAGGCGGGCGCATGTCTGACCAAATGAATATCATCTAAATATTGAATCAAGCAACTTAAAAACTGTCTGATATGCACACAAGCTTGAGTAGTTGTGAAAATGACTCAAGGAGTGTTTAAAGTGAAAGTCATCTAAACTACTTTAATTAATGTTACAATGATCAATTTTATTTAAGACATTATTTTTTTAAATAATACATTAATTGACATATCTAATGCTTCCAATCCGCTCCAGTGGTTGCGTACAGTGGGGGTCTCGGATCAATGCCCTCCAGTGGTTGGTACAGTGGGGGTCTCAGATCAATGCTCTCCAGTGGTTGGTACAGTGGGGGTCTCAGATCTGCTCTGCTCCATTTTGGGAAAGAGAACCACAGTGTGGATTAATTTGATACTTTTGGTGCAGGATGTCAACTTGTATGTTTGTTCCTTCCAAACAAAGCAGTGTATGAAACTGAGACAGGTGAGAGAGACAATGTAGGAGACGGGCAGTAGGAAATCTGTGAGGGAGACAGTGTAGGAGAGACAGGCAGTAGGAAAGCTGAGAGAGAAACGGTGTAGGAGATGCACA
The DNA here is from genome assembly GCF_951216825.1 of Electrona antarctica. Lineage (NCBI taxonomy): Eukaryota > Metazoa > Chordata > Actinopteri > Myctophiformes > Myctophidae > Electrona > Electrona antarctica. Next base: position 15,722,413 of record NC_136809.1, on the reverse strand, counting down.
GTATTACATCTTATGGGGCTTTTCCCACTGGAAGCGACTGAAGTGTGAGGCCAGCGTTCAGGTAGTGGGGTTCCAGCAATCTGACAGGCGTAGTGACAAGCATGTGCGATCCTCTGAAATTGATCGCATCTCATGCCACGCCTGCCTGTGTCAGGAGTTGAATTGTGTAGACGTTTCTTTCTACGTAACAAACTCATCTATTCACATGAAGAGCACAGTGTTTCCTCGGCGTATCCAAACGGGTATGCAAGGATAATGTTGCTGCCTATGTTAAAAGTCCTTAAGAGCGACAGACAGTAGGAAAGCTAAGAGGGAGACACAAGGGAGAGGATTAAACTGACAGGCAGCTTTTACAACTTAAGTTTCAATCATTTGACTGTTACATTCACACTGGTTGACACAAGGTAATCACAAGGAGACTTCAGTCTCCTTATATTTTAAGAAATCAAGTCGGTCGGTAGAGCAGAAATAACCACCAGCATACCAACAAACGGACCACTATCTGCTAGGTATACATGTTCATGGATACACGTGTTCTCTTGTTTTGCACAAACATGAATGTGAATTAAGTTGTTTTTCTTTGTTGAAAGTTCAGGTATTTTGTCCTAACTCCCTATAAAGATGTCCACAGGAATTGGAAGGCTAGAAAATGTTTGGTACAGGGTCGGTCTGTGAATAAACTTGGACAGTTCAGTGTGGAATTGAACGGAAGACAATTTCTGTTGCCATGATCTGAAACATCACAGACACAGTTAAGTTCTGGTCAGTAGTGTCATAGTTTGACTTTGCCATTTTGACCATTTGATATGTTCAATGTTTTTTCAAAGAAAAAAATAAATTGTAAAACATGTGGTTGATTTAATTGTGTCCATTGTCCAAATTGTTTGAATTGAATTAAGAAATCAACACCAGTAAACTGAGTAGGCTACTAACACAAATATAATATCGTTTTTTGTAACACTTGACACCAGAGTGAGTTCATTGTTCACAGCAACCTCTGGTGGACAGTCTTTATTACTGCTGTTAAACTCAAGCCTGCTTACTTACGATTGGCTGAATGCAAGAATAGACAAACACAGGGTCACATTCAAAAAATCACACCCGTGTGAAGTGAGGGGGGCGCTATCACATGTTGATTAGGTGATTTAAACAAACGGTGCAAACAAACATTAAACGCCATTAACAAAGAGACAATATGACGTAAACGACACATTAGGACGTACATTTTCCTTTTATTGTCCATGCGTTTACAAAACAAACTGAACTAAAGACAAACGTTAAACCCCAGCCCAGATTCCCATCAGCTGGCTTGGTGGCATAACATGCTATTATATTCGCTAATCATAGGTTTCAGGACATTATTTCAATCTGGTGTGGTAATTTTCAGCCTTAATATCCTTTTCTCCAGTGCAGTCAGTGCCCAGCCCACTGCCCAGTTTGTTTTAGTGCCCACCACTAACATACTGTAGTCTTTGTCTTTGACCTGTGTCCACTGGGATTCAAACCAGTGGTCCTTGAGGTAAACCAGTGGTCCCTGCTAAATTAAAATGATAGAAAGTTGGTAGCCCAAACATTTAGACTCTCGTAGAGAGTGAGTCTAAATGTTTATAGACTTTAGGTCACGCGAGGTTAACAGGTATACCGGTAACACAGATGAGGAGAAGGAAGGAGGCGAGGTTGCAGAAATGTGTGTATTGGATTTTTTTTCTCATCAGAATACTATTCGTGCTTTAGCTTTTAGCTCAAATAAATAAATAAAATAAATAAATAACTGCAGAGAGCTGCGTCCCTGCGTCACTTCCCGTGCACGCCAGGTCCGTTCCTCTGCTCCGCAATCATCGCCCGCTGTTCTGGTTTAGAAGGCCAAATAGCGAGCTGCTGGTGAGTCAAATAAACAACTTTACTAGAATTCTACTTATATTCATATAATATGTATTTGTGTATGTGTCACACATCGTGACAACGTACACTACGCGTTGTGTGTGGTTTTGAAACGGGCTCGCTCTGCAGCACGCGACCTAAAGCGACCTTCTTTACTCCAAAGTCCTTGAGAGTTAACCACAGCCGGCTGCTAGCACGTTAGCTTAGCATCACCAATGCTCCTTCATATGGATGATGACGTTCATGTTCAGCACAGCAGCGACCATGGATCCAAATGATCTAGTCTATATGCTGTTGTTTGGATCTACTACTACGCTGCTAATAGTGCTATTACACAAGACCGCGTAGCTATAGCTTCACTTTGCTGTTAAACATGGCAGCTACTGCTAGCGTTAGCTTGTTTAGGTCATTACATGGGGGAGTCATGCAGTGCAGTCCACCTGTCCTCAGATGCCCTGACTGTCATTGTGTCAATAGTGGGGTTTAGGGACCCAGCCGTCCTCGAGGGGGACCCCAGCAAAATGAGGAACCGTTTCACATGAAGTCGCTGACCAGAAGTTAATCAAATGACAGAATGGGGTATAGATTTCACTCTGTATGCATACAGTATAATGCAGACAGTGGTAGACTTGTGTAGGCTATTACATTTAATCTATAAACAATCCTTTCTCATCGTGGGTTCTGGCACATCATCTTTTAAAGTGGGTGTCCGTTGTTGCCTAATTAGGTAACAATCTGGGGTGTACTTGGCATGGAAATGTTTGAGCCCTTCACGTTGTGACAGTGACAGTCGGCAATAAGGCAGTCTGTCCAAAGCACACACATTTCAATGTATAATGACAAGTTTGATCAGTTAGAATGCACTGTAGTCTAGTGTGCACACAACACACAGTGTCAGCTTCTTGTCTGTCCCTAGCTCCTTTCGGAACCCTACGTTAAAGTTTCTGACATTTTGATGACTTTACGTAGGGTTCCTTCAAGCGACATGGGATGCAATCTGATTTACCCTGACTTACCCCTGTGCTGCGGTGTGGGTGTCACGCTGACATATTCCAAAAGAAGCATATGAACGCTATAGGAGACAACAAACCCTCTGACCCCCCCCCCCCCCCCCCCCCCCCCGCGAACGGCTCAGAAGCCGTTAAGTATTTTTAATGTTTGTACGACCGTTTTGGCAGCTCTCTTCCTTCCTATTGTACCGCCTCCATCACCGTGGCTGGCTACCTGCGACAGAGCGCCGGAACTGGCTATCTGCGCGTTCCTGCCTCTGTCGTGAAACTGTAGAGAATAGTATGTGTGACACTGTGTGTGTGTGTGTGTGTGTAGTCAAATATGCATTGAGCTATGCTTTTATACTTGCTCACTACGCTATCTTGGTTAAAGAATTTCATCGTCAAAATACATTAAATGTCTTTATTTGGTATTCAAGCCGGTACAAAGGTTTTAATATGATTGTTTGCTTTGTTCAACAATGTTTTCTTTGGGGGTTTTTTAAGCACTATTGGATGCAGATTGTGTTTGTTTGTTGTTTGAGGAACAGTTATTGACCCTTTTCTGTTTTTAAACGGCATTCATCCCAGTACAAACCTGCACAACTGCAAGTTTCCAAACTTTACTACTACTTAGTTTCCTGTGTTGTTAAAATGACTTGTTACTTATCTGTGTGTGTGTGTGTGTGTGTGTGTGTGTGTGTGTGTGTGTGTGTGTGTGTGTGTGTGTGTGTGTGTGTGTGTGTGTGTGTGTGTGTGTGTGTGTGTGTGTGTGTGTGTGTGTGTGTGTGTGTGTGTGTGTGTGTGTGTGTGTGTGTGTGTGTGTGAAGACGTGATGGCTGCGACATTGCGCTTACTATACTCCGTGTCAAGGCCAGGTAAGATTTTATGAACGGAAAGACACATACTAGACAGGACAGGTCAGCTGGCTAGTGGCTACATGAAAATGCAAATAGTTTCACCTTTTTGCAAGAATTGATGGGGCACCTTTTCTTAAGCACTGCACTAGTATAATTGTACCTGATTGAATTGTTTGACTGTGATTACTATCACACAGCTGCCTGTGTGGTTTTGACACTGTATGGTTTTCACCCACAGGCACCTTTACAGCCAGCCAGAGTCTAGTGAGGTCATTCACAGTATCAGCACAGAGGGAAGGATTTAGTAAGTAGCATACACACACACACACACACACACACACACACACACACACACACACACACACACACACACACACACACACAGTAAAACCAATGGTTTATCTGTCACATATCTCTCTCAAAGGCCTAAAACTAAAGCTCACTTCATACTCAAATCCCATGACAGGTTATGTACCGACAAGAACTAAACTTTATGCTTATAATGTCTCTCTCCTTTTCCCTCTCTCTTTCTCTCTGTACAGAGTATGTAAATGCCCAGGATGTCCCTACAGATCTCAAGTCCATTACAGACCGGGCTGCTCAGACTCTGCTGTGGACAGAGCTGTTCAGAGGTCAGTTCACCATCTCCTCAGCTCTCATCTTCATCTGCTGTGAAATGAACAGAAGCATCCATACATTCAGTTCTCTGACCACAGTGACCATTACGGCACACTCCATCTCATGTTGTATTGTTAATGCAATTGTTAAAAAGACAAAAAATTGCATTTATATAGCGCCTATTATCCAAGGCGCTTTACATGGATTGTGCAGGAGATATAAGGCCTCATGGCTCGGCAAGTCTTACTTATCATTATCATGTGTTAACAACATTGTGTCATTACTCATTAGGACTGGGTATGACCATGAGTTACCTGTTCAGAGAACCCGCCACCATCAACTACCCGTTTGAGAAGGGTCCTCTATCGCCTCGCTTCAGAGGGGAGCACGCCCTGCGCAGGTATGAAAGAAGAATGGACGTTCATCTGAGAAGAATGCACAGTGGTGATGTTTAACCCATTTTGGGCGGGAACCCCTTTTGGTGTTAGCATTATGTTATGCTTTAGCTATTGAAAAATAGCAGATCTACAAGCTCATAGCGCGCCACCGAGTGGCGCGCTACGAGCTTGTAGGTCTGCTATTTTTGAAAAATCGAAGAACGACTGACATAGAAACATAGCTTTTTCAGAAAACTGTCATGATGTAGAAGACATTTTTTAGAATCGTTCCCAGGTCAAAATGGGTTAATAGATTAAACTTGGGTACACGTGGATATGTGTGTATTTGAACATAGAATCTATGTGATACACCAGGTACCCTTCAGGAGAGGAGCGCTGCATCGCCTGCAAGCTGTGTGAGGCTATCTGCCCTGCCCAGGTAGCGTCCGCACGCACACACACACACACACACACACACACACACACACACACACAGCAGAATTCCTACCCAAAACCCAACCTCTATAAATGTCTAATCCTAACTCTTTATCTAATCGTAAATATATCTCCATTTTTAGTAAGGCTGTCATATCGTTGCTATTTTGACTGTTGGAACTCTTTGTCGTGTGTGTTAAGGCCATCACCATCGAAGCGGAGCCGCGATCTGACGGCAGCAGGAGGACTACTCGCTATGACATCGACATGACCAAATGTATCTACTGTGGTTTCTGTCAGGAGGCGTGTCCTGTGGACGCTATCGTAGAGGTGTGTGTGTGTGTGTGTGTGTGTGCGCGCTAGCTTTTGACATTACATCTCCCACCCTTCCTTCTCTCCGTCTGTTCCAGTGGTACACCCATTTATCCGCTGGCTGATTAATCCACATATATATATATATATATATATATATATATATATATATATATATATATATATATATATATATATATATATATATATATATATATATGTGTGTGTCATTTTGAGATCTGACAGCCACCACATGGTCGATAGACAACATTGTTAAAGCCTCGTCAGTGGTTAATGTGGAAAAGTTTATGGTTTTGAGCGAATTACATACCAGTATATTCAGTTATATATTCATATATTTAAGTTCCGCATATTTTTCTGGTTGGCAATCATTAACCACTTCAGCCCTATATACTTCATCATACAACAAATAATGAAAATAGCAGATCAGCAAGCTCATAACGTGCTATTTCCACTATAACTGCGTCGACTATAACCTCACCACTACCATGACCTCCGTCTCTTCCCAGGGTCCCAACTTTGAGTTCTCCACGGAGACCCACGAGGAGCTGCTCTACAACAAAGAGAAGCTGCTCAACAATGGAGACAAGTGGGAAGCCGAGATCGCCGCCAACATAAAGGCTGATTACCTCTACCGATAAGCATCGCACTCGTGCCCGCACACACACACAAAATGTACAGATAGCCCATATTATCGTAATATAACCTCTGAAACGCACACACACACGTCCATAATGTACATAATAACGGCTACCTTCCTGGCCTTGTTTGCGGTGTACATGAGTCTGAAAGTGAGCCGACCACCGCAGCGAGTCCGACTGAGACAGATCGTCACGTACTACCCAGACTACCAGCCCACTGCGACAACTCTGTAATTCATCAGCGCTTGACAATGGTGTCAGTTCTGCTCAGTAGCGCCTTTTGTTTCTCATCTGACATCATTAAACTCAAACTCTGACCAGCTCACCATTCCACTAGACCAGTGGTTTTCCATGTGGACGTCTGGGATCCCCCAGAAATATGTTATGGGTCCCGAGGACAGAGCTGTTTGAAATAGGTGTCCGGAAAGTCAATTTGGATGCCAGTCAAATAAAACGTTTGAAAACCCCTGCCCTAGACCCCCAACAGTTCATCTTTGTCTGAGCTTTTACTGACGGTTTATTATAACATGAGTTTGAAAGTCTACTCCTTAAAACCATTGCTAATTTAACTCTGAACAGTCTATTTGGTTCCTTTTGTACACTCTTAGTTACAAATTATTCTTTTGACTTCATTCTCAGCAATGACCTTTCGGTTGAGAAGCTTTTCAGAAACTTTTGTCTGCTTTTCATTGAGCTGTGTGTAAGAAACCATCCATCACCTCTTGTCTCTGTTTGGAATGCTAATGGAAATGTCTTTGTTACTGTCTGGCTGGGTTGCCTCGCTTACAGTCGAGGATCATCTTTGTCCATCGAGTTGGAATAAACTAACATTGGCCCCCCAAGTATGTTTAGTTAGGCTTAATGGATGGACAGAGATTATTGCAATACTAAGAGTCACAATATAATATTGTGATTTGTTATTCATTATGACTCGATACGATAATATAGTGTCGTTTATTTCTCTGTTCATCGCTTTACAGTATGTTTAAGGCCACAAATCATTACATTTTCAGTGATTTAAAAAAAATGGCAAGAAACATGATTACTACTGTCAGTACAGTTCTGTGTATTGTATTGATGGGTTGACTGTACAACAGTAATATTCTGTATAATTTATTTCCCCCACCATGAAATAATGATTGCTTCAAGGATTTAAGATGTACGATCTAAATCCTATGCCGCTATTATGTTTATGTAATGCAGCTTTGAAGATTGTCACATTGTTATTTGGTGCGTGGGTGGAGTTCTCAGGCACTTAACAGTACGTGGCGATCTGTTATTTAATCTTTCAAATCGGACCCCTAAACTCTAGCAACCTAAACAGGATCCAAGCTGACTGGACTGTCACTCCATACAGTATATTAGTCATCCATGGATCTCACATGTCCTCATCATTGGCAAAAATGTTTTTAACCACATGAACCCTAGCGTCCCTATCCTGGGCTGAACATTCAGCGAGTCTACGCTGCTGAAAATGCAGAAAATAGACCAATTTCTGTTTAACTAGCTAGCGCTTAAGTGGTTGAAACATTACTTATATCTTGTTAGATCCACCAGCAATAGACGTATGAACCATTTTTACTAGGTTCCAACTCATGTATATATCCAGTCCTGGGCTCATAACAAGGTGATTTCTAGAGTTTAGGGGTAGATTTTGAGCTTTTCTCAGGCCCTACATGGTTGGCTTGAGCTGCTGATTTCAGACTTTGTTTTAATGGGCGTTTGTTGTTAAGAGAATTGTAAAAAGGTTAAATACTTGTGGACTTAAAAGTGATGAATGAATAAATTAATGTTCTGTCGTAAAGTTTTCAAACTGTGTGCCTTGTCTTTTCTGGGATATTAATTCTGTTATCAATTACAATTTAGGCATTTAGCAGACGCTCTTAATCCAGAGCGACTTACATTAAGCAATAACAAAAGCATGGCATACATCACATAAAAAGTAGTTATCATGAATCATGTGTAAACTAATAACGTAACAGTGGAGTATCTATGTTAACTATACATACTATACTATATAATATATTATACATGTGTACTATAAAGTGCTATGACTACATAAAGTGCAATTCTAGAGCTGTCTATGTAACAAGCTATAAGTCTGTTTAAAATACTATCTAAGTCTACATAATGTGCTATCTAAGGGGCTAGGCTAGGGCAAGTGCTACGGGCCATGGTGGAGTCTGAAGAGGTGGGTTTTCAGACTACGGCGGAAGATTGGGAGTGAGGCTGCAGTTCTGACTGATGGGAAGTGCATTATCAAATGAAAAGACATTGCTTTGCAATGAACCATGTTGGATCCAAAAAGTGTTCTATATCTTTACTATGTTTTATAGATGTTGGTCAGACTTGTACTGTCTATACAACACTGGTTTAAACCCTTTTTCATACGGCCCATTATTTATTGGTCATTTGAGCCACAAACCACGTGATGAGATTTAGCCTCACAGACCCAAAACTAAAGAATATTTTGTTGTCGTTGGATTAAAGTTTAAAGTAAATCAAATTTCTGTTGATATAGCCTGGTCTGTTTCTAAATCGCCTGTGTGATCCTGTCTAAGCGTAGATGGTAAAATCTTTAAAAAAAGAAAAAAACTCTTATTCCGGGTTTGTGGCTTTGTTTTTTTTCCGCTGTCGCTTTGTTTTGGTTCCCCCTTTTTCTTTTTAGTCTCACCAGTCGCTACAAGTTGGAATACAAGATGGATATACCAAACAAACTATTCCAAGAAGTACTTGAAGAAATGTGTCTGATACATACGCCACATCAAGGCTTTTATTGGGTAGGCCCTAAAATTTTGGATACCTCTGATACCGGTTGGTGGTGGTTTCCTGCCTGATGACTACAACATGAAGTAAGTTACTATCCACTCCCGACCGGATCATAAACTCGAAAGTGGTATGTATGCCTCCCAGGCTAGTTACCTAGGGTGAAATTGGTGACCTGTGGAAATATGTGAGTCTTGGATGATGTGGTACCATGTTTCTTTTCTTTAAAGACAAAATACTTCTAAATAAGGACAAAAAAAGCAGGTTGTCAGTTGCTATAGGTATAGGAGTAATAGGACAAACCACAGTCACACACTACTACACACTACTCCATCGGTTGGGGTTCAGCAGCAGCACTGATGGACAGTGACAGACCATGCATGCTATCTATGATACTGTCATTCTACCTTCAGTTCAAACTATAATGAGAATAACTGCCAGGCTGGAATCAATGGGATTACAGACAGAGACAACATAATTCCATTGATTCTAGCATGGCAGTCTGGTCAATCAATCAAGAAGTGTTTCTAAACACCCTCATGGTGGTGCTATAACAGCCCACTTCGCATAATAGCTCTTGAAGGTTGTACAAACAAAAACAAAACAGAAATCCCTTGGATTCCTTTGATCTTGCTGCAACCGACCATATTTTGCGAATGCTGGACTTTCATTGTGACTATTATTATTATTACTAATATACAGTTACTAATATACAGGTAAATGTGCATTATTATTATTAGTAGTAGCCTAGTAGTAATTAGCAGTTTTTGTAGTAGTAGTAGTAGTGCATACACACACACACAGAGGAAATGTTTTTTGAGCTAAATGAAGCATGTGAGTTTTAATTGGAATGTTTTGTGATGACTCTTGTGCTGGAGCTATCTGTCTGCTCCCAGCACCTGACAGCCACTATTCAGCAGCACTGTGGCCTGACTGGCTCCATATACAAGTAAGTGTAGTCTACTGTCTGTCCAATATCATATTTCAACATCTTGTTTGCTCTCATGCATGGATAGCCTACGCTGTGCTGACTTGTTTGTGCCAGTGGGGAGGAAGGATGTTGTGTGTTACCAGATCGACTATTTGGTGGCCAGGACCCTCTAACTCCATCATTCCTTTTATGCTCTACTCGTGTCTCAGTGAGCGGGAGCTTTAATGGAACCCTTGTGGAGCGGTCGTGGACAGAGGTGGAGAAATGGGTGCTGGTGACCGTGTTGGGAGTGGAGATGACCATGGGAGTTGTGGGCAACTGTCTCGTTCTGCTGGTCAAAGTCATGGTAGGATCTCTCTGATTCTCTGTCTTGTTACTGTACCTAAAAAGAACAAAAGTACAATAAAGCACGCACATCCCCTCACTTAAAGTCAGGTGCCGGGTCGACGTAGTGACAATAGAACAAAAAGTAAGGTCTGCACACTGAGTAGACTCGAAAGGTCATGTCCACTATGGTGTAAGGAACCTTAAATAAATATTGTTTAAGCTTTGGAGCATTACTCAGTGTTACTACTGGGGAAGGATCAACATATGGAATGTCAGAACAGGTTCTGACATATATCGACCACCTTACTTTTTGTTCTGTTGTACCTACTCACAGGCTCTGTCTACTGTGACCGCCAGACTGTCTGTCTTTCTCTCTCTTAGTCCCCAGAACCGGCAACAATTTATCCCCCTCCTCCCTCTGTCTGTCTCTCTCCATCTCTCTTTGTCTTTCTCAGTGCAGGGGTCAGTTTTCCTGTTGTTATTGGCTTCCCTTCATCAGTCTCTCCCTGTCAGACCTAGGTACAGTATACATATCGTCGTCAGAATGTTATTTAGAAAGGTATCAAGGGTCATGTCATGCTTAACTGGTAGTGATCATACAGTAGATCAGTGGTGGTCACCAACGTCCGTTTTTTACAATATCAACGCTCATTTCCTTACACAGAGGGACATTTAAAAATAAGAAAACTAAATATATATATTAACCACTTTGAAACTGGTGTCTCTATATTGGGCAGTTGTAAAAAATGTTCAACAAAACAAAACAAAAAACTATTTCCTATATTTTAGATTGGGGTCCTTGGGATCTGCATTGTTAAATCTAATGACAGTGTTCTTGCAGGCTGCTCTCTCCTCATCATCTCTGGCTCACTGATGGCCATGGTGACCGGAGGTCAAAGGTCACCATGGTGCGAGGTTGTCAGCCTGCTGAAGTTCGCCTTCATCACCTCCTCCATAGGAAGCATAGGTAATGACCACCAATGATACATGCACGCACGCACGCACGCACGCACGCACGCACGCACGCACGCACGCACGCACGCACACACACACACACACACACCCTCATAGGTAATACACAAAGACACATGCACACATGTCATGCATGATCCATCCATCTTGCATGTAGGACTGTAGTACAGAAATGACTTGTACATGCAGATTCCTCCAAAGTCAAAGAAATCACAGTATGATTTGGAAAATGGTCATAGTCAAAGCCAAAGTACAAACATTCCAGACCACAGCCAACACATGGCATACTTGTCAGCCAATCCATTTCCCTGGGATTCCCTTGTGCTGTTTTCTTGCTGTTCTCCCGTTATGCTTTTGCGTAAATGTCTTGATAAAATCCCAAAGTAAACCATGTTTTATTGTATGAACTGAACTGTGGTTGGGAATAGCGTTCCTTCCACAGACTGGTGGTCTACTTATCATGCGTTTCCTGTCCTTTCTCCTTCCATCAAAGCCATCCTGTGTGTGCAGCGGGTGACGGGCATGGCCTCCATAAGACGTAGCTTCTCAGTGGTCATGGTGACAGCCTCCCTGGTGTCCTGGGTGACTGGGGTGGTGTTTGGGAGCGTGCCTGTTGTCTACGCTTGGATCAAGTACTCAATGGACCTTAACCACTTTCTACCTGGTGTCATTTAGGCAGCAATTGTCAAACATGTCCGAATCTACAAGCTCATGATACTTTGTGAGCTTGTAGATCAACCATTTAACATTTTTGAAAGGTTAAAAATTAGAACACATTGGCTGCATAACTTCCGATATCCAATATAAAAAGTCAAATAATGGCCAATATATTGGTTTCAGGCTCTAGGCATGGGTAGTGGGTACAGATGTAGATGTGTGGTGTCTTTCTCCATTGTGCTGCTCTATGGCAGGTACGACCCAGCAGAGATGCTGTGCGCCGTGTTCTGGGAGAGCAGCTACTCCGACATGCTGGTGTACATCCTTTGTGCTTTCTCCGTCTGTATCTTTGTCCCGTTCCTCATCATCCTCATCTGCACTATGCTGACCGCCGTCACCGACTGTTGGTGCTCAAACTGTGACAGGTATATAACATCGACTAAATGCTAAAATAATCTATCCTCTGTTTGACGTTCTCTACCTAATTTCTACTTACATCTTCTTTGTGCTCTGCTACTATCTGTCCCATGTCTGTCCACGATCTGTCCTGTGTCTCAGGGACGATGAAGACCTGTCCTGTGTCACTCCTCTCTTGGTGTCCTTCTACCTTCTTTGCTACACTCCCTTTGCTGTGTCAGAGGTGTGACGCACGCACGCACGCACACACACACGCACACACAGACAGACAGACAGACATACGCGTGTGATCATGCCAACAGTTTCCTGTGTTAACATGCATATCGATCGAACTGTTGACTGGATTCAAATTCAAAAACAGCAAAAGTAGCTTGCCGATCTAATACTTTTGATACTTTTGAGTGATGCTGTAGTATGATCAAGTAGGCCGTTCATTTAAAATAATTGGTGGGGGTCCCTGGGGGGTCCCCGGAACATCCAGACCCCCAGGAACGCGCCCCGGGTTCCGGCGAGCCGCCCCGCGTCCAAAACGGTTGAGAAATGACAGTTACACGAGTTACCGTGTGGCGGTCGACAGGGGTTCCCTGTACTGTACTGTACTGTACTGTACTGTACTGTACTGTCACACCCGAAATCATAGTTAATATGTGTGTGTGTACGTGTGTTAGGCTGCACAACACAGCCAGCAAGGGACCCAGGGACACGGCCAGCCAGGGACACAGCCAGCCAGAGACACAAAGCTCCCTATAGGAGTGGTTGCACCACTCAAAAAGTTAAAATATAGAGATTTTTGAGATTTGCCTTGCAGCAAGGCCGACATTGACGATAACACGTTATTGTCAATGTCGTCCGGAATCCTCCAAAACCGTTACTTTTCAGGAAATGGAGGGTCTTTTTTAGGCCACGGTCATTTTTATACATGGGATGAATTAAAGTTTGTTTGAATGCATTTTCAAAGTGGCAATGTTAGTTTATAAAATAATTCACCCGTAGCTGCTTACGAGTGTTGCACACTGAAGATAGCACATTTACAAGCCCACATGTTGTGCTGCGAGACATTGTGAGCTTGTTGATGTGCTATTTTTGGTTCGTGACACAGCGGGCAAAATAATAACTGTTCACACGTGCGCAGCCCGGCGTGGCCTCAGAGCTGACGTGGACAGCTAAATCTGTCTCCACTCATATGCTCTCTCTTTCTCTCTGTATCTATCTCTCTCTCTCTCTCATTCACTATCAGCTTATCCTCCTTGGTAGGCTGGATCTGTCACCAGCTCCTGATTGGCTAAGGACCCTGTCATCAGTGATGTCATATCTAAACTGTGGGCTGAACCCCCTGATCTACTGCACCAATCACGACTTCCGACAAGCAGGATTGGCATTGCTGTGGACCAGTAGGAAGCCATTTTCAGACCCTGTACTGACTGGCATCACTAAACTGAACTTTTAATGATATTCACCAAGTTTAAATGTGGTGTTTTTTTAAATGGTTAAAGACAATAATTGCTATAGTGTTTGTTCCATATTAGAGGTCTCTCTGTCTCTCCAGCTCTTTAGTAAACAGAAAATACATTTACACTTTGGGATTTTTGGGGGAACTGTCTGCAATTTTCTTTTTGTTTAGTTACATTACTTCCAGTTTCACTTGTTTATTCTGTATTCGGTATGGGTTCTCTATCCTAATTGTATGAAATGGTATCACAACCTGAAAATGAATTTTGAATACTAAAGAGCTGGGGAGACAGCAGTTTTTGAACAAACTCTGTAGCAATGATTATTACTTCACTTACACCACCTTAAACCGAGTACAGTAGGAAGATTATCAAGATGTCTTATTTGTATTTATTTTTTATACTTTATAGTACATTTTGTCTACAGTATAATGCTTCATGATGAAAAACATGAATCCACATTGCACTTTTAATTCACAACTGATACCATGTATTAATTTGTGGTTGAGATATCCACTTCTCATTATTGTGAAGTACTGAACATCCTGCTGCTGAACAAACTGTATAGGATATCTGAAAGTATCATTAAAGTCCAAACAAGCTTGTTGTTCTTTGGTCAAACAAAGAAGACATCATCTCTAAAGAGTAAAATCCTAGGTGTTAATTTAAATCAGAGAGTGGGCATACAGTGGAGCGCACATCTCAACCAGCGAATCACTGACTTCATATTGATGACATCAGTGTAAAACTCAAGACCAGACTGATCAGTGGACTGGTGGGGGCAGTGGTTTGAGATTTACAGTATCAACTCAAGAAATGTAAGAAATATTCTCTCACACACACACACACACACACACACACACACACACACACACACACACACACCACAATATGCGGATGCGGTAATAGTTTGGCATGTACTTCCTTGACCTAATGCCAAGTAGAAGACATTTCAGTCCATCGTGGTTTACACACACACACACACACACACACACACACACACACACACAGTGTAATGACCCTTTACATGAGTAAAGGTCATAAATGCATTTCTTTGCAAATGAACCAAATGGACCCAGTTCCATTTGTACACTCTCCTTAGAGTTTTCCTTAAAAATGTTATCCCACTATTTTGCAACAGATCTTTTCACCCAGTGTCAATTATCTAATGTAATCCTGGGCGCTACACTTCCTCTGCCAACCTGGGGAGGGCAGCGGACTGATAGCATGCTTCCTTCTATGCATGAGGAGTCCAAGCTGCTTCTTTTCACCTGAGTTTCCCCGGTTGGACGTAGCGCGTGGGAGGAACATGTTATTCCGACCAGTTCCTTTCCCCTCCATCAGGCGCCCCGGCTGTCCAAGGGGAGGTAGTTTAGAGACCAGGATTCCATTTACTGCATGTTTTTTGTGAGGGTACCTACCCTAGGGGACACAGGGAGAACATGCAAACTCCACACAGAAAGGCCCTTTCGGCAATCCCGGCTCGGGTATGGGCACTGATGATGCGGAGGAGAGAACACGCCCACAGCGTCCCGACTCCCCAGCGGGAATCGAACCCAGGACCTTCTAGCTGTGAGGCGACAGCACTACCGACTGTGCCACCGTGCCCGCCGCACACTCTCAGAGTTAAATAAACACAGGAGGACTTTACAGTGAAGATTGAGGTCCCAGAGATAAAACATTCTGTCAAAAGGGAGACCGGCCTAGTGAATATCAAAACTGGGGGTCCTCCTTGACATTCAAAAGGTTGAGAACCACTGCTCTAGTCCGCGTGTGTCCTCCTCTCGGTGAGACTGGTCAGGAAACGGAAGCTGTAGTGCCACTGGAACACATCGCACACCTTGGACCAGAAGTGACCCGTCACGCGTTGAAAAGGCGCAAACTGGGCCAGCCAGTGATCCAGCAGCTTGAGGACCACGAACCCCACGCAGGACAGCACCGCCAGGAGCATGTATCTCTGGGACCGCGCGTCTCCGTGCGCCAGTTGCACCCGCACCGCCTGGAAAACAGTTTATTATAGTCAACTAAAACTAAACCAAATAAGAATTGGAAAAACTTTTGTTTAAATAATAATATTAATAATAACTATTGTGTGCTTATAAAACTATAATAAAACTATAAAACTACAATCATTGACAAAAACATCTTCATAGAAAGAATACCAGGTGGTCTACAACAGCTCACAACACTATTTGACCTTGTTTAAACTTGCCCCTGACTAATCCATGTATTACAATAAAACCCTTTTTCAAAACATAAAAACCAAACTAAATTACCAAATTTGCTTTAAACAATTCGTGAAAACAAAAAGTGTCATATAATAACCGTGCCTGGAACAAGGTGAAGGCCACATGACAGCCCAGAGCCACCTCGAAGCCATTCTCATGCAGCAGAGCCAAGCTGTAGCTGAGGATGGAGAACAGTTCCACCTGCAGGGGGTATCCACAACTCCAGACATGACCGTGGCCTGGAAACAGAGGTCGGAAAAGTAAGTATGCCAGACCACGTAAACTTTTTTTTACTCAAGCACTGTATTTAAAGAGTTGTGGGTGACCAATCCGAGCCCACTATTCAAAGTGGGATTTTTTTTCTTTTATTTGCTGTGACATTTTAATCTGTTTGCAACCGCCCTTTGGAAATGAATCTTCCAGACTAATACCACACAGTGAAATTAATCTGGCCATGTCAGGCTACAAAATATGGTCTAATTCAATGGTTCCCAAACTGTGGTGCGTGCACCCCTTGAAAAGGCTAATGGTGGTGCTATGGTTTTATTTTACATATATTAACATATGCCAATATATGGCAAGTATATGCAGAATATAGCCTATGCTGCATATATATGCTATATTCAGGTTGCATAATGCATATATGTGGATAAATAGGAAATGTATGTCTCTATATAGCTTATGCAATTCATATTTCCATGTGGGGGGGTGTGTCAGCTAGAACAGGGGGTGCATGGCCAAAAGGGTTTTGGAACCGCTGGTCTAATTGGTGCCATTTTGTACACTCTCAGTTCTCAGAGTTACACTTCTTTTACTTAAGTAAAATAAAGTGATTACTTCCTCCACCGCTGGCTATGAAGTGGCTCCACACAGGAACCCAGGCAAAGATGGGCAGGGTGAACCACTGGTCCAGAACCGCCAGGGGTCGCTGCAGGGTGGCGAGGCGCGCCCACTGGATGGGAGCGTACAGGATGGCCATGATGGAGAACACCTCTCTCACATAACGGCTGTCTGCTGTCTCAGTACTGCTCTTCTGTCCGTTAGAGCTGTCACCATTAATGGTCATACAGATAATAGCGATTAATGATTTAAAGGGATAGGGAAAGTGATTTTCTTTGGTTAAACTAAGTGTTAAATATATTATGGCAGTATGCATTGCAGTGGCGTATCCAGGAATTACGTTTTGGCCAGGCAAGATATGTTAATTGTCGTCTCCCCGCGCACAATCGTAGGTTTTCAAAGAGATATACCTGCCAGACGAGTGGGATACAAAAGGCTGAAAGGCATGCATTTACATTCCAATGGGTGATTGAGGGTCGCGCCCTACCGCAACGGCCAATCAGCTGTCCATTTTAATAGTTCTCATGTCTTGTCCTCTTTTTTCTCATTGTATGGATTTTGGCCAGGCCAGAAATGGATTTGGACAGGCGGCCGCCTGCCCTCGCCTTATTGTAGATACGCCTCTGATGCATTGTGAGTGTGTCGAGTGTAGCAGGAGTCTCTCCAGCTCTTTAATAAACAGAAAATAGATGTTCAAGTCGGGATACCAATTTTATCCAATCAGGATAGAGAACTCGGATACTAAACAAGTGAAATTGGAAGTGATGACACAACGAAATGAGCAGACAAAATTGGAACTATTGATAAGTGGGTGCTCCCACCTGTTTATTAAAGAGCTGGAGAGACAGGGAGGCCTGTGATTGAACTAACACTCTACACAGAAATGATTACTACTATTGGTAGCACAGCTCCAGACTTCCCTAAACAAACAGGTTCACCCCTGCCCATTTTGATAGGGTGGAATGGCTTAGGTTGACGGCATCTGGCAATGTGCCTGGTCTACAAGTTTCGCTACACCACCAAGATACCCATGTATCTGTCTAAATACTTCCTTAATGATTGTCAACGAAGTGAGAGTACACTGGGTTGGGGGAAACCCAGTGTACTCTCTGCTGCCCCATCTGGCGGAGTCAGGTTACCTATGGACGGCTGCACTTCGAAACTGGCCCGCGGGTGGCCCCTGTAAAAAGTCAGAGCCCCCAAGCCTCAGAGACCACATGCATTTTCCTTTCAAAAGAACCCCCCCCCCCCTTTTCCCTGATACTGTACATGTTTCCCCCCTTCTTTTTTTTTTTTTTTTACTTTATTTGATTTCCTGTTTTTCCTAAAAGTATATATTTGTACGTCTTTAAATGTTCTGATTAATTGAAAATGGAGGACCCTTATGTAAACAAGTCTAGTGCTTTTCAGTTTAGTCGTCAAAGTAGCAGTTTTTGTATTTACTTGTCACTTAATTGTGCTTTCGTTTGAAGTGTACACATTTCACAGTATTACTGTGAAATAAAATCAATCAATCAAACAATCAGAATCAGAATTTGTTGATAGCAGCTGCTATAGGAAGTTAGTTAGCAACTAGTCATTGATTGATGGTAGATTGATTAAGGAAAGTAACTTTTTTTGTTTTGTTTTTTCCTCCCAACTCCTGTTTGTTCAGTAAGTTAACAGGGGTAGACCAGACGATAGACCCCTCCCCGGCGGACCCCTACCCAATATTATAACAAATACAACTGTGCCAGGCATACCGAAATATGAACAGCCAGTATATCCCCATCAGGATGTATGCCAGGTTGATCAGAGAGTTGCATGGCATGGCCAGCCAGCTGGGCAGATGTTCTACTCTCCTCTCTGCATAGTGAGAGTAGTCCACGTCCACGTGCACGCTGTCGAACAGAGACGTGCACGCGACGGCGATGCACGCGAGGTAAACCACTGACACGTGCAACAGAGCCCGCTTCATAATTAATATACAATATAGTTTGTTTTGGAATGTTTAGTAGAGCTCGTGTGCCGTCTGGTCTAGATCGATCTGTAGTACAAGGACAGTTTTTGGAGTCTGGACTCTGGTTGGCACTTTGTTGTTGTTCCGCATGCATAATCACATGGTGTTGAATGTAGTGTTTCCATTGGTCTAGGCTCTAGGGAAGTGTGTGTGCGCGCGCGTGTGTGCGTGTGTGTGTGTGCGCGTGTGTGTGTGTGTGTGTGTGTGTGTGTGTGTGTGTGTGTGTGTGTGTGAGAGAGAGCGGTTTCGAAGGAGTTTTGAAGGATTTGCATGTCTTAATGACTGTTGGTAGGGCGTTCCACATTTTGGTGGCATAGGAGCGAAATTAATTTAATCCAGAACTTGTTGAGGATGTTTACATAGCCTGAGCCTGACACACACACACACACACACACACACACACACACACACACACACACACACACACACACACACAAATTTAATGGTCTTCTATCACATTCACATATCTCTCTCAAAGGCCTAAAACTAAAGCTCACTTTATACTCAAATCCCATGACACGTTATGTACCGACAAGAACTAAACTCTTTTATTTATATTATTTAGAAAGTTTAGTGTGGTGTCAAGTGTGAAACGGACAGTAGCCTACTGTACTTCTGTCTGCCTCGTCACAGAGAGATTCTCAAATAGCCCTGCATGGGAACTTCTTTGGAATTTTTCTACTTTCCCAGCTGTTTGGGGTCCCTGTGCGAAAAAGTGTTTGTGTGTGTGTGTGTGTGTGTGTGTGTGTGTGTGTGTGTGTGTGTGTGTGTGTGTGTGTGTGTGTGTGTGTGTGTGTGTGTGTGTGTGTGTGTGTGTGTGTGCGCGCGCGTGTGCGTTTACAAGTATTACTATACTTGTGAGGGCCATTATGTTTACACAAGTTAATAGAATTTGCTCACAATGTGTCGATGGAGCATGCTTCATACATTATCTCTAAAGTAGAGGAACAGGTTGGGTCAGTTCAACTGAAACGAATGACTGTAGCATCATGGAGTGCTGGGGAAAAACCACAGGATGACAGCAGAGGAGGAGGGACAAAATAACAACACAGAACTCAAGAAAAGCACCACCAGCAAGAAACACTGACACACAGAGAGAGAGGAGAGTTGAGAGAGAGGAAGAGACACCAAACCAAGACGTATCGTGAACCTGTCGAGGGATCGACCCGAGTGGTAAGAAATGTTTAAAGCAAATATAAAATCTCATGACTGAAAAGGATGACATTTCCTGAGACCATAGCCGATCTACAAGCTCACAAGCTTTATCTGCTATTTTCGGTGTGCGACATGCTTTCAAAGAAGACATGCTGGCTTTGTATGGAATCCAAGTGCCTGAAATGGCGACTGAGAACTTGAATCCATGTATACGTACTATGCTGTACTTAGACCAAACTAGTGGGACAGTAAAAAATATATTAATTTAAATCTGATATTTCATTTGTACAATCGTAGAGTTACAGATCCATAATTGTCCATTTGGTTACATTTGTACTCTCAGAGTTAAAGTAACACTCAGGATGTGTGGGACTGATTTGAGCTGATTTTGTTTTTGCCATGTACTTAATACAATTATTGCCAAATAATACAAACTATTGCCCTTGAAACAAATCCTATATAGATTGTTCAAAACGATATTGCACAATGTATATAGACACAAACTGATCTGTATACATTGTTATGCCTTATTGTACATTCTGTAAATTAGCTACCCCTGTACACAACTACACACGTTATTTGATCATATCGACATGCTATACTCTCTGTGCCATTGTCTTAGCTAAAGGTCTGTTGTGGTGGAACACTTCATAGAGGAGCATGTACAATAGAATATGTCATAGAATGCTCACAAATAAGACAATGATTCTGTTTGTCCATAACGACGTACAGTAGTATGTGAAATCTAATTGGTGTCTCATCCCCTATTTCTGTTGGACGTGCTGTTTTGTTCTAGACAGTGGCCCTCTACGTGTTTCTCCACCTGGCTGCGGATCGTCGCCGAACACAGGGACACAGGCACAGTGATGCATGGTGATGATCTCAGAACAATGTCCGCTACAGATGTGTGACATGCACAGATCTCAGGCCTGCTCAGATGTGTCTACCTTCCATATCGGTGCACTCTCCCTGGCAGACTCGCTCCTACACGCATGTGTACCACACACTGATGCACTCTTGCATTCTCACGTGGGCAAAGAAGATTTGCTGGCAAGTTTGGGTCTATCAGATACATCCCGTGATTGCACACGGTCAAACAAGACATGTACGGCTGTTTGGAATTTGGGTCTTCGCGTGGCTCTGGAAGTCGGTGTTCACGATTCTACAGCGAGTGCAGATAGGGAAGATCGATCTGACGAAGACGATGAAGGTCACGGTCTGCAAATCAACCCTCACTCTAGCCAGAAGAGGCTATGGTGTGAATCTCTCAGAAATGTCAGATCCAGCACAGGGAATTCCAAGTGTGGAATCAGATGGGTCCTCTCCCGCTGCCAATGTCCAATGGGAGAGAAGAAAAGCTCTACCGCCTCCCCCGGTGCCCCCCAAGCCCTGGCTTAAGTCTCCCCAGGAAAGCCCAGGGTCACACCAAAGGTGTACAGGTCCTGGGAAAGAGGTTCCATATTGGTCCTCTTTTCCCTGTCAGAACTCTCCTACGGCAGGGAAAACATTAAACCACGAGCTTGATGTTGAAGACCCTGTGAAAGGGGCTATAGCCGCCACTCCATCCAATAAGCAGAAGCCTCCTGAATTGTGTCAGATCATAGGCCATTGTCTGGGCTTCAACCATGGATCAAATGATAAGCCTGGAAAAGATTGCCACACTGTGGCGGGGACCGGAAGCTCAGAGTGTGGCGCTGCCTCGCCAAAAGCAGGACAGATGATCTCGCCATCACTACTCAGCTGGGAGGAGTTCTCAGCTACGACAGAGATCAGCTTGAAATGTTTCTCTTCCACTTCATCTGTGGAATCGGATGGGTCCTCTCCCGCTGCCAATGTCCAATGGGAGAGAAGAAAAGCTCTACCGCCTCCCCCGGTGCCCCCCAAGCCCTGGCTTAAGTCTCCCCAGGAAAGCCCAGGGTCACACCAAAGGTGTACAGGTCCTGGGAAAGAGGTATATATCTTATTACATACATATTGGTCCTCTTTTCCCTGTCAGAGCTCTCCTACGGCAGGGAAAACATTAAACCACGAGCTTGATGTTGAAGACCCTGGGAAAGGGGCTATATCCGCCACTCCATCCAATAAGCAGAGGCCTCCTGAATTGTGTCAGGTCATAGGCCATTGTCTGGGCTTCAACCATGGATCAAATGATAAGCCTGGAAAAGATTGCCACACTGTGGCGGGGACCGGAAGCTCAGAGTGTGGCGCTGCCTCGCCAAAAGCAGGACAGATGATCTCGCCATCACTACTCCGCCCATGTCCACCTCCAAAACCTCAGAAACTGTTCACGGTGCTGGAGGCAGGTGTTGAAATGTCCAACTTAAGCAAAGTTACATCATCGAGTGCAAATCAACAGGAGGAAGGCCCGGGAAATGGAAAGGGGAAGGAAAAGAAAAAGGAGGATGAAGTGGAAGAGAAACGTTTCAAGGTGATCTCTGTCGTAGCTGAGAACTCCTCCCAGCTGGGAGAAAGGGCAACATTGGGATCCATCCCTTGCGCCCCCTTAGGTCAGGAGGCGGCCAGGCCTGGAGGAGGATCAACAGGGGGTAGGGTTGCACCCTTTCCGAAGCCCCTTCGCGGAAAGCGACCAGTCGCGCTGCTTCACACCGAGATCCAGACTCCCCAGGCCCAATCCCTGGACTCAGCGAGACGAGACGGAGAGGCCTGTTCTCTTACGACAGATGTCCCCGTCGCATCCGTCAATCTCCCAAAGACTAAGACAAGTGTGGAGGCAGTCAGGCGATTAGAAGAACCCCGAGAGGTGCAGAACGTAGAAATCAGAATCGAGTCAATTCAGAATCGGTTTGAGGATCTTCTGGATGGAGCAACCAATCAAAGACCAATGTTGAAGATGGTGGATAGACTGGAGGACAGAAAAGAACACAAGAGGCGAACTGGAGGGCAGCGAGAGGAGGCGGGCGGAGAAAGGCAGGAGGGTGGTGAAATGGCTTTGGTGAGTTTAATTTGTATCATTCTTTATAATATTATTATAACACAGGCACGTGCACACAAGCACACATTTATACAGTAAAGACTGACCGAGGGAACCACCTATGGTAGTTACATTTATGAGCCAAGGTTTAATTTATATTGATTGATTGAATACTTTATTAACAATTTGCATGGACAAGCACAGGGAAGTACAGTAATAAAAGGATAAATCCAAGAAAGCCTATTGGCTTGTTTCCATTGATTGGGGTCCTTTTGTAATAAATTCATTGAGTATTCCATTGTACGTTTCCCGTACTGAAAATAGCAAATCTACAAGCTCACAAGATCTCGGGATACGTAGATCTGCTTTAAATTCATATACACAGCGGCAAAATGTCACCTTCGGCCACAGAATACCGGCTGGAACAGTAAGTACATTGCTCAAAGCATCGCTTCTGTAGCTGTAGGAGGAGCGGAAGCTCCAGAGAGCATTTATTGATTTGAATTTTCACTAGAGGAAAAGCCCCTTGAGTTGTGTTTTCAAGGGGGTCCTCAGCATATCTCATTCGCTGACATTGCTCCCACTTCTCAAACCTTTTAAGCTAAAGGCCTTTCGGACCATTTTGTAGATGAACTACTACAACTACAAGTACATACATTGTTCTTCATCTTGAGGTTCCACTTCCAGTAGTATTCTTATTGGTTTGCCGTGGTCCCAAGGACATAATTTGCGGTCTCAGGGGATGTCAAATGCCAACACCTAGTGTTCACATTTAATCACAATTTAGTTATTTTATGCATCTTTTTTCGCAGGATGTTTTTGACTGTAACCATGACAGCACAGAGGACCAGTCTGTCTATGAGGATGTGAACCTGTCAAATCCACAGGCTACTTTCCCAGGGAACCAAACAGACGTGAGGAGACAGGAAGTGACCGGGTCTGATGGCGGGCCGAAACCAGTGACATTTCTGTCCAGGGGCGAAGGATCTATGTGTGAGTTTAAACTTTGTTTGACACAATACACATGTTTTTGCATTTCTGCTGTGTCTGGACTCTACACACTAAAGTCTTTAAACATGGGATAGAATATTTTTGCAATGATGATCATAATGCTTCCAGCTCCAGATATTGTAAAAGTTATTAAAACACACAACTTCCCAAGCCCTCGGGTGGCAGGGGTGTAAAGTACTGTACCCTAGCCTTGAACCTTGAATCCACCAGTGAACCCGGCTTGGGGCAAGCAGCTTAGCAGCTATATGAACACATTTGCCCGTGTTCGGGGAGGGAAGCTGGGGCAGGGAGGGTGATCTTTGTCTCTACACTAGCAAGTCCTACGAACTCTTTCACTGACTTGAAATTCAAAACACTGACTTGAACAGTTAGTAAAATTGTATTCCACTGGAGATAAAACAGTAGAGTTAAGTAAAACACAGCAAAAATTGTAAAATAAGTAAAACACTGCCTTGTGTAAAGCTACAGGCTGTTAAAGTGCAAAAGCACAACAGTAATACTTTCTTTCATCTGAACAGCACCCAGGACTTTAAACATTTATGAAACTGTGGAGATTGTGAAACCCTTTCTCCTTGCAGACGTCTCTGCAGTGAAGGTGAGTCATTGAGCTGTTAACTAAGTTGTGCACTTATGACTATTGACTAACAACTTAAACCCTATTATAGTTTACCAAAGTTCCCCAGGGGTCTATACTAGCTAGGCCGCCTACCCTTTTCTCTTTACACTAAATATCTTTGCAGAAAATATCTGATCTACAAGCTCACAACATGCCGTGATTCGTTGTGAGCTTGTAGATCTGTGATGTGGTTAACCCATTAATAGCCTGGCATGGCCAGACTAATATCACTGCGTATATATCAATCTCCCCAGGGATTTATTTTTCCTGTAGCAGATTCGTCTGGTTTCCAGGCTAAAGTGAAGTGCGCATTTGTCTGTCTGTCTGTCTGTCTGTCTGTCTGTCTGTCTGTCTGTCTGTCTGTCTGTCTGTCTGTCTGTCTGTCTGTCTGTCTGTCTGTCTGTCTGTCTGTCTGTCTGTCTGTCTGTCTGTCTGTCTGTCTGTCTGTCTGTCTGTCTGTCTGTCTGTCTGTCTGTCTGTCTGTCCGACTGACTGACTGACTGACTGACTGACTGACTGTCCCTCTCTCTATCAGATTGTAGGGTCTGCTTTGGACTTTTCAGTCCAGAAGTATCGTATCGGGCTGAGCAGAAAGCGGAAGCACAGGCGACCTTGGAAACGCCATTTTCGTCAAGGTCAGACTAACCACTGCAGTCACTTCTGTCTGTGGCACATTTTAAGTATTTATCTAACTAACACTATTATCCGGAGTAAATTACAGTATGTATAAAGTACAACAACTCCTAGTAGCATCATTACGAGCAACAATCCAAGTATGCAATCCATAATCCTTAAAAGGGTTATGAAACCCTAGGCTGATTTTGTAGTTTGTTTTACTAATTTTGCAAAGTTTGCTTTGTCTGGAGCCATGGCTGTGCTGTGCCCCCATTATGAATTTGATTAGTTGCAGTGTTGCTTACATCACAATGTACTATATGGTCAGTCTTATGCAGCCTACCATGTTTTGACCTCATCGCAAACTACTAAATCAGTCTTCGGTTTCATCCCCCTTAAGCACTTTCTACCTTGTGTCTCTGGTGCAGAGTTTTGGTGACATCGAGCCAAAAAATGTCATAGTGTCAGGTAGGGGAGTGAAATGAAAGGTGTGGTATCTGTGACATAATATGGGCTTCTCTGAAACAGATCAGTCATCGCTGACTCTGGCCTCCACCTTTCTACAAGTCTTTCCTGCATCCGTCTTCTACAGGGTCCCAGCCACTGATGGGCAGATGGCTGTGACATCACAGGTTAGGAGAGGACAACCAGGAAATACTGCAGTCATCTCACTACAATAAACCAAACATTCATTCCACTGAATTACAAGATATAAACAGACACCGAAAACAGTAGTGGAGTAATGAGCATAAACACCTCTAGGAGGACTGTACTATACTTTATCTGTAACACAATGAAAACTCGCTTTTCGAGATTTTAAGAAAAATCACACTGGTGTGAAGGGCGCCCACTGTGGCTGCCACATGTTGAAAGCCAGACGTTGGAGGGGATAGCGCCCCTCAAAAGCATGCCCAGTGTGAAGTGAGTGGTGCCTTGATGATGACATATGGTGATTATGTCTGATGATGATGTATTGAATATTGACCCACATGACGTCACAGGGGATGGAATAATAATGCATAGACACACAAACACACACAGTCACATGTTGGAGCGGTTATCACTGTGGCATTTATGTTTTAACATATATAATGTTATATTATGATTAAAATCATAGTCCCACATAGTTTGGGTCCACTTACAATATCGTCACGGCCCACCAGTGGGCTCCGGCCCACAGGTTGGGAATTGCTGCTCTAGCTTTTGGACAGAATCTCATAGCTTTGGCTCCTATACTCTGCTTTAACGACATTAAGCCTGCTGTCCCTATTTTGGACACAGCTCATTAATGAATATTGGAATAAATAACAGCTCATCATCATTAATTAGGGGTGCAATAGCAATCAAACTAACTGAATTAAACTATTATATAAAATAATAAAGGGGAATTTAAATGTATCCCCCTCCCCCCTCAAAAATAGCAAGGTGAAAATGCTTCAGTCAGATTAACATTCCACATTTTACTCTAGCAGGGTTTCTGATCATTGATCAAATTCTCATACATCCAGTCACTCTGCCATGTGTCTACCTTTCTCTTTCTCTCTGTCTCTCTTTCTCCCTCTCTTCTTCTGTCTCTATCTTGTTCTCTCTCTGTCTCTCTCACTTGCCCTGTTTGTCTCTGTCTCTCTCAGGATGCAGGCACCGGTCCCAAACCGCTTGTTAAGATCAAGATGGCTCTGAGGCCCGGGAGGACAAAACTAAAATGAAAGCAGCTCAACCGAAGGACAAGGGAACAAATATAATACTCTGCACAGATCTGATCAAACCTACTACTTGTTTATATGTTTTTGCATATTGTTTCAGTTTGTCTTTAAATGTTTCGATGCATTGAATACACAGGACCACTAATGGAAACAAGCCATTGTGTCACTGATGCTTCCTCCCTGCATATGATACATACACCATGTTAATTTGCTGCTCTGAGGGCAGCCTTTGAATTCTGCTCACAGGGCATCTTAAATGCTATGCTATACATACAACCTTGTTTCTTGCGCAAGCTGAGTGTGCAATTACTGTAATCGGCTGCGCATGTCGGTCCAGTTGTCCGTCGG
This sequence comes from Electrona antarctica, assembly GCF_951216825.1. Lineage (NCBI taxonomy): Eukaryota > Metazoa > Chordata > Actinopteri > Myctophiformes > Myctophidae > Electrona > Electrona antarctica. The sequence goes on along the minus strand of NC_136809.1, from coordinate 15,695,314 downwards.
CCAATCAGAGATTGGCTATTTGAAATAGAACGGAGCACCGTTATTTGTAACCTCATGATCCTATATCTGAACTTCTTGATTTAAATAAATCCTTTATTATAATTCTAGCTGGTAATTATTTCAGGAAAATAGAGTAAAGGTTATGAAATCTGGTCCAATCTTCTCCAAATGTTGAAAAATGTCTTGTGGTTAGAGTGACAGCCCTGAAATTGGGAAGTCGGGGTTCGATCCCTGGCCGGGTCATACCAAAGACTGTAAAAATGGCACCCTTGCCTTAACATAATTATCATTAAAACAACAACATATCAACAGTTTTGATAAAAGGTCAATGTTATGGATAGAGACAAAGATGGAGAGGGTTGGGATATGTGTGTCACCTGACCTGGTCTCTTGCCACCGTGTCATTGGGACAGGTGAGGTCAGGTGACAGAGGCTGCAGATGTGTATGTCTCAGATGCTATGGGAAATGCTCTCTGTCCAACAGTCCTCTCAGCCTCTGGAACATCAACCCACTCACCAGGACAGTAGTCTAGAGATGATAAGGTTGTCATGGAAACAGAGGCGAGAATGACTGTCAACATGTGCCAGCGAGGCCAGCTGAGTGTCCAAGAGGGAGCAAGACAAACAGAACTAGACATGCACAACGACATATAGGGCAGCACAACTACACATTCATTTATTAACCATTATTCTGTCGATTACTTCTTCAATTATTTGAATAATTAATGAATGTTTTGTAATAATAATCTAAATCTACAAAGAAACTACTATATTTTCAAATATATGTAGTGGCGTAAAAGTACAATATTTGGATCCGAAAATGTAGTGGAGTAAAAGTAAAACTATTGGAAATTGGAAATACTCAAGTAAAGTACAAATACCTCAAAATTGTACTTAAGTTACTGTACAGTACTTGAGTAAATGTACTATAGTTACTTTACACCATACACTACATATTATTAACACAGAACAGATTATGGGGGTGGTAGTGATATTGTACTTTATATATCCCTGTAAAATTGTTATGGACATTCATGTGCGAAAACTATACAATCAGAAAAAACTAGATTACCAAAAGAAGCCGGTTTTTAGCTACTATAGCTGCACACTACACTTCAAGTCTTCAACAACGACACACATGATCAGGCTACAGTCTGCAATAGCATTGTTCCTCCACAAGATGGCAGCTGAGTCACGGTGGCCAAGCAAGGACAGCCAACACCAATAGGCCTCTCTCTGTCTCAATCACACGCACACACACACACACACACACACAAATTGCAGGTACGCTGTTGATAGTTGATAGGTATTGATTTATGTATGTGGGTGCATGTGCATCTGTTTGTTCCAGGGAGAGCCACTCACTTTGATAACAACCCCCTCCCCTTAGCCCCCCCCCCCCCTCTCTCTCTATACACACACCCTCATCTTTGATTAAAGAACAGGATAACCATCCTACACACACACACACACACGCACGCACACACACACACACACACACACACACACACACACACAAAAACATTTGTATTACTATACTTGTGAGGACATCAACATTTTAGGACGCCTTTGAAAATAGCAGAAAAGTAGCCAAAGGATTGCAGATCTACAAGCTCACGATGTAGTGAGCTCGTAGACTATGTAGCCTATATCTTTCAGTGCGTGACATTACCGTGCAAATAAGTATAAAATGGGGAGAATCCTAACCCTTAAACTTAACCTCTATTCATGCCTAATCCTAAAACATGTTTTTTCAACCATGGTCAAAATTCTACTATACTTGTGGGGACATTTGGCCCTCACAAGCATAGTACACGCACACACACACACACACACACACACACACACACACACACACACACAGGCACTTAGGCCAAGATAGATGAAGACATGGCAGAGAGAGAGAGAGAGCTTTACCAGGAAAGCGTGGAGGCACATTAAGACGTATGAGCAGAGCTTGTCAAGCTTTCACAAAGCCAATGAGGAGGGGGGGGGGGGGGGGGGCTGTTCCCATGGAAACTGAGCAGTCAGCACATCTGTACATGTTCTGTGTTGTCCTCTCGCATCGGCGTCCCAAGGCCTTGCACTACCACAGCTGGACATGACAGACGTGTGTGTGTGTGTGTGTCCGCGTGTGTGCGCATGTATGTGTGCGTGTGTGTGTGCCCACACTCACACACACACTCACACACACACACAAGCTCATGCAGGCACTGTCCTGACCCCGTTACTATGGTGACCACAGAGCCTGCAACCCCTGGGATGTTAATATGAAAATGAATGCATTTGTGTGCGTGCGTGCGTGCGTGCGTGCGTGCGTGCGTGCGTGCGTGCCTGTGTGTGTGTGTGTGTGTGTGTGTGAGAGAGAGAGAGAGAGAGAGACAGACAAACTGGACATCTACACTGAGTTGCCACTGGCACTGGGTAACTACCTTTCCCTCTCCATCCACTGACCACTTTTTATTCTCTCGCCCTCTGCCTATCCCTCTCAACCCCCCCCTCTCTTTCTCTCTTTCTCTCTCTCTCTCTCTCTCTCTCTCCCTCTCTCTCTCTCTCTCTCTCTCTCTCCCTCTCTCTCTCTCTCTCTCTCTCTGTGTGTTTCTTGCCCTCTCTCTCCCTGTGAGCATGAGGAGAATCAATATGTTTTCAATTTGCAGCAGAGCCTTCCTCCTCTGCATTCTAATCATGGTCCTCTGCCCCTTTAACTTCCAGGGAGAACGAGGAGAGAGAGAGAGAGAGAGAGAGAGAGAGGGAGAGAGAGAGAGAAGAAAAGGGAGCAGAGAGAGATAGGGAAGTCGAAGCAGAGGGTGGGATGAATCGAATGAGAACGAGGGGGAAGGAAATGAAAGAGGCTTTTTTTTAGGATTGATTTATACTTTGTCGTACAATGGTGTCGCATGCGGAAAATAGCCGATCCACAAGCTCACAACGCATCGCAAAGTGATGTGGTGTGAGCTTATAGATCGGCTATTTTCCTTGCACGACGGACCATGGCCTGAGGACATTTCTAATGTGCAGCTATACTGTATGTCAGTGACTGTATGGGTGGAATCATGGCCTGGTCTGCATCATGCAAAGCTCCATAGATTCACCCAGGCCATCCCATTAACAATTAACCAGCCTATTTAAAAAATGACCTTGCACTTTAGAGCCGCTATTTTCTGCTATACTTTTTGGTAAATCTTAAATAAAAAAAAGTTTTGAAATTCTTCACCTATAATGACGTGCGCAAAAACAGGGATGCCTGGGTTGAAAGTGGTTCACTGCTGATGCTGCCACATTCACTCTGTGCCGAGGGCTGTGGACTGCAGAGATAAATATATGCGGTGGAAGTTGGAAATGTGTTGCATGACAAGCAACAGAAAATACAAAACTGCCAATTATTTAATCGACAGTGCCACAGATATTGTCTCTGTCAGGCGGAAAACTCATATGTCCATATGTTACTTTTTCAGGATTCTAATTCAAAAACTGCAAAAGCAGCAGTTCTGCTACTTTTGATACTTTTGTGTGACGCTGCAGTACGATCAAGTAGGCAGTAGGGCATTCATTTACGAAAAAACAGAATATGAACAGAAATTAATATATGGAGATAAGAGGTTTCTGCCCGACATAAACGATATACAGTACAGTACAGTATAGCACTACATCGCCTTCTTTATAGTGCGGCCAAAGCATTTGCAACCAATGTGTGGCTTTGTTTTTGTGGAAAACGGAACTCAAATCACAATAAAAGCCTCTCATAAAGGTTAGAACTGCAGGTTTAGAGCAGGAAGATGGTATCCATGATGTTGAATCCTTGGCCTGGTGGGTTAACCAGTGACCATCGGACTACGTAACATGAGCGGTCACATTGGTGGACTGCGGACACTTTCGAGATTTCCGAGTGGGCCCTGACCCTGGAAAGTTCGGGAACCACTGTCTCATCATCCGCCACTTTGAGGATCGAACCGGCAAACTTTAATTTCCTAGTCCTCCTCTCTACCCACTCAGCTACAGGAGGATTATCCAACGGGCCTGTTGGGCCCAGGCCCAGGGGCCCCTGAGCTAGGGGGGCCCTTGAGCTTGAGCGCCCGTGTGACCGTGAAGAGGCTCAAGCTCAGGGGCCCCCCCAAAAAAAGGGGTAACAGTGAATAACAGTGACACACACAGTCCTTGTCACTGTTATTAACAATGGGCTTATTCATTTGTGTCAATAAAATAACCCCAAAAGTCCTAAACCATCATGATACGGTACATTACTGCAAGTGTTTAAACCCTCAGTTTGCATTTATTTGGCTTAGTTTTTGGTTAGTTTATTATTTTTAAGCAATCCCTTGCTGTAAATTCTGAATATCGCAGGCCTATATGTCCCAGCTCTGGGTGTGTGCAGATGTACAGGCTTTGTGTCAATTAAATGCAGGCCTGTTGTATGTGTCTCAGGCAGCCTTCTGTTCACTATATTGTTTCTATCAGGGACACTAGGAAAGAGCTGGGGTTCCCTGTACATTATCATCACGTAGTTATATGTTCTGTTAAACACATTAGGTTAGGTGTGAGTGACACCCTCTTTATTTTTATTTGATTGTTAGTGTAGTATAGGCTTTGTTTTAATTGTCTATAGTCTAAGTTATTTCCATTTTTCAACTGAGAGAGTTTTGGTCTTATGGTATTTTAATTTGGCACTCACCAGTTATTTTCCCTGCCTGTTGTTCAGAAACATGTTAAATACAACACTGAGTTCATTTTATCCATTCTTTCACTGGATATTTGTTATTGTCCTTTATCCCCTAGCCTAGAAGACCACCATATAGCGACGTAACACCTACTTCATCATACAAGAGTGTCACACAAGAAGTGCAAATTGCAGCTCACAACCTCACCTTGCAAGGTGCTGTGTTGTGAGCTTATATATAGATCAGCTATTTCACTATTTTAAATCGGTTTTGGACATGCATGATTTCCACCCGACGGCAACGAAATAAAAGTTCCCTGACTTATTTTCCAGATTGACATGGATCCATTGATGCTGTTGTGACAACCAGCCAGTCTCTGAGAGGTTATCTGAACGCACAGAGCATGCATGGGTAATGGTGGCACAGAGGCCCTATTTAGGTCGGCACGCTTGGAGAAGTGTGTCAGCTCAGTGCGGATCACACTGCAAATACCAGCCATCCAAACTATAGCATGGAAAGAGAGAGTGAGGGAGACAGTTAAAGACAGAGAGAGAGAGAGAGAGAGAGAGAGAGAGAGATAGTTGTAATGATGTCATCCTAGTAGGAAGCATGCATGCAGAGACGTTCAGATGTACTTGGCAGGGCTGTGCAGACTGAGACCAATGGAGGACATGCTCAAAGTTCACAGAGGGCACATCGAACAATAATTTGAAAACATCGTACACCAAAATTGTGTGTGTGTGTGTGTGTGTGTATGTGCGTGCGTGCGTGCGTGCGTGCGTGCGTGCGTGCGTGTGTGCGTGCGTGCGTTAATGCATGTGTGTGCGGGGCCGTGCAGAGACCACTGCAGGGGCGGGTGCTCAAAGGAGCAAGGTAAGAAAGTAAGAGAAATAATTGCACTGTAAGTTCTGCCTCTCTCTCTGCGCTCGTTTACTTCTCTCCTCTGCCCCCATTAACACGGTCTCCTTTAGGAGGCAGGAGACGCAGCGAGGAGGAGAGAAGGAGGCTCCGGTGAGACTCCACCCGCCCTGCATCAATGAGACATGGAGGACAGTGGAGAGCTAGGAGTTCACCTCTATACCAGTATGGGCTCTGCATGGGAGACATTACCCAGGGGGACTCCTAATCCACAGCAATTAAGGCAATTGTACGCTCTTATCTCTCTCTCTCTCTCTCTCTCTCTCTCTCTCTCTCTCTCTCTCTCTCTCTCACCCTTAGACTATAATAGGCAGATAGACACGGTGTGTCTGCTGTTAAGAACATGCAATCGGTGACCAGGTCAAAGAGTACAGTCAATAAACAAAGGCATGACCTCAGGAATGAGCGGGATTCCTTAGGGTTCCTATTAGGCAGAGCATTGAGAGGGCATTGAGACGCTGTTGTTGCTGTTGTGTATCCTGGAGTTCAGGACCCACAGTATGGTTGCAAAATAAATACCCGACCCAAACGGGAAGAATATACACTGTAGACTAGATTGTCACCCGTCATTAATGTGTGTGTGTGTGTGTGTGTGTGTGTGTGTGTGTGTGTGTGTGTGTGTGTGTGTGTGTGTGTGTGTGTGTGTGTGTGTGTGTACAGTACAGTACGTATGTATGTTTATGTTTGTTTATTTATTTGATATGGACATCACAATCACATTGCTCATTGCACAATTGTACAATTTGTAGTTGCATTGCTTACAGTATATACAATAACCATTACATTAACCTACAAAACAAGTAAACATAACTGGTATGTACGTTACGTTATAATGTACATAGGTAATTTACACACACACACACACACACACACACACACACACACACACACACACACACACACACACACACACACACACACACACACACACACACACACACACAGAGAGGGAGAGAGTACATATACTATACATATGGTGAAATTCTTGGCTTGAAGGAGTACTGGACTTTATCCAGGTGCAAGTGAACCAAAACGATGACCTTCAGCTGAGTAATGCCACGGCTGGTTGTGTTTTCATTTTTCAGCCAACTCCCAGTGGGACTGCAGCACCATTGTTCACCAGGCCAGTACTTGGTTGACATTGACCTCAGCCAACGAATGACTGAGTGATAATCTGCAGTATGTACGTACAGTTGGGTGCCACCGATATTGTCCCTTATCATTTGACCCATTTAGGCCTGACCTCAAAATTTAAAAAAATCCTTCTAAATCCTCCAGTTTTCTGAAATAAATATTTTCACGATTTTTCAAAAATAGCAGACCTACAAGCTCGTAGCGCGCCACTCGGTGGCGCGCTATGAGCTTGTAGATCTGCTATTTTTCAATAGCTAAATTATAACATAATGTTTAAAACACCAAAAGGGGTTCCCGCCCAAAATGGGTTAACTGTCCTTTTGCGCAGATCACGCAAATCACGCAAGGCCTCCAACTGTATAAGTAGGCCTACAGTACAGACAGCGACAATTAAATAAATAAAAAATAAAATACACGAGTGGAGAAAGATAACAGATGCTGATTCGTCCATACACGTTTACTGCATGGTGAAATTAAGAAATGTACCAAACACTGACATCCGTTTTGCGATAGCGGGGTTTAAGTGGATAACAAAGAGCAAGCACTGCAAAGCAGAATGCCCTGCAGAATGCCCTGCAACACTCCACACGAAACAATGAAGTCTCAAGGTGCACGGCTCAACAATATCATGAAACTGAGAAAACAGCCAGCACACAATGTAAATGTCCAAGTTTCACGTTTTATTTACCTCTCTACGGACACTCGGACAGAGCAACGGAGAGACTTTTTTTTAACTTAAAAGTACAGTATCGCCCAGGCGGTGGCGTAACCGTCTGGGCACCCGACTGGTAATCCAGTCGCAGTGTGCCGCGGGTTCGACTCCCGAGCCTGACACGGCCTTTACTGCATGTCTTCCCCCATCTCTCTCCCGTTTCCTGTCAGCCTACTGTCTGTCCCTTCAAAAAACCAATAAAAGGCATAAGCCGCAAATAAATATCTTAAAAAAAAACAGTACAGTATCAATACCCAATTGTAGAAATAGTCTGTTACAAGTACAACTTCGGTATTCAAAATTGATGTACTGTATAGGTCTCATTTCACAAGTTGTATAAAATGTATAAAAAGTCATTGAAAATAACAGCTCTACAAACTACTACGTTTTGCCAAAGTAAGAGTATAGGCCTGAAGTGGTTTTGTATTAATAACCAAAATCTACAAAGTAACTATAGTAACTACTAAAGTTTTCAAATAATAGTAGTGGAGTAAAAAACACAATATTGGCCTCTGTGATATAGTGTTGCAGTGCATCAACCTCTACAAAGACAAAGGCAAATTCGGGAGTTCAGTGTTGTGAAAAACCGTAGGCACTGGTCTACAGAGATGTGGAGAAAAAAGTGATATAGTCAGATGAGTCATTCTTCACCATATTCTCCACAAGTGGTCAAGTGCATGTGAATGGTAGCCTGCAGGCCTGAGCGCTTGAATCCTTCAGTGCTGGGGTCTGCTGGTTCTGTTACACTGTGGTGGGCATTTTCACGGTTGTTTTGGACCACTTGTGCCCACTTACTGACTGTAAGAGGGTCACTGGGATTTATTTTTCAGGACCACATTGGAAATAATATAGTTTTATCATGGGTTGAAGTAATGGAAATTATGTCTGGAAATGATGTGAATCATGTCCACCTGCATGATCTCAGTCCATTTGAACACCAATGGGACATTTTGGACATTTGGACCCTAAATGTCCCTTTCTTTGAAATTATCTATAATTACATGCCAATGAGATGAAATAACATCAAAAGGGAAATGATTCATCTGAAATTGACGTCAAAAGCATTTATAGAATTCTGTGGACACTTGCCACAGTCAGCTGTGAGTCACAGTGGCATTGCTTAATTTCTTTGAGACTGACGTTGATCTGGAGACTCTTACGATACGCTGCAGTTATTATTCCATATACAGTATATGTGCATTGATTCATGTTTCCAAATTGAACAAAACAATGGATTCCTGAATACTCTCTAGGGCAGGGCTGCCCAAAAGGTAGATCGTAATCTACCAGTAGATCACAAAGGCTGTGCAGGTATAGATCACATGACATGCCCCTAAAGAATATTTAATTTAAACTAGACCCGCCGCAGTCGCCGGCCACCGGCCTACTTGGGAACGATGCAACTTGGGAACCTAATGATATACGTTGTCATAGCACCCGTTTTAACTGTCAGCCGGTGTCCCACATGGAGATCTGTGTATGTGCCTGACTGTGTGCCTGTGTCTGAAGACTGCAAACTGACTGTGAAAAGTGTACTTTTGGCAATCAATTCACCCTTTGTCAGACTTCTGATTGGTCCCTGACTGTCTAACCAGCAGGCTCTTTCTGCCTTGTTCCACCCTGGTTCCGCCTTGTTTATGTTGAATTTGCTAAAACATAATTTTTTCAGTCACCATGCTGCACCTGTGATGTTCCTTTTTACTGACACCAAGTTTAAAATAATAATTGAATTCACAGAATATCAATACGAAACAACTGAAAAACATGTTTTTTCAATGGTAGTGGATGGAGTGAAAGGATTTTTGTCCAACCACAAAATGGCAACCAATGGGTGCGAAGAGGGGCACAACCATGGGCGGGACTTGACAAAGGGTGAATTCAGCCCACTGGCATGAAGACCCTGATTGGTTGAGCCTCAATTGGCTGAGGCAGAGGCTGGAAATTGCACAGGTGAAAGGAGTTGGCCTCATTAGGCTCATAAATATTGTGGGGTGGAAACCTCAATGTCCAATATTATTTTTCAGTATTAAAATCCAAATGTAGCAAAAGTAGCAGATCTGCACTAGCTGCTACTTTTGATGCTGTAGCCCAGTGGTTCCCAAACCTTTTCATGCCAAGGACCCCCAAATTGACACTAATTATCCCTGGGACCCCCCAATTGAAAACATATGCCAGGGACCCCCATAAGAGAAGATTTTTGCGGCTCTTCAACCATTTTCATTTCAAGGGCCCCCGGTTTAACCTGCATTAGTCTACGGACCCCATTTAATGGCATTTCTATCTCTGGCGTCCCAATTTATATTGTAAAATCCAGAGAGAGTGTAAAAATGGAACTCTGAGTTACAGACCCATGAGGGTCCATTTGGTTCCAAACTATCATTTATCTGGGCACCCCCTGGAACTCCCTCAAGGATCCCTGGGGGTCCCCGGACCCCACTTTGGGAACCACTGCTGTAGCCTATGTGTGTATGTGATCAACGTGTTCATGTACGGAAGAAAAAAAGAACATGGAGATAAGAGAGGTCTCTGCCCGACAGCAACCATATCAGATGGAAGTCTGAAACTCGTCCTCTGTGTCATTTGCCTGACTTATCCACTTAAAATTAAGCTGAGCCCTATACATAAAAAAGCTAAAATAGCCGATGTACAAGATCACAAAGTGTATAACATTTTTGAACGTTTGTGGATAATGTTGATCTTCTTTTCTCCACCGCTCCTTTCTTCTCTCTTCTGTCCCTTTCTTGTCACCGTATGAATTCCCATGCAGCACCGCTCCTTCCCCGCGTTTACCTCTGCTGTGACTTTGCTGTCGGCGGTGGAGCAGAGCAGAGGAGGAAGTTTAGAAGTAGGCCAGGCTGCAGCAGGTAACACACAGTCATTCATGCTCACTGGAGAGAGAGAGAGAGAGAGAGAGAGAGAGAGAGAGAGAGAAGGGGGGGAGGATGCCCTGGCTCATACTGAGGCAACAAGAGAGAGAGAGAGGGATGAGGGGGGCAATTTGGGATGCATTATCTTAAATTAGACAGGTACAAATTGTCCTCCCCTGTGTATGTGTGTGTGTGTGTGTGTGTGTGTGTGTGTGTGTGTGTGTGTGTGTGTGTGTGTGTGTGTGTGTGTGTGTGTGTGTGTGTGTGTGTGTGTGTGTGTGCGGGCGGGCGCGTGGGCGTGCGTGCGTGCGTGCGTGCGTGTGAGGGAGAGAGAGGGAGAAAGACTAGAGTCTGATGATCCGCGCATGTGCTCACATTGTTTGCACCGATCCTCTTCATTTGTCTCAATATACTGTAAAACACACACGCACGCACACACACGCATACCCACACACAATCACACACACACACACACACACACACACACACACACACACACACACACACACACACACACACAGTCTAGTAATCAGTCACTGAGCTATTATACATTTCTGCTATAGTTTCAAAGGTGCCCTAAAATGTTGAAGTATAGTAATACAAACACGGGTGCGTGCGTGCGTGCGTGCGTGCGTGCGTGCGTGCGTGCGTGCGTGCGTGCGTGCGTGCGTGCGTGCGTGCGTGCGTGCGTGCGTGCGTGCGCGTGCCGTGCGTGTTGGAAAGCCACGGGCGAACACTTCTCCTGTGCACTGCAATAGCAACAGTCTGGGGCAGCAGGTATGGGGGGTTGAGGGCCACTATGTATGTTCCATACACTTATAGAAAGTGTACAGCATTCTTGAGCCAAATGTTGCATATCGTCGCTGTTGGGCAGAAACCTCTTATCTCCATGTTTTCACTTTTTGTGTTTTTCCGTAAATGAATACCTATACCCGACTTGATCACACTACAGTAGTACAGCGTCACACAAAGCATCAAAAGTAGCAGATCCACAAGATCAATATCTTGTAGATCTGCTGCCTTTGGTACAGTATAGGCCACTTTTGAATTTGAATCCTCATATTTTGGACAATATGAGGTTTCCACCCGACAGAGATGAATTGTTATACTGTACTTATAGTGTTTGTTTCTCTGGTATCCTTTGGTATCTTAGATTTAGAACCTACTTTCTGAGATACATACATTCAGTTAATCAGAGCGGTAAAAGTAGCAGATCCACTGAGCTTGTCGATCTGCAACCTTTTCTGCTTTTGAATTCGAATCCTGAAAAGTTTACAGTTTTGGACATATGAGGTTTCCGCCCGACAGAGCATGGTTATATGGACATGGGCCCATTGTATAAATCTAGACATAAGCTCAGGGATTTGTAGCTGTGAAATCATTTGGAGAGCCCAGAATTGTTTGGCTTTGGGAATCTATGGGAAAAATGTAATAAGTAACACCCTCCCTGCCCGTGTCAACTACTGTTGAAGTGAATAAATCACGAGGAATAGTTGTATTGGGCAGCCTTTGGACAGTAAAAACCTGGGTGTTCATTTGACTCTGAAAGTGTATCCCTATTTGGTCATGCCAGACAGAATGGTCAAAGATTGTCAAAAATAGTTAAAGTAGCAGAACTAGGTGAAAGAACCTTGCGTGCAGCACCTTCCAGCACCTTAAGTGCTTGGACCAGCTGTTTTTAATACTGCTGCTATTCTGATTATTCCTTTTTTCATTTCCTTGTTGCTGTATATGTCTATTATTATTGTTGCTACAATAACTGAGGAACCGAAACTAAATATTTTGACTCTCATGTACCCGTATACACAGGATGTGACAATTACATACAGAACCACTGCTGAACCTCAAACCTGTGCATTGGACTTGTGTTATAGACAGATGTAAAAAGTAGGGCTGGGACATTAACTGATTCATTTCGATTAATTAATTACAGAAAACATAACGCAATTGAAAAAAATAGCGCATTTGAATAGTGCTTAGTTTATTCACCACATAACTCTGGACGAGTTTCCGGCGTACCGATCATTCCGGTGCACCAAAATGGTAAATGGTAAATGGTGCATTTATATAGCGCCTTTATCCAAGGCGCTTTACATATATTGTGCATTACATTCACCCATTCACACACACATTCATACACCGATTGCAGCGGAAGCCATGCAAGGTACCAACCAGCACATCGGGAGCAATTTGGGGTTCAGTGTCTTGCCCAAGGACACTTCGACATGTAGACCGGAGCCGGGAGCCGGGATTCGAACCGCCGACCCATGGATCTTTGGACGACCTGCTCTACCTCCTGAGCCACAGCCGCCCGTCAGGGCCAACCAATCAGGCGTACCGATCATATACCGGTGCACCAACCAACCGACAACAAACCGGAGAAGAAGCCAATCAGACCGTGCTTTGTTGGCCCCTGCAGTGGATGGGAAATTTAGATTAAAAAAACCTCACTCATTGATTCAGTTTTATAACAAAATCTGTTTTTAATTGGAAAAAAAGAAGAAGAAAAAAGGAAATAGAAAAGGCTTCTCAGGTCAAATATTGATATGCGATTAAACATGCGATCAATTTAGGTTAATTAATTAGATTCGAAATTAGATTTTTTTATCGAGTCCCAGCCCTAGTAAAAAGTATTTGTACTTGCCTATTTGTAGGAATAGAAGTAGAGTTTGGACAGCTGGGGACAGAACAAACCAGGTCAGTTTGTTTACTGCACTGCCTGCAGCACCACATTACTACTGCAACAGTCCTTACCACGGGACATTATTTGCCAAAATCATAATTGTTTCTGGCTGCATGTGCTGGACAGTATATTGCACAGTAAAAAAGAGAAGATGAATCCATGGTTCAAATTGAGTTTGAAGTTACAATGGGTATGTATAGGAAGGGGCCGTGTCTGATCGCATTTCTAAATACCGAGTCAAGCAACTTAAAAAACTTAAAATGACCCCAAACATGTTTGAAAGTGAAATTCCCCTTTAAGTCTGACAGTGTCAAAATGGACAGAGTTGAACTATACTGCATACAATCTGGAGGTTGTGCAGTATATCGACTGCATGATGGCGGACATGCATGAGAGCTAATCCTATACAGTATGTAGAACCCATTAGCACAGCAAATGTGGAGACAGCCTCCTTATTTGTGTCCCAAATAAAATGTTATCAGAAAGCACAGAATTTCACTTTTAACCACATTTTCTGTTTTACAACCGAAAACAACAAGACAGACAAAAAGAACATACATTTTTTCCCACCCTACAACCCTCTCATCCTATCCCCACCTCCCCAATAACGCACAAGGCCAAGATAGAGGCGAAAATAGGGACATTATTGAGATAAGACAAAAGAAAAAAAGGAAAACAGATGAGGAGAAAAACAAAACGCTGTCTGATTGTACAGCACAGTTGTAAAAGTACAGTACTACAGTAAAATATCGGATATAAACCCAATATAACTTTTTTTTTTTTACTTATTAAAAATGTCAGTGCAGCATGGAGACATGTACTGTAATATGCATCCAATGGTAGATGACTGGCCTGTATGAAGGGTAGGCCAGACAGGCAGCACAATGCTGGTCATGATTACGTTTTCTTTCTTCTGCCCTCTCTCTCTCTCTCTCTCTCTCTCTCTCTCTCTCTCTCTCTCTCTCTCTCTCTCTCTCTCTGCCATCAGTACGCAGAGTGCAGCAGAGGTGTTGGGCTGTGACTGGATGAGAGGAGAGGAGGAGGAGGAGCAGCACAGTGGAATGTTAAATATGTCCTCTAGACCCTGGAGGAGGAGAATATGGAAGACCACTCTACCCCCCCCCCCCCCCCCCCCCCCTCTCTCTCTCTTCCCCCCACTTCTATATTAGATAATGTGGAAAATATTGGATATGGTAATATCTGATATTATATAGTCTGTCTGTCTGTCTGTCTGTCTGTCTGTCTGTCTGTCTGTCTGTCTGTCTGTCTGTCTGTCTGTCTGTCTGTCTGTCTGTCTGTCTGTCTGTCTGTCTGCCTGCCTGCCTGCCTGCCTGCCTGCCTGCCTGCCTGTCCCCCTTCTCTTTAGTATCTACAATTCTGATAATGTCACAATCATACTCATTCCTGCCAGACAGCCCCACTATAACACAAGGCTAACACCTCCATATTTTGTTCCAAAGAAAGATAATCACAATTTGTGCAATATAATATGATGAAAGAGTCCGAAAAAACACATATGTTGTAATAAACTACGATAATGCTAATACTTCTAATCATAGAATAGAAATGGACCCTAATGTGTCCATTTGGTTCCATTTTGTACACTCTCAGAGTTAAATTAACATGGATTTTACAATATAAATTGGGGTCTCAGAGATAGAAATGCCATTAAATGGGGGTCCATAGACTAATGCATGTCAAACTGGGGGTCCTTGAAATTAAACGGGTTGAGAATCACTGCTAGAACCTAAGAAATCTTCTCTTATTGGGTTCCCTGGCATATCTTTTCTAATGAGGGTCCTATAGTGTCAATTTGGGGGTCCTTGACATGAAATAGTTTAGGAACCTCTGAAGTAAGGCATTCATTTACCAAAAATCACACCCGTGTGAACTGAGTGGTGTAAGGTCTTATATAGCCTGATCAGCTGTGGTCTGACGTAATGTCTGACGTAATGAAATCACACCCGGGTGAACTGGGTGACCGTAGCAACCATGCTCATTTTTTGGTACGAACAGACAGACAGACAGACACGTAAACTAACAAAGCCAGTCGTAGGAGTGGTTTACACCACTCAAAAAGTTAAAATATGGAGATAAGAGGTTTCTGCCCGACAACAACGATATGATCTTTGCATATTCACATTGGCAAAAAAAAAATTAATTTACATAGAAATTAGCAAGCAGAAAGAGCAGCTTGTTGTTCTGCTGGACAAAAAAACACACCCATAGGGCTATTCACATCAAGCACTATATGGTTCACCGTTGTCTTTGTTATAGTTGTGGTGTGGACTGTGCATGCCCTCCACTTGACTTTACATTGATTTGTGTTGTTATAGTTAGATATTGTTATAGTTAGTGCTTGGTGTGAACGGCCAACTTAGATTTATTTTCAACCGGTTCATGTTTTAGGTTGTTATTAGAGAAAGTAAAAGGTGAGTGTTAATTATTTTTCATTTGCTGCTTTCTTTCGTTTGAACTATTTTAGCTTTTTTCTTTTTTACAGGGGGAGGGGGGGCTGGGGGGGCAGGGCATTCGAACAAGTGGCTAAATAATGTATTTTTGTATATACCGGCAATTTCTTTATCATTATTTACAATAGTCCTACTAGACCCCAGGAAATTACATTTGGCCACAAAAGATTGCGGGGTCTATTGAATGAAAGGAGGAGGTGACAAGCTGACGATTGAGCCTACGACACACAGTATGTATATATATATATATATTTATATATATATATATATATATATACAGATGAATGCTTTCAAGATTTTCAAGTGGGCCCTGATCCAGAAAATGTTGTGAACCACGTCTAATCATAATCTGCCCATGCTGACCATGACAACCCAGGCGTTTATTCTTTTCCATGATGAAGCTCACATACTGTTCCTGTTCCTATAATGTTTATAGTTGTACTCATAACTTGGGTCTACCAATCTGAATGTGCATCATCCCACTGAGGCTCTTAAACGTCCCCTCTACGTCACATTAAAGTACTGTGTAAATCAACAGGTGGCGAGCCCCGCTGTCGAGGGTTTGTTCAAGAGGCTTGTTCATGGCCATTATCACTGCAGGAGGAAAGAGAGGTGTGTGTGTGTGTGTGTGTGTGTGTGTGTGTGTGTGTGTGTGTGTGTGTGTGTGTGTGTGTGTGTGTGTGTGTGTGTGTGTGTGTGTGTGTGACAGAGACAGAGGGAGGGAGGGTTACAGAAAGCGAGAGAGAGGGAGAGAGAGGGAGAGAGAGAGAGAGAGAGAGAGAGAGAGTGAAAGAGAGAAAGAAATTTGCACATGCGCGTGTCCATGCATTGCATTCCCTAAAAGTAGCATCCTTCCTCCCGTTAGTGGCTTATCACAAGGGGGAGACAATAACTCCTGCATGAATTCTTTGTAGGCTACAGTGCGTGGCCGCTGTGGCAGCTGTCCATTTCAGCACCATGCAACATGAGGGACAGATGATCTGTCCATTTCAGCACCATGCAACATGAGGGACAGATGAGCTGTCCATTTCAGCACCATGCAACATGAGGGACAGATGATCTGTCCATTTCAGCACCATGCAACATGAGGGACAGATGATCTGTCCATTTCAGCAGCATGCAACATGAGGGACAGATGAGCTGTCCATTTCAGCACCATGCAACATGAGGGACAGATGAGCTGTCCATTTCAGCACCATGCTACATGAGGGACAGATGAGCTGTCCATTTCAGCACCATGTCCATGCAACATGAAGGACATAGGAGCTGTCCATTTCAGGACACATGAAGGACAGATGAGCTGTCCATTTCAGGTCACATGGACAGATGAGCTGTCCATTTCACCACCATTAAAGACAGAGGAGCTGTCCATTTCAGAACCAGCACCAATAAAGACAGAGGAGCTGTCCATTTCAGCACCATTACAGACGGGATTTGTCCATTTCAGCACCATTAAAGACAGATGAGCTGTCCATTTCAGCACCATTAAAGACAGGGGAGCTGTCCATTTCAGCACTAGAAGGACAGAGGCAGCACTGGGAAACGTGGAGCGACATAGACCTGGCTCCAAAGTGATGACAGCAGTGTCACCTCGGCATAATCCATCCTTACAGTGTGTATAGGTGTTCAGTCAGTGCCTAGTGTGATACGCTCTCCAAAACGGAAGATGCATGTGAACAGCTTACACGTGGGAGGCCCTCTCTCACTCACACACACACGCACACGCACACACACACACACACGCACGCGCACGCGCGCGCACACACACACACACACACACACACCCACACACACACACACACACACACACTGCACTTAGAGTCATGACCTTATATTTTATGCTCTTAATAGGCCATCCTATTTTCCCATTGTGTCACTCATATCTGCTGAAAGAAAGAGAGAGAGAGTTCTCCAGCACAGACGATGAAAACAGCCAAGATGTGTGCTATCTATCACCCTGCAAAACACATGTGCTCTAAACCCCACATTCTGCGCCCCAAAACTGTCTTTGGACTCGGCCCCCGCAAAGCAATTTAAGAGCAACCCGTGTCCGCTTGTTTTAGCGTAAAGTGCTGCTGCGCTCGCTCTCTCTCTCTCTCTCTCTCTCTCTCTCTCTCCCTCCTTCTCTCTCTCTCTCTCTCTCTCTCTCTCTCTCTCTCTCTCTCTGTCTCCCTCCCTCTCTCTCTCCCTCTCTCTCTCTCTCTCTCTCTCTCTCTCTCTCTCTCTCTCTCTAGTCTCTCTCTCTCTCTCTGTGGTTGTGTCGATTTTTTTATTCCCTGCTTCTAACCATCATCCACTCATCCACCCCCTCCTCTCTCTCTCTCTCTCTCTCTCTCTCTCTCTCTCTCTCTCTCTCTCTCTCTCTCACCACTTCTATCTCAGCCCTGCGAGGAAAACGAGAGACCAAGGATTGGTGTTATCCGACTACTATTTTGTCTTTTTCTAAAAGATCTATTTCAATCTTTTGCACAAAATGTTCCCTCGCAGCGCCTTTGCCTTGTAAAGCACCAATTGATTTTGTTTAATTAATGTCTTTTTTTTAGTGGATGGCAGTGAGGCTATAGGGATGAACAGCATTGTTTTCGCGGCTGGTCGTGATATAACCGTCGAAGATCGCTTGGATACGGGAACAGCAGCAGCAGCACCGGGCTGGGGGAGCATCGACAGTAGCGGCCCCTCCGCGTCTCCTCGCCCCTCTGGCCGGCTCCATGACAAGTGATGGTCGCTCTCTCCGCCTGGATGCGCCCCTCTCTCAGCGGATTGGCGTCGGCAGCTCTCTGTGTTGTAGCCGATTTTCATTTTCGCTGGAAAGCGGTCTAGGGACTACATATGGAAACTGGGGACCAGAATTTTAGGAAAAAGGAAAACTAGCCGGGCTGTCGTTTGATTTTCCACGAGTTCGTTTTTTCCCCCCTTTTGGCTTGCTCATTTCTTTAGGAGGGGGTTGATCGTCCCTGGTTGTAATTTTATTTTCATCCATAGGAATGGTTTTCTTGGCAGTCATGGTGTATCCTGATTATTTGGTTTTCAGCCCGTGTTGATTTTGGTTAAACGTTCTAAACCTATTAATTTGAATTCGTTTTCAATTATTTTCTTCACCATATTCCTTTTATAGCTTCCTCTCGCATCTGTCTGACTATAAACCTCTTCCCACCGAATACATCTGACAGCTCAATTATTCAGAAAGATAGTATGTGCGGTAAAAAAAAGACTTGGTTGAAATAGATCAGTTGGTTTTTCCAAAAAGGATCACATAACGACCTGATTTAAGTGTGACCGTCGTCTATAGATATAGTTTTAGCTAGTCGGACGTTAAAGAAACCAGGCCGTCAAGATTGTTAGTATAGCCTACACTCACCCCGAATCCTTATTTCCACATCCCAATTCAATCTGAATTCACAGAGCGTGAATTGCATGCTTGAGAGTGCGTGTGTGATCGGGTCTTGTCTTTGAAGTGCGTGCATGTGCGTCCTCATGCGTGCACACGTGTAAGTGAAAGTTTGCGAGTGAGCCAGTGCGTGAGCCTGTGCGTGAGCCTGTGTGTGTGTGTGTGTGTGTGTGTGTGTGTGTGTCTCTGTGTGTGTGTGTGTGTGTGTGTGTGTGTGTGTGTGTGACTGTGTGTGTGTGTGTGTGTGTGTGTGTGTGTGTGTGTGTGTCTGTGTGTGTGTGTGTGTGTGTGTGTGACTGTGTGTGTGTGTGTTTGTACACTGTAAGCCTACCCAACAGCAACAGTTAGGCTACATGATCAGCTCCATATAGAAGCTGTGTGCAGTGGAACACACTTCAATCACTTTTAATGACATTGAAAAGGCCAAAAACAGGCCTGACGTTATTTTTACAACAGCCATACTGTCCTATAACTTCTGTTTGTTTGAGGGGTTGAAACCTCCAGTCGTTCTAACAGTGCAAAGTAGGCCTATATACATCCAGGTTCAACTCTTGTGGGAGCGACTATAGAAGCTTGTATTTTTTAGGTCAATATTATTGAGAGCAGGGCCTTCTGTTCCACTTGAAGACCAGAGTCTAGAGAACACTGACTGAGGATCCTGTCAGTGTCTCCTCCTCTTCACATCCACACCCAGAGTTTGTGCCTGACCCCCCCCCCCCCCCCCCCCTCACACACAAAGCCCACCACCCATCCACCCCTCGACACCCGTGAGCCTTCAACTCCCTTCCTAATTTCTTTTCATCTGGTCTGTTGCCCCCCACCCAAGACCAACCATACGATTTCCCCCGAGCTCCCCCGGCTCCCCCAGCCCCCCGGCGGCCGCCCCCCGCCGCTACAGCCGTCCAGCCGACGCGGTGAACCCCCCATTTTCCGAGCTGGCGTGGCGACGCAAACTCACAAATATTTACTTCCTGTACATCAAGCGGAAAGGGGGCCCCCCTTTCGTGGAATGCGGCAACATGGGCGTGTTTGACCGCGGAGTTCAGATGCTGCTGACCACGGTGGGGGCCTTCGCCGCCTTCAGCCTCATGACCATCGCCGTGGGGACAGACTACTGGCTGTACTCACGCGGCACTTGCAAGTCCAAGTCCACCAACGACAACGAGACCAGCAAGAAGAACGAGGAGGTGATGACACATTCTGGCCTGTGGAGGACCTGCTGCCTGGAAGGTATACGCCACTGAGACACACACATGCATGCACACACGCATGTGCGCACATTCACTTCCTCTCACCTACACAAAACGGTCTGTCTGTCTCTCACCTACTGTAACAAGACTGATACTGAACACGCACGCACACACGCACGAACGCACACAGGCCAGAATGTGTCATCACCTCCTCGATCTTCTTGCTGGTCTCGTTGTCGTTGGTGCACGCACGTACGCACGCACGCACGCACGCACGCACGCACGCACGCACGCACGCACGCACACACAGACAGACGCTATTGTATACACCGAAAGTATGATCTTTGTGGTCTGATGCGATCACCAAAATGATTGCTACCAGAGTGTTGTATTGTGTATGTGACATCACACAGTGGTTCATGGAACCGTCACAGGATGAAGACAGGGTGATATAGCTAGTTAGTTATCACCCTAGGGCTATGACCCTTATAGGTCTGTAACTCTGAGATTGTACAAATGGAACCAAATCGACCCTCACAGTTCCATTTAGTTCCATTTGTATGTTCTCATGGTTATGGGGGGTCCTTGAATTTGACACATTTTGCCGGCCACTGCTACAGAGCTGACATTGAGGTTATATCTTCCCTTCTTCTCTGGAGTCCTGCCTCAAAGCAGAACAGAGGTAGAAAACTGTCATTCCCTGATGTCATCGCTAGGGACACATGCATCAGTAAGCAGGAACTTACTGATGCATTTTTGGGGGTGGGATTTGGGGAGAAAACGCTCATGATCCTGCAGGTCCTATAGCTTCCGTAGCCTGTTAAACCATCCCGGTCACAGAATTCACATTTCATTTTCATTGGGCGGTCTGCAGAGCACACACATGATGGAAATGTGAACCGCGAGACCGCGGGATGGTTTGCAAAGGCTATAGTTTCCGTGCATAAAAGCATCCACCAAATGTCAAGTTGGTTCCTGTCTTGTCAGATGCATGCCGTGGTTGGTGAGCAGATTGACCTTTTAATATTCTCAGCAGAGAGTGGATTGGGTCAGAGCAGGAACCTCACGTACTGTAGCTGAGTGCCAGAGCAGATCCAACGCATAAACAACATATTGTAGCCAATGCTTGCTACAATAATTAAATGTACATGGAAGTTACAGTAACAGCCGTATCATTTCACAGTTCACGTTAACATGTTCAACATGTTCCAAGTGTTAAAATCTCACGTTTTTTTCATCCCCCTCAATATTTTCATTCATATGTTTTTCTTTTTTTCTGTTTCCTTGTCTTTTTTTTCTTTTTTTCTTTTTCTTTTTCAAAAAATATATAGGGCTTAGGTGGTTAACCAACAATTGAATAAATTAGTAGGAAGGGAATTTAGGAGTGAATATAAGAGTGTGTGTAACACGAGAGCGAGGAGAGCTTATATGTGTACTTGAAACACATTTACTACACATGTTCTCACTTGCACATTATACAGTTCGCATCCTTATTTGCATCCCTATGATGCAGATATGATGTGAGGCACACTACCTTGCTGCTCATGTACACCAATGCTGATGACATTATTAATATAGCATTGTTTCTCAACTTCTGGTCCGGGACCCACCAGGGGTCTAAATGGATGGGCGCTGAGGGCCAAGTGGTTAAGGTCATGTGGGGCATTGATACCTATACTGCCTGCCCCGGGTTGGTTCCGGTTATGCAACCAAAAGTTACAGACCTGTAAGTGTCCATTTGGACATTGATAACCATGGACATACAGTATATCCAGTATACAGTTATACTGTCATGTTCGTCCTTCGCAAGTGAAGATGACCAATTAACTTCACGTTTTGTGTGTGCGAAGATGGCTGATGAGGCCGCTCCGTGCACGGAATGTCCTATATTGCAGTGAGGGCATGTGATGGCTGGCTAGGTGAGAGGGAGGAACTGGCTCTGGTCTTTCGGAGCTGAGGCTTCAGTTTGGCTTCCTGGATGCGGCGCTTTTCAGACTACTCTACTCCATGTTTGACTGCAGAGCGCCAGTTGGAGCGGTGTTGGGCATCGGCCTCCCAGGTCTCAGGATCCAGATCGCAGCTCTTGAGACTGGCCTTTAGGGTGTCCGCCGCGTGATCGCTTTCCATGTTGTAGTTCGCCGTACAGCAGCCTTCTTGGTGATGCTCTCCATTTCAGCCCTGTGGAGGACCTCGGTGTCTGGGACCTTGTCCTGCCACTTGATGTTGAGCAGCCTCCTGATAGCAAGACTAACATTGACCCAGTTGCCATAGGTCACATTTCTGTGACCTTACCAATTTACCATGCATTCTGTCGTCTGTCACTCTGGCAAACCTATCATAATAACAGCATTTGAGACTCAATGAGTCTCCTACTGACCAGCCACCACCCATTCATCAAATGATTGGCTTAGGAATGTGACAAAAACTAAAACATATCCATGCATTATTAGCTTCATGTCGTGTGTAATTGACATAAGTCATTTTTTGGGTGAACTTTTAAGCATCTTTGATCCTCAAAGGGAGTTTGTTCCACAACTTCGGTACAGAGGGTATAAACAGGGTAAAAAAACACTATACATTTACTATTATTCATCAATTCATCAGTTCAACCTTAATTCAAACACGGGAAATGCATTGAGGGAGGAGACCGGAGGCCCCTCGTTTTGGATTCCACAAAGTTAAATGTATGTGGGGCATATGAGCAAAGAAATGTGTCCTTCTAAGCAGCAGAGTTAATTTTAGGAAGCCTACCGGTGGGATGGGTGCCAATGTTCCAGTTTAACAGAGATGATAAATGAAGTGGTAGCCTATGAACCAGGGCTTTGCGCTTTAAAACATACAGTATAGCACTGTTGAGACAGTGAATGGTTTCAGACAGAAGACGGTAATAGTGTAGCGTCACTGTCAGCTATGATGAATCTAGGAGCAGTGGCCTGAAGAGGTTTAGCTTACCTACAGTATATGCTGGGCATAATAATAATGATACTACTACTAATAATATAGTTTATTTATACTTTACATTTTTTGCAAATCACAAAGTGCTAGAAGGTTTAAAAACAATGGCATAAAAATAACCAAGGCAAGACAACAAAACATTCCGCAACAACATAAGACCCTTCTTGCAGGGTAAATGTAGAAATTTAATTCATTAATAATTTAACATCAAGCAAAATAAATAACAGGTCTACAAGCTCACATCATCATTATGTGTTTTCACGTCCGGAGACTTCTGTCCAAGACAGGTCTCAGACATGCCTCCTGCAGGAGACTTGGCTCAGATCTCTGAACCCATTTCATTTGGCGTTAGGAACCTATCGCGAGGGCGTCATGCCCTCGCTGGCGTCGACCCCCGGCAGGGTTCGAATCCGCAACCTTCCGCCTGAAAGGCATGTTCTCTAACTCATCGGTTCTCAAAGTGGGGTTCGGGGGACCACCAGGGGTCCTTGAGGGAGTTCCAGAGCGTCCCCAGCTAAATGATAGATAGTTAGGAATCAAATGGACCCTTATGGTTCTGTAACTCAGAACCACTCAGAACTCTGTAACGGGTCCATTTAGTTCCATTTGTACACTCTCAGAGTTAAATGAACAGTGGTTTTACAATATAAATTGCAGTCCCAGAGATAGAAATGGGGGTCCGTAGCCTAATGCATGTCACACTGGGGGTCCTTGGAATTAAAATGGTTGAGAATCACTGTTGGAGCCTTGAAAATCTTCTCTTATGCAGGTCCCTGGCATATGTTTTAAAATGGGGGTCCGCGGCCAAATAAATGTCGATTTGGGGGTTCTTGAGATCAAAACGTTTGGGAACCAGTGCTCTAACTAACCGCTACACAGGCTCACAACAGATTGAAATGCAAGGCAGAGATTTGGTGTAGAGGAGGAAAAAAAGACCCCTGGGGGACCCCGGTCAATAAAGTATATACTGTAGGTTTCAAGTGGTTATGGGTGATTTGTAAATTATATCGTTCACAGAGAGGATTGTGTGCACATCTTGCCCATGTATTTAGGCCAGGTGCTGGACGTCAAGGCGAGAATCAAGGAGGAGAAAGAACATCCGCACACTTGTTTACAAGCTCCAAGGACTTTTACTTTATTAAATGGCAAACTGCTGCAACATTTCAACCTCTTACTAGGTCTCTTTTTATTTTAGACCTAGTAAGAGCTCCAAACAAATGTGTGGATGTTCTTTCTCCTTCTTGTAAATTACATCACCATAAATATAAATGGAAGAGAAAGACTGCCTCAGTTACTCTCTTTCTGCAGAACATGGGAAAGAATGTTCATTGGACTTTGTCCAATATTGATCACAGCTACCCCAATCCCTCATTTGGTTGGTGTGGAAATGTTGGCAAACGTTTGTGTGACATCACATCTCAAGCAGCTAATCATGTTAGTGTTTCTCTCTGTGCCCTGCCCATAGCTGCAATATTATTGGCACTAGCATCTATAGCAATCAGCTATTTCAGATGGCCATTGGACAGCTACAACCGGGATGAGATAGATCAGGACTCAAGTTCTTATACTGATTCCCACAAAGGTTCTTGATGGGCATGATCTACAAAAAAAAACTGTTTTTAAGTATCCTTAAAAAAGACTTGAGATCACATAATATTTAAATTAGTACCAGTACCAGTGTGGACAGATTTCACGAGAAGAATAAGCAACCAGGAACAAATAGCAAAATATTTTCAAATTACAGATTAATGTGGAGGTCCTTGACATTCAAATGCTTGAGAGCCACTGCTTCAAACAACATTGTAAACAAGCCCCACAAACCGCAACCAGCTACTACCAATATGTACAAGCGACTTTACAAGAAAGACAAGCCCAATGTTGCTTATACTAAGTGGACATGGCACTGATTAGTACAACAACACATTGTTGACTGAAGTTAGGAGGATGTGTGCCCAGTGAGACAGCTTCCAGTTGGACCACAAATGTAATGAGTTAAAATTTGGACTGTAATATTAGAGAATGTAGTGCTTTGTAAATAATGCTCTGTTTGCCTGCCTGCCTATATTGTAAATGATTTGATAACTACTACCATTTTCAGGTGTTTATGTTGGTAAACTCCAACAGTTTATGTTGGTAAACTCCATTTTTTGGTGTTTTCTTTTTGTCACATTTTATTAGAAAAGAAGTCTAGGCTTTCATTTACCTTTGTGTGATTGTTGTTTGCTAAATTTGGTTTTTGAGTTTTGGCTTGGTTTGGCTCCGAGTGTGTACAAATGGAACCAAATGGACCTGTAAGGGTCCATTACTCCATTTGGTTCCATTTGTAAGCTCTCAGAGTTAAGGGTCTGTTTGGAACCCCCTCAAGGAACCCATGGATCCCTGGATTGAGAACTGCACGCAGATACATCTCAGACTGTACTGTACCTGACATGATGCAAGACTTTGAGGCCATTTTTCTCCCAAAAGTACTGTGGTTACAGGCAGTTATACTGTATGTAATATTCACATGTCTTGGTTGATATTTAAAGGAAAGCATTATTCCTAGAAACCTTTTTGTTTCTTTCATGCCTTGCCTGACATAAAGAATGTGTTTACATTTTCAACCTCCTATCTACCAGTGGTGTCAAATTATGTTACTGTATCCCTAATTGGAAGTCACACATTTAATACATCCAGTGGTTTGATAGTGTGCTATGAGCGGAATTGGGAATCTGGGATGTATCTTATTACAACACCAGCACGGCTGGTATTGTTTTCATCTCGTGAGTGTGTGTGTGTGTGTGTGTGCGTGCGTGCGTGCGTGCGTGCGTGCGTGCGTGCGTGCGTGAGTGCGTGCGTGTGTGCGTGCGTGCGTGGCTCAGGGGTAGAGTGGCCGGTAGGATACAGCTGGATAGGAACCGTGAAGTTCCCAGTTCGATCCCAGGCTCTCCCAGAGGTAGTGTCGCAGTGTCCTTGAGCAAGATTCTGAATCCCTAATTGCTCCCGATGTGCAGGTTGGTGCCTTGCATGGTTTCCTCCGCCATCAGTGTATGAATGGGCGAATGTAAGGCACAATCTATGTAAAGTACCTTGGATAAAGGCGCTATAGAAATATACCATTTACGTGCATCATTATGGCAAAATGTGCTGCTGTGTCTGTCGAATGATTTTGGCAAAGTGATAGTGTCACCACAAGATGCAGTCATACTGTGTGATCCAAGAAAAGTGCACCAAAAGTGGAAGATAGGGAAAGGGCACACACACACACACACACACACACACACACACACACACACACACACACACACACACACACACACACACACACACACACACACACACACACACACACACACACACACACACACACACACACACACACACACACACACACACACACACACACACACACACACACCGCCATTAAATGTCTGGCCCACATTTCTGTGGCAGATCACTGTATCCCACTTATCCAAGCAAATCATTACTGTCCACTGATTCAGCAGCACAATCTAGATCAACCTTCATTATGACAATTAGCGTGATACAAGGACCCCCAGGGGTTCTTTGAAGGAGCTCTCCTGCAAGAATCAGTGAATATATAGCCTCTAAATCAGTTTAACCACTTTGACCCCTACTGTATATACATCGGCTATTTGAAAATAATAGGGCTAGAGAGACAATCAGAAGCTCACCCGGTTTCACTCCCGGGGGCCTGCACATTATTATTTAAACCCTAATCATGGCCATCTGAGCAGCAGCAGCCATCATCATATTGTTGCAACAAAAAAGACAACCACCAACAACAATCACTAGATCCTTAATACAAAATTAAATGAAGGAGAAGGTGCATTAATATTTTGTGGTCCTATATGTATTCCATTCATCAACATAGCATACAAAATTAACACAATATAATTCATGTCATCAACAAATTCAACCATACAAAAGAGATTGGAAATTTACATGCACCGCCCTTTTGGTCTCCTGATGGAATTTAATGGAATATGCAATTGCAGTAGACTAGAATGTTTAACCAAAACAACGTACATCTATGAGAAGCATTGGCAGGAAATGTTAGCAGCAGTAGTAGGGGTCATGTAAATGGGTGAATTGTGTACACTTGGATGCCAAAGTAAAGTAAGCAATATTGCAGCAGTGGAACAGCAATCAGGACCTATACCAAGCACCATGACTAAGCATTTTGCATCCCAAAACTGGAAACCTAAATATGGGCCATACTGTACATCGTTGCTGTCAGGCAAAAACCTCTTATATATCTCCATATTCTAACATTGTGTGTGTGTGTGTGTGTGTGTGTGTGTGTGTGTGTGTGTGTGTGTGTGTGTGTGTGTGTGTGTGTGTGTGTGTGTGTGTGTGTGTGTGTGTGTGTGTGTGTGTGTAAATTAACGCTATACTTGAATATACTACAGCCTCACACAAAAGCAACAAAAGTAGCCGATCCACAACATGTTTTGAGGTTGTAGATCTGCTACTTTTGCTATTTGCAGTTTTTGGATATTGGTTTGCACCCAACAGCAACGATATCAAGGTGGAAAAGAAATGACTAAGAATGAGGAGAGATATAGTTTATAGCAACAAAAGCTTTGAACATTTCGGAAAAGTGTCCAAAACATTTTGAATCATTATATATAGCTACATGAAATGTATATATAAATGAGAAATGATTACGAGTGGACAAACAGGGATGTTAAGTGTTTAATCAAATCCTGCTGCACCTCAATTAAGAGCCACAGGGTTGCGTTGCACCAGTGTGGTTTTGTATTAGTTTAGCCTGTAAGGAAAAACGGGAGAGTTGTATGTTTCAGTCAGCTCAGCTGTCTTAGATTACAAACAGTGTAACCAAGCGAACGCTAAGCTACAGCTAAAAACAAGTTGAGCTGTCCACTAACACTGCGGGAGGAGAAGAGACAAGAGTCAGTGTGTTGGAGGATATTTTTTTGCACCAAGCTTTGAGTGAGTATGAGCACTATACTGTCTATCATGTCAGAAACAGAATTGATAGTGTGCTGTGTGCTTCATCAGGATATTGTTGCACCAGCTGTGGCAATTAAGAGGTGCTCAGAGTTTGCCACTGCACACAGAGGGTCCACGTGCACACCGAGTGGTGTATTTGAGTCTGCCTACAGCACACGATTCACCTGGAACTAGATTAAGAAGTTTGGGACACTGCAGCTCCTGCACAAGAGTTTGCTAAGGAACTGTGAGTACAGATCATCTACCGAACTGTGAGGATTTTCCTATGAGCCCCTTTTTTGGGTGGAAGTTATTATTATTTTTTGTTTATTTTATCAGAAGGACTTTGAGGCAGGGTCAGTTCACATGTGAAAGAAATACTATTCTTTTTCATTATAAATTTCGTGTTGGGTGGTTCATGAGTAGTTCATGAGTAATGTGAGTTATTTGGTGAACATAAAATAACATAGCTATAGCTGTACAATAAGCTAACCGGGCCTATTTGCACCTGATATAAGTTATGTTAACATTCAACTAGCCACAGTGGACACATGGGATATTGTATTTTGTGGCAATTACCAATGCAACACTAGTTTTTATGTATTTATAATGGAATGAATCTAGAGTTGCAATACCCTACATTGACATCCCATTGATCCAAATTGGACTGCTTGTATTAAACAATGTTAAACTTACCAACATTGCAGCTGTAGGGAAAGCTTGAATTATCCTCTTTCAAACTACAAAACGTTTTCTAAGTATTGGAGTTTCTTGACAGAAAGTAGTAGCTCATAACATGTCTACGGTGGATTTGTATTAAACAAACGCTTTGCAGTTTGAAAGAGGATAATTCAAGCTTTCCCTACAGCTGCAATATTGGTGAATTTAACGTTGTATAAGCCGATCGGAAATGCAATTTTGATCAACGGGATGTCAATGGAGGATATTGCAACTCTAAAATCTAATGTTGCAAATAGGCAAAAATGGGTCTACACAGCAAGCTTCTGCTACTAGATCTACAAGTTCTGTGATGCGTTGTTAACTTGTTGTGCGCTTGTAGATCAGCTATTGTGGGGAGAAGGGGGGAGGAATCAGACCTGAGTGGTGCTGTTGGGGTGTCGGACTATTGGCTGTCAGACTATTGGAGTAGTGGGACTATTGGTTGTCGGACTATTGGCTGTCGGACTATTGGAGTAGTGGGACTATTGGTTGTCGGACTATTGGCTGTCGGACTATTGGAGTAGTGGGACTATTCGTTGTCGGACTATTGGCTGTCAGACTATTGGAGTAGTGGGACTATTGGTTGTCGGACTATTGGCTGTCGGACTATTGGAGTAGTGGGACTATTGGGTGTCGGACTATTGGCTGTCGGACTATTGGAGTAGTGGGACTATTCGTTGTCGGACTATTGGCTGTCAGACTATTGGAGTAGTGGGACTATTCGTTGTCGGACTATTGGCTGTCAGACTATTGGCTGTCGTACTATTGGTTGTCGGACTATTGGCTGTCAGACTATTGGAGTAGTGGGACTATTCGTTGTCGGACTATTGGCTGTCGGACTATTGGCTGTCGGACTATTGGCTGTCGGACTATTGGCGGTCGGACTGTACTGTACTGCCTCTCATCATGCACCTGTGCATGTGCTACACCGTATAGTCTGTACTGCACTGTGCTCTGTGCTGGTGTTAACACTAAAAACTACTGTTACACTAAAAACTCAGCTTCCCATCATGCACCTGTGCACAGTGTAAAGCTCACTTTGTCACCTCACTTTGTCACCTGTTGGTACTCTAAACAGACATACAAAGGGACACGCATTGCTGTTCCTCAATTCCAATTCAAAAACAGCAAAAGCAGCGGATGTACAAGCTCGAAACGCGGCGCGAATGTGGATCTGCTATACTTTTGATACTTTTGTGTGACGCTGTAGTACGATCAAGTACGGGCGTTAATTTACGAAAAAACACGAAAAGTTAGAATATGCTGATACGAAGTTTCTACCCGTCAGCAACGATATAGGGTTTTACGTGGGTAAATAGGCTACTCCATACTTGCCTCCTGCACTTGCTCGCTGACGCTCATCTTGCGAGCTAGCTCCATATGCTAGAGATCAGTACTAGTCTCCCCAGCTTGCTCACGTTGTTTATTTTGCTCACTAGCATTGTGTACTTAGACGTGAAGTTAATCTGCTCTCTAAGGTAGCGGCGTAGCGCACATGTTTTTGCACCATAGGCTTATTATAATGGTTCAGATTAATGAGGAATCACATCCAGCTAAACTCCTTGTCCTTAACCTTTCTAGCTACAATAGCTATAGCCTAAGTAGCCTTGCAGTGGTGCAGAGAGAGAGGGAGATGGAGAGAGAGAGCAGCCGTGGTTTGCTGTCACACTCCCTTAGGCATCTTGTGCTATCTTTAACACACAGGCCTACGTTCTATCTAACCTATCTTGTGCCCCAGCTTTCAACACAATACGTCACACTCCATGCCTCTATTTGAATGCTCAGGAGCACTCAAATTTAACATTATATGATTGCTTGATGCCAGGGAGTCACCATTTTTACTTTGCCATTAGAGTGACATTTGAATCCAATGCAAAGCTGTGTACGACTTTTATGGTTTAGCCTTGGTGTGTGTGTGTGTGTGTGTGTGTGTGTGTGTGTGTGTGTGTGTGTGTGTGTGTGTGTGTGTGTGTGTGTGTGTGTGTGTGTGTGTGTGTGTGTGTGTGTGTGTGTGTGTGTGTGTGTGTGTGTGTGTGTGTGTGTGTGTGTGTGTGTGTGTGTGTGCCAATCAGTCAAGGTTGGAGTGCATTAGAGCAGTGGTTTCCAAACGGTGGAATGGGCTGGGACCCATTTTTGGTTCCCAGCACTATGATCGCCACAGCCTATATACTGTATACAGTATATGTGTCATTTCCAGTAGTGCTTATATACTGAGGTGTATAGTTACTGTAATTGTGATGACTGGCAGGTCACCATCCTAAGTGCTCTGGAGACTCCTATGAGACCCATAAAGATCTATTTTAATTCCATTTTAATTCTTTATTTATGCACTTGCATTGCTGTTTTGTACCATTTGCATGCCAGGGCTTTGGCAATGAGTTAAGTAGTTACATAAATTGCTGTGATATTAACAAACTTTGCAATAAGAGTCCTTGCTTGTAATATAAGCTCTCATTTGTTGTGTTTCTTCTTCATTCTCTCTCACACACGCCGCACGCCGCACGCACACACGTACGCGTGTGTGTATACATTACACGCGCGCGCACACACACACACACACACACACACACACACACACACACACACACACACACACACACACAGTCACACACACTGCTTTTGACAAGCTAGAGACTAGGACCAGTTGCAAATTGAAGGCGGGCGCTCTTTTGTGGTCGTTGTGAAAGAAAGAGGGTATGGACTCGGGAGTCTCACTTTTTGATGGTTGGTGGTAAGACATTCCACTTTTTGATCGCATAATAGCGGAATGAATTCATCCCCGTGTTTGTGCCCGAATCTGGGGGCAATGAGATCAGTGGAGCTCTGTCTGGTGTTGTGCCCGTGGGCGTTTTTCATTCTTTTAAAGTAGTTTGACAGGTACATGGGCACTGGTCCCTCCAGCATCTTGGAAACCAGGCCCATTGCAAGTTGCTGTACTCTGTCCTCTACCCTGAGCCATCCCACCCTATAGTATTGAGTATGCATGCACGCACGCAGCCACACACACGCAGCCACACACACACACACACACACACACACACACACACACACACACACACACACACACACACACACACACACACACACACACACACACACACACACACACACACACACACTCCCATCTGGCCATTGCCCAGTCTTGTCAGCAGCCCACCACCTCCTGCATGTCCGATAGCCATCCAGTCGCAGCCAGTTGGATCTGCTTGGCGGTGCATGTCAGGCTGGACGAATGGCCTCACGCCGGTGGTCCAGCTGTGGAGGTCGGCCCCCCCACAAGTCCATCTGGCTGTCGGGGGGCCTCTATAGCGATGGATCCTGAACCCAGGACAGCCTCTCAATCGTGGGCTCAGAGAACCAGAGCTGCCCTGGGATCCCCGGCCTGGACAGACAGGTGGAGCTCAGTGGTACATTAAATGCTGCCATTAATCTCCATCAACAATATGTGGGGGGGGTTCCCAGCCTATGAGTCATACGTCGTTGCACGATGAGGATGTCGCCTTGGCAGGTTTATCAACTCACAAACACATAACTCAGTTTTTCTCAGGCGTTTTCGTACCTAGGCCCCCCAAATTCAAATGTTTTAAAAAAAATATCAGATGTACAGATCTACAAGCTCAAGTGAGCTTGTAGATCTGCTATTTTTGAATTGCCAACATATAAATGTTTAAAGGGTTTAAGAAGATGATTGTGATTCTATGTTTAACTACTTATTCTCAGGACCCCCTGGAGCCCCATTTTGAGACCCACTGGCATAGCTTGCAAATCTGAGGTATAGATTGCGAGGTACAAGGTGCCATTATGTAAATTTGTATTGTATTCCGCGTGCGTGTGAATGTAATGAAAAAGGAAAGTTAGTGTAGTTCTGTGAACTTCTGTCACTTTCTGAACAAGAATGGGAGCAGAAAGAATCAAGTTGTCGACAAAAGGAACAAGGCCACTAGTCGTTCAGACTAAACAGAAAACAAAGCAGCAGACTTCCAGAAAAAATCATTTCCATGATCATGACCTACTCTTTCAACTTTATTGTCACATCACAGGTGCAAAAAAAGAAAAAGTCTGTCTTTTCTTTTCTTTTTTTTCCTTTTTTTTTCTCCTTTTTCTTTTTTTTACCATTGAGCTAATAGAGCCTGGCTGCTTAAGGGACACATTTAATCTTAATCAGGTCGAAATTCGTGTCAGATGTGTCTAGGTGAGACATGACCTTTGACACAATCTAAATGTCTCAATAGAAGAACAGAGAGACACAACCACCTCAATTGTATAAGTTACATTGTATTAACTATACATACAGATTGGACAAAATTCAAGTTTATTCATACGATGAATAATGGCACAGCTACAAGCTTTTGCTATTTAAAAAAAAAAACATGTAATTCTTTTAAACTTTGGGAAACGTTTCACCCATAAAGACATGCCCAAAATAGGTTAACCAATAATCATTAGCTGACCCAACATTAGGACATCAGCAAGGTGGAAATGTCCCAAACTATTACTTTTCAGGATTCAAATTCAAAAACGGAAATAGTAGCAGATCTGCTACTTTTGATGCTTTTTGTGACGTATGCTTCTGTAATGCTATTTTACAAAAACAAACAAAAAAAACGAGTAAAAAGTTACAATATGCATGGAGATAAGAGGCTTCTGACAACAGCGACATTGAGGTTTTTCAAAGCACTCGACGTATAGCATTACCAGCTTTAGATGAGAGAGGGTTTCAGACCCCCCCCCCCCCCCCCCCCCCCTGACAAGGACATGTCTCTCCTTTCCTCCACCATCCTCACCTAGTAACAACGCTGGGTATCCACGGCGACCGGGATGCTGCATAACCACGGCAGTGGAGCAGCACTGTTGGCAGCACAAGGCCAGCCTGTCAAAGGCTCTCTCAATCAAAGGCTCTGTTTACGAGCACACACGCACCACCTGGGACTGACACACACACACACACACATATACACACATATACACACACTGCGCTCCACTCCACACCAGAGAGGGGAGATCAATTACACACGTGCACGCACACACACACATACACACACACGTCCATGGCACGCACACGCAAGCTCACGCACGCACACAACCGGCATACACATACAGATGTAGGGACATGCGCACATTATACAGATAAACATGCACATCAAGGTTCAACGTTGGACTGTATTGTTACATCTTGTGTACAGGTTCATAAGAGTAAAACTTATATTTGTTTGGCTTCCTTACAGACAATGCAGCGGCATAGATTCAAAACAACAAAAAACACAGCAAGCACAGCAAAACGAAGGGACAGAATAAAGCGTGCAAGAAAGAGCAATCAAGGAGTAGAGAAATAGTAACATATGTACTGTACATGTGCATGTTTTCCCTGCATGCACATCATGCAATATGCATGCTCTCCACATACACATTCACTGAGTGACACATACAGTTACAGTATTACTGCATATCGTCTCTGTCGGGTGGAAACCTCATGTCCAAAACTGCTACTTTTCAGGATTCAAGCAGATCTACAAGCTCCTTAAAGGTAGCAGATCTACAAGCTCCCGAGCTTGTAGATCTGCTACTTTTAATGCGTTAAAAAAAGAAAGGTCGAGGTTTCTGCCTGACTGTACGGACAAGCAAAATTTTAAACACACACACACACACACACACACACACACACACACACACACAACACACACACACACACACACACACACACACACACACACACACACACACACACACACACACACACACACACACACACACACACACACACACACATATTGTGCAGCCACACAGCACACATGGCTGGGCACACAGACACACCTGTGTCTGCACAGGTGTGCAGAGTACGCACAGTAGACTAGGACCATAAACAAAAGCCATGATAACTGTACCACAGGCAAGCCCATAAATCCCAAACCCATTAAGGATGTTATCATCAGCATTGCCATACTGTATATTTAATCAGTCAATGACAGCTGTAATCTGTTTCCCCAACTGTTCTGCTGAGACGCACGTTACTAGCGTGCATATAGCTAGTGCAATGTTAGCTTATAGGTGGCATATATGGTTTTATATTCAACAAATCATCCTCAGTGTTCATTTATCCATTACTCAGAGAGCTACAAAAATAAAATGAAATAACTCAGCAGAAATGGTGATATACTGTGCACACCAATGAGTTTAATTTACAGTATTCCATGAAATGCTGTTGGTTTTGTACAGTGTGACGTGTTACAGCCCCACTATCTACTATCTACAGTGCCGTGGCCAGAGCCTTTTCCGGTGGTTCTGGACCAAGCGCCTGTCGGACCAACTCGGGGCCGGGCACAGCACTCCCTCAGGTCGGCGGCGACATGCGTGCCGAGTTGGAAGTCGGTTAGTCCTGCGGTTCTCGAGATACGTAGATTGCAGTCTACGTACATACAGTACGAACGTACGTAGACGGTTCCTTACATTTATTGTAAGATGGTATAACTACAATAGTAGTAACAGTGTTGTTTGACAGTGTATAGTAGTAGTAACAGTGTTGTTTGACAGTTTAGGATGACTATAGTAGTAGTAACGGTGTACAGTGTGACTACAGTATAGTAGTAACAGTGTACAGTGTGACTACAGTATAGTAGTAACAGTGTACAGTGTGACTACAGTATAGTAGTAACAGTGTACAGTGTGACTACAGTATAGTAGTAACAGTGTACAGTGTGACTACAGTATAGTAGTAACAGTGTACAGTGTGACTACAATAGGTCCAGGTTGTCTGACTAGAGCTGTTAGCACCTCTGCAGAGGCAGTTTAACGCCTGGTGGGAAAGGTGCTGACAGTCTGACCGCTCCCTCATCCTACAGCGACCTGAAGCAGAGAGCATGGGCTACAGTAGACACACACACACACACACACACACACACACACACACACACACACACACACACACACACACACGGCATGTGTG
This sequence comes from Electrona antarctica, assembly GCF_951216825.1. Taxonomy (NCBI): domain Eukaryota; kingdom Metazoa; phylum Chordata; class Actinopteri; order Myctophiformes; family Myctophidae; genus Electrona; species Electrona antarctica. Next base: position 15,659,725 of record NC_136809.1, on the reverse strand, counting down.
TGGATGTACAACATAGTTTGTCTGCCGCATAAATATTGTTGAAACACTGGAAACCTTGTTAACATGTATATTCTCAACAGTGCACAGTACAACAGTGTTTACTCCCCCCCCCCCCCCCCTTTTTTATAATAAAAAAAGGAATGGGTTTTGGACATACAAGATTTCTGCCCGACAGCAACAATATTGCTTTGCTTCTAATAGTATTGGCCTTCACACTTACTGATATGAACCTGCATGAAGCCATCACACGTTTAGCACACACAATAGTAAACGACACTGATCATCCCCTCAATCAAGCAAGCATCAATCATGCACGGTAAAAGAGTAACTGCCTCTCTCATGCCACCCAAAGTGCAAAAAGCCTTCGTACATGAACTGTGCATTTGGAAAGCCCATCCATCCCCTGATGTGTTTGATGCAAATGGATTAATGGAGGAGCTATAGCACAGAGCCCTCCGTGGCAAGATGAAACCTGGCGGCTTCATTAGCCAAACCACTTGAATGGCCGTGTTAGCCAGGGCTGACTGGACAGTTTTAAGGCAGTTGTTGTGAAAGTTTCCTTGAAGATGAAACAAGGTTGATGCTAGATGCACCTGCACGCACACACACACACACACACACACACACACACACACACACACACACACACACACACACACACACACACACACACACACACACACACACACACACAGGTGCTATTTTCGCCCAATACTTACCCCAGAATAGGGACTTGACGTTTCAATCAGTTAAGACTTCGTCATCCTATTATGAAGGATTGTGCCAGCGAGACACTACATGAATACATTATGGTCAAGGCCTGATGTGTTTGGATTTAGAACTGTAATTTGCTATATGACTCATGCACGTTACATTATGTGCACACCCGTGGTCACGCCGCACGTGTGCATGTGTGTTTTGTGTGTGTGCCGGTTGCTGTCATGTGTATCAGCCTGGAGACACTGCAACACATGTAGTATTTATTGTGTATAACATTGGTTCTCATAGTGGGGTCCTTGGGGGAGATTCCAGTAAAATATGTTAACATATAGCATCACAATCATTTTCACCACTTTATCCATTTAATTATGTTGGCTATTCAAAAATATCAGATCTATAAGCTCACAGTGTGTGACTTGCACTTGCACTGCAAGCTTGTACATCTGCTATTTTTGAACATTTTTGAAAAATCATGAAAGTGTGTAAAACCCTTGTGGTGACCTTGACATGAAAAGGTTTGAGAACGAGGCCTACTGGATAAAGTGATTCCATGTAGCGCTGCATGCAACTATCCATTACAATCTTGATTATTATCAATTCTTGTTTTGAACTGGTGCGGGAACTCAATCTCAGAACACAAACAAAGGCAGGAGAATAAGATCGCATGCACTTGACTTCACTTGGTGAATGACATGTGATAACAGAACAGTATATGGCAGAACATAGAACCTGACACTAACTTAGGATACAGGACAGGGTTTAAATAGTCACTGGAGCTCATCACCCAACCTGGCTCAGCTGGTCCCCACTGGTGATTCCCAGGGCAATCGGAGACAGAGTCAGAGGAGCAGGACATGGGAGAGACAGAGGCTAATCATGGGAAAACGCCGGGGAGGGGCTGTGACCATGACAGAAGCATGTTTTTTCTCTATGTATAAAGAAAACTGTCAACAAATCAATTCATCACTTAAGCCCTATTTTATACTTTGTCCAAAACTGTGCAAAAATAGCTGATCTATACAAATCTACAGAAGACAGTGTGCAATACACTTACACCAACCAATGAGAAACGGAGAAACTGGCCGGGGTTTGGATAAAAATGCTTTTTATTGACCAATACAGAATGCACGGGTGCTAATACTCGCCCGTGCAAAATTCTAACCTCCATGGCCCCGGGCTGAACACTTTATATTTGAAATCTGAACATTTACAGTACTTTAACATTGAACGTAAATGTAGCAAGCTGTGCAAAACTGGGTGAAGTTGCATCATGACTGTCATGATTATGAGATTATGATGTCATGATTATGATTCAGGGCTACATCAGAACAAACACAAACATTGATTTTGCAGGTCCATGTTACATAAATTAACACCTTAAATACCAATATGCACGCACTCATGTCATTGTCATTATGATAGATTAATAACAAAAGTTTGTGTGTGTGTGTGTGTGTGCGTGCGTGCGTGCGTGCGTGCGTGCGTGCGTGTGTGTGTGTGTGTGTGTGTGTGTGTGTGTGTGTGTGTGTGTGTGTGTGTGTGTGTGTGTGTGTGTGTGTGTGTGTGTGCGTGCGCTCCCACTCAACAGCTCTGGCCTATCAATAATCACTGTAGTCAGCAGATAGGTTACAGTTCAAAGGTCACAGTTCAGAGGTTAAGGGTCAGAACTGTTGCCATATGCCACACAGAACCATGAGCTGCTTGGAATGGACCACATCATTGATTCAGTTTACTTCATTATGTAAACAAAAGCTATAAGGCTGTTAAGTTACTGTAGTTACTTTATAGAGTTCAATTAATATTGCAAAACATAGCCTACATTAACCACTTAAACTAAAGGAGTTGTTCACCCAAAACACCCAAAGTCACACACCTCATGAGGCCTTGAATTCATGGGGTTTTGTTTAGTTTTTGTTGCAAATGTATTATTATTATTTTTTCTTTCCAAGATTTTGTGACCCATTTTTCACCCGGTGCAAATTGTCTAAGCTGTAATCCTCACAATCGTCGCTTCGCAACGGGTTGTGTGCTTGTAGTTCGGCTTGTGGTATTGAAATGTTAAGTCAAAGTTACAGTACTTTTTCCACCGTTGCAATCTAGTGTTACTGGATGATTTTATAGAGCATTGGTTCTCAAATGGGGTGCGGGGACCCGCAGGGGTCCTTGGTGGGGGGGTCCCAGGGGACCGGCAGGGGTCCTTGGTGGGGGGGGTCCCAGGGGATCCCCAGGAAAAGTAATGAATAATGTAATGATAGCGTCACAATCATTTGAACCACTCTATCCATATTTTATCATTTGGCTATTGAAAAATAGCAGATATACAAGCTGACTGCGTCACGTTGTGCCGCCCTGCGAGCTTGTGTGTGTGTGTGTGTGTGTGTGTGTGTGTGTGTGTGTGTGTGTGTGTGTGTGTGTGTGTGTGTGTGTGTATATATATTTATTTTTTAACACGACTCTCTTCCATTGCGCAAAACATTTTCAGATGGGGTGTTTGGACTGTCCAAATATACAGGCATATCAATTCCGGGTAACTGATAGGGGACACAGTGTACACAGTGACGGATCAACCCTCTCAAGGCCCTGGCGCTTCACCAAATCAAAAGGCCCTACTACAGATTCAGCCAATTAATTAATTAACATGCATGATGCATGCGTTTAGCGCATATCCACCACTGCCTGCGCTGCCAGCTGACACACAAGACACAGCCATGCAGTGGGCACAGCGTTTCCAACTTCAGTCTCTGCTAAACTATTATGTAAGGACTAGGAGATTACTTTATGGTTATTAATACAGTCATTAACAAGAAACATGCATGGCAATGATGAGATGGGGAAAAAAACGATGTTTCATGTATTTTCTTATACTGTATTCAACAGCCAAACAGCTGATTGATGCACCACGCATATCATACCTCCTGAATAGCTCTATTCAGGTCCTGAATAGCTTACCAACAGACAATGCCAATATGCTATATTAATATTAGAACGTTTTAAAGACAGATTAATTATTGACGATAATGCAACCAAGTTGTGGGTGCAACGTCACTGAAAACTTTCATAATAGCAATTCAATGAATGTACTCACGAGTGCTGAAATTGTGAAATGGAGGATGTAAGAACACACTTTTGTTGCATTGGAACAGGGTAAATATGAAGTTTTGCCCAAGGTCTTGTGTTTATATTCCTTTTGGCTTACATATGCTTACATGTTATTGTCGCAACAACAACACGTTGGTCTGGGAGAGGGGGCCTTCCTGTGCGAGGGGGCTTCTGACGGCGTCGCTTACTCGCTTCCCCTCTGTCAGTGACGGAGGAGGAAGCGACGCGCAGCCGTCGGGAACCCCCCCAAGCCGACTGCCCCCCCCAAACCGACCGAGGGAAAATCAACTGCTACAGAAACTGTCGGACGACCAAAAACACTAGCGGGGGTTCCTGTGTTGCGTTATATTTTTCGACAGAAACAACAGCTGTAGCCTACCTACAGTATAGTCTGTCTCGTACCGGGCCCTGCAAGCTTCGGGCCCTGGCGCTTAAGCTCCGCCTAGTTCCATTGTTAGTCCGGCTCTGAGTGTACACAGTGAGACAGTGGCCAGTGCTCATGTTTCACACACTTGTCTGCACAGTCCATTTGTATATTTGCACCAGACGGCTGCGTACCGTACCGTACCGTACCGTACCGTACCGTACCGTTTGAGCAGGCAGGTCGGTGAGGTCGCCAGAAAATGTTGGCACTGTTACATTTTGTCGCTGCCTTGTGTGTTATGTCCAAAACTGTTGTGTGACGCTGTAGTATGATCAAGTGGGGCGTTTATATTTCAGAAAGAAATTAAAATAAAAAAACACAAAAAAGTTAGAATATGGAGATAAGAGGTTTATGCCCGAAGGCAAGTCAGCAACAATATGGTTGTTGATGGTGTTTGTAGGCTATGAGTCTTCATGAGGCTATAGAACTTAACCGGGAGTGTACATGTAAGTGAAGAGGAGTATTTTCTGGTCCTGGGGGGGCAGGGGTAATTGCCTGCACTGCTTCACCCAGCAGATGGCTGCTCAGATGTCTCTGATGTAGCTGTTAGGGGTTAAGTGTCTTGCTCATGGGTCGCTTTGACACAGCCTGGGTGAGCTGAGAGCCGAACCGATGACCTTGGCATACATAGGAGCTACACAGTGGAACAGCCTTGAAATCAGTGCCAAACTGACAACCAATCTGAGGTCTTTTATGCAGCAGAGACTAAAGCATGTGTTTTAGGAAAGGTCCCTAATTTTGTCTATAGTGGAGCGCTTGTTTTTACAGTATGTCACGGTCATTTGTTTTGTATTGTAATGTGTTTTAACGTATCAACTGTTGCTTGTGAGATAAACCACAATGGAAATAAGTCTTAGGACTGTATTGTGTTTATCCTCGGAACTATACTGCAACCATGTGGGTTTTATTGCATTTCAAATAAATCAAATCAAATCCCAAATCAAGTAAAACATATCTTGAAATACAAGTACTTGAGTAAAGGTATACCGTGTTGCTTCCCACCACTGCATACCTGTGTGATTTTCCCAAAACAAAACCACTACGGTTATGAATCCTGATCCAGATGTTTGTGTGCTGTGGATGAAGGCAGACATCCATCCAGGAACCATAAAGACGTATCAAGCCCGTTTAGTGTCGAGGATGATGTATGGCTGTTTTACACTGAATGGAATGGGCTTACAATTACACACCAGATGTACCTAAACTCACATTAACCACAATAACGCAACATTACATCGGCAATGATGGAGCCATGTGTCTGTGTTTTTTGAACATTGTAAATCGTGTGTGTGTGCGTGCGTGCGTGCGTGCGTGCGTGCGTGCGTGCATGCGTGCGTGTGTGTGTGTGTGTGTCTGCTCTCTACAGTATGTAAACACTCGATCTGAAACGTCTCATCAGGTTCTCTCTATAGTACATGTGTTTGCCCTTGCATAGCCAGGCTTATTTGCATGCAGACCCTGTTTTAGCTTAAAGCTGTGTTACCTAGTGAGTTAGTAGTGACAACGGGTACCATTTCGTGCGTGCGTGCGTGCATAAGGGCGCACGGCTTCTTATGCTTTATACTCTCCACTTTTGATGTGTTGAAAGCTGCATGCTCTCTGTGTGCTAATTTGGGAGTTGGGGGTCACTGCTCACGTGACCAGATCCAAACTGTTCATTTGAGGGACAGAAGTATCGCTTGTGTGGGATGGGACAGGATGGGGTTAGCAACGTATTACCTAAGTTGCTATTAAATGTCTTGATGTCATATTCGACCATATATATAGGCATAATATTGCCTATTATTTAGTAGTTATTAGTTATTAAAACCTTCTGGTGTCTCACATTTTGTTTTAGAATACTAATTTTGGAAATGAGGGACTGTCCCACGCAATGGGGGACATCTGGTCACCCTAGTCACTGCTCTGCTGCTGCACATGGAACACTCTTCCACACAGTGGTGGAAGAAGTACATGTTTTTATTTAACTAAAAGTATCATTATCAATACCACATTGTAGAAATATATAATTCTGTTTACAAGTCTGGTATTTATTTTCAAAATGTACTTAATCACATTTATTGCTCTTCCGATGTCGTCCTTAGCAGGGAAACTGTTTAAAAGTATTGGCATCAAAATACCCTTAAAATTACAAAAGCAAAACTACACATTATTACACAGAATGTACCAGTTAGTTTTTATCTAAATGTAACAGTTAGTTTTTATCTAAATCTACAAAGTGACAGTTTGTTTTTCAAATGATTTATTTGCAGTGAAGTAAAAAGTACAATATTTGCCTCTGAGATGTAGTAAAATTATTGAAAATTTGGAAACGCAAGGTAAAGAAAATAGTACTACAGTACTTGAGGTCACTTGCTTTTACAGACTGATCTCTTCATCTTCAAGGGGTAGGAGGAAGTACTCAGATTTCGTTTTACTTGCGTAGAAGTAGGTCTATCAATAACACAATGTAGGAATACTCAAATATGATGTCATACCACCAGGAACTAGAGCAGTTGTCACCATAGATATATACAAACACTAGATAGCTCACCCGCGCTGTTGGCCAATGGAGAGCGACGTCGTTACGTGGCGGCCATCTTACCTCGGGACACATAACATTGTGTCTATGGGGCATGTACTCTTAAATGACCATAACTTGCTCAATTTTCAACCGATTTTCAAACGGTTTGGTTTGTTATAAACGTCAGAGACGTCCGCATACTTATATGCTTTTATACGACGTTCAAATAAAAAACATAAATTAAGCAGATAAGCGTCCTGAATCATAGCCACGTTGACAACGTTTGTAATAAACCAACCCGTTTGTAAATCCGTCAAGATTTGAGCGAGTTATGACTGTTTCTGTTTGAGCTGCCATTGAACATACTGTACTGTATCCCCGAAGTAAGATGGCTGCCGGGTGAACGACGTCAGAAACTCCGCCTTGAGCCATCTAGTGTTTATATATGTCTATGGTTGTCACCCCCAGATATCATGCTGTTGCTGCCCGTGCAGAAA